>NC_135371.1:142007803-142310833 GCF_049243985.1 Paroedura picta | reverse complement strand
TCAACATAAGTACAATTTACCAGGTACCCCAGATGTCCCTTCAAAAGTGGGACAATCTGGTCACTTTAATTCAATGGTAATCAATGCAGTTATTGGAGCATGGGCCAGATGTGGGCCATCTAAGGTGTTCCCGTGAGAATCCTGGCTGCTGCATTCTGTACCAGTTGACACTTCCAGATCAGGGATAAGGCCCATCAGATCAGAGCAAGTTGCAGAAATCTGGTCTACAGGTGACCGTTGCACAGATTACTGTGGTTAGGTTTTCTGGGGCCAGGTAGGGCACTAGTAGCTTATTTTGGTGCATGTGGAAGAATACCAGACATGCTACTCCTGTGACCTGTTCTACCATGGAGAAGGAGGAATCAAAGCATACCCAGATTCCTGGATGAATGTGTTACTAGTAGTAGCATCCCATCGAGGTTAGGCAGTCACACTCCCTTGCCAGGACACTTCCTACCAAACTTCCTACCAAACCACAGGACCTCCTTCTTTGAAGGATTGAGTTTCAGACAGCTCTTTGTGAGTCATCCCGTCACTGCTTCCAGACATCTGGCTAATGAGTCTGGGGGTGAATCAGGGTGGCCATCTATCAGGAGTAAGAGATGGGTGTTATAAGCATATTGATGACATCCCAGTCCAATGTGCAAGAGGGATCATAAAGATATTAAATAGGACTGGAGAGAGAACTGCTCCTTGTGGCACTCTTCATGGGAGTTGACAGCTATGTTAATTAATTAATTAATTAATTATACTTATATACCACCCTCCATGAATAACCCCCAAATGAGAGGTCAACCATTCACAACCCCCAAATGAGAGGTCAACCATTGAAGGGCTATCCTGATGTCAGGATAGCTCCATGTTGTTTCTGCAGGGTAGTATAACTCTGCCTGGAGGTATTTTGCACAGAGCCAAATAAAACAATTTTAAAAACAACCAGTTTATACCGCTTTATTATACTACAATCATTGTTCTGCATTGAATATAGTCTGTTGAAAAACTATGCTGCAATGATTTCTGTTTGGAATAATTAAGACCCAGGCTGCGTTAGCATAGCCCTGCCCACTGTAGTTTTGCCAACTCCACTTGCTAGACTCTATTAGAAACCTAGTGACTCATGATTTGTTCTCTAAATCAGTCACTAATCTGCATAACCAAGGAGCTTCCCCCAGCACAGGAATCTCTCTTCCTTACCCAGTGACAACAGAAGAGATATTTTCTTTTTGTTCAGACTGGCACCCTACCTCAGAGGGAATGGGGAGCCCGGTAAAATAGTTCTGTTTGTTTTCACATGAGTAGGTCATGGGGGGGGGGGGGTGTTCCTCAGTGGAACACATGCCTTCTATCTGCCCCAAAAGTGGCTAACCCCCCCCCAAAAAAAACCCCTCCAGACAAACCTTAAAGTGAAGGCAGTTTTTGCAAGAGAGATTGGTAAAGGGAAAACACAGCTCCTGTGCAGAGATCAGAAGAGCCACAATGTTTTCATTGAGTTTTCATCAGCTTTTCCATCATGCAAAAAAGGCCCTGGTCTTTGAACCTGTCAGACCATTACTAGGGATAGTAGGAATAGTGTGGTTGCTCAATATATCTAGGGTGATTTGGCTAGGTTTGAAAAGGAATGCACTTTATGCTGAACAGCATCAACCAAACCCTTAGTTGTCTATGTGGCATGCTGGATGAGGGCCTGACACCTGCTGGAACAAGTAAAGCCAGCAAAGTTCACTGGCCATGTTTGAAGCCAGGATGGCGTTTCACAAAACACTGGAATTGGTTGCTTCTCAGATTGCAACCCACCTTTAAAAGTTAGTCAAATGTTAGCTGCCTAGTGCTTGGTTGTCGCATCTCTTTGAGCGGGGGTGTTCTAGGACAATGTGATAACAGCTTATTTAGTTACATTTTACACCTCAAGAACAAAAGAAGGAGATATATTTGTTTAACTCATAGGTAATTTAACCTACTGAGAAATTCTAATCCAGCAATTTCTCATCAGAATCTCCTTTTATATTTCTTTTGTTGATCAATTGGTAAAATTTTAGTCAGCAACAGAATATCCTGGTAGATCAACATGTTGTTGGAAGCTTCTCAGTGTGGCTGGTTTTGATGTCACAATTGAGTCAATTTAACTTAATTTAATTTTTTTGCAGAGACTGACCTCTTTGTTTTATTCCTATATAATCAAAAGCAGAACATGCTGAGAGTTCATTGCCAGTATGATGGATGATGAGCCGGTTGACGTTATAAAATGTATCTTGTGGATTTTGCTTTAATATATTTATTTAAAATATTAGTTACATAACAATGTGGTCTATGTTTTCCATGCATTGCATTGCTAATTTCCTTATGCAATTTATTCAAGTTTTCTTTTGAAATCACAGAAATTAATTTCATCATTATTATCACATATGTTCTAATAGTGAATGTTTGGCTAGGTTTGGTTTGCTGATGCTTAAATCTGTGGTTCAGGGCCATTTGCATATTAGTAAGATTTTTCAACAAATGGTGTAACATTTCCACCTCGGAGATTAGCAGAAAAATATGATTATTTTGTAAAGGTGGACAAGAATATTAGGTATTCAGCTGCAGACAACCTCTCCTCTTACTGCAGGCAGGCAGGCAGGCAGGCAGGCAGGCAGGCAGGCAGGCAGGCAGGCAGGCAGGCAGGCAGGCAGGCAGGCAGGCAGGCAGGGAGAAGCTGCTGTCATAGCCACTGAGAGGTGGCCTTCCCTACAGGAGCCTATCCAGTATAGCTGCAGCAGCAGCTGAGCTGCCAGGGAGGAGGGAGGGAAATGAAGGGGACTCAACCTTGCAAGGGGACTCAGAGGTGGTAAGGCAGGTATGCAATCTCTGAGAGAGTTCTGTTCTCTTGATGTAGGCAAGCTTGCAATGAGAAGGCAGGGAGCCACTCTTGGGTAATGTAATAGCTGGCTAGGTGCTGGTATTGGGTTATAGCATCCTCACTGATCTTCCAAGCAAACAAAGCTGAAAGAGATTACAGGATACAAAGTCATTCCAATCCAAGGTTCAGTAGTCCAAAAATCAATCAAGCATAGCAGTTCAATCCAAGAGGTCAAGGTTTGGAGGCAAGGGAGCGTCAGGATATAGCTATGTTGCATCCATACCCCCACAGTGTACCTCAAGATGTTAGTAAGCAGATGCCTATACTGGTCTAAATGACTGAAAATAAACACCTTTGAATCATGAAAGTAAGTAGATGCCAGCTGTAACAGTTCATTTTCAGTAGATAACTGATGTCTAGCCATATAGTGATCACCTCTCTTTTAGCCTGAAGCTCTGCTCTAAGCCTGTGCTTTTGCATTTCTAATGGTGCAGGTGATCCTGGAAGGCTGGAAATAGGCAGTTGGCTTTTATCTGCTAGATCAGAGCTGGGGGATGGAGGTGACTTCATGCGATATATCTTGGCATGCTTGTGCTCCTTCTCTTTCTCTTGTTTGTTGCCTTCTGATGCCTCTGGTTTGACTATGCTGGCACCTTCCTCCTATGAGGAGTTCTCCCTATTGTTGAGTCTGGGCTGACCCACAACAAATGAAAGTTGCAGGTGAAAATTGCTGCACTATAAAATTGGCAAAGTAGGTACATGGCCAGAAAAGCAGGAGACCTACTACCACTGCCAAAGAGGCAGACCCATGAGAGGGACAGCTGATGAGTGGATGGGGAAGTCTCTGCTGCTGCTGCAGAGGCAATGGGTTCAATACCCCTGATAGAACTTCCCCCAGCACGCTCTCTGTCCATGCCATTTTAATAAACATATGAACAACCATAACAATTCCAACAGACCAACTGGCAAAACGTCAACCTAATTTTTTTGTAGGGTGGGTGGCTGGGAACTGCCCACTTGCTGCCCAAGCCGAAGAGGAAAGAGGGCAGTGAGATGCACACCACACTTTAAATAGGCAACACAGGCATGAGTCCACCATCCCCTGCCTCACACATGCCTTTCCCCCTTGCCCCTTCCTCTTCTGGGGAGCAAGAACTGTCCCCTTTCCCGCATTCATTCATTCATTCATTCATTCATTCATTCATTCATTCATTCATTCATTCATTCATTCATTCATTCATTCATTCATTCATTCATTCATTCATTCATTCATTCATTCGGCTTATGTATTACCTTTCACTGTGAAGTCTCAAGGCAGTGAACACAGAACAGGAATAAGAAAATGCATTAAATATTCATAATTTCAAACAAAGAAATTAAATAATTGCAGGTAACCAGTATATTTATTATTTACTAGTAAATAAGCCCGCTGCAGTCTTAATGCAGCGGGCGCTAGCGGGGCTCCAGGATCAGCGGGGCCTGTGCGGGCGTGGGGCAGGGCGGTGGCGGGCGGCATGTCCAGGGGCCGGGAGTTGCCGGGGCCAATGCGGACGTGGCGCAGCGCGTCCCCCCCCACTGCGTGGGCGAGCTAGGCCAGCGTCAAGCATTGACGAGCTGGGCTGGTGAGCTGGGCCGGCGGCTTTGCGGCAAGGCAGCGACCTGCCATGTCGGAGGCGAAGCGGTTGTTGTGTGTGGCAGCGTGGCTCACGGCGCGGGTGGCCAGGGGCCATGTCGAGCGCTGGAGGTGAAGCGGGCATTGTGCGGCGCGGCGCAGCTCGTGGGCCCCGGCCATGGCGAGGGAGAACAGGGGCCGTGTCAAGCGTCGGAGGCGAAGTGGCCATTGTGCGGTGCGGCTCGTGGGCCCTGGCTGCGGCGCGGGTGACCAGGGGCCATGTTGAGTGTTGGTGTGAGGCAGAGGCGGTGCGGCGGCAAGGTCGCGGCGTTGCAGCGAGCTACCGTTGCGGAGGTGAGGGAAGTAATGGCGGTGGGCGGGCGGCTGTGGGTGAGGAGGAAGGGGCGCGGATTGGGAGGCGCTTCGTGCTTCGCGCTTCCCGATTAGTCAGTCCAGCAGCAAGGGCCAATTGGTCCCTTGCCGTTGGACTGACAATCAGAGGGGCCAATGGGCAGGCGCTTTGCGCCTGCCGATTGGGCCCTCCGATTGTCATTCCGGGGGAAGGGGCCTATGGGCACCCTTCCTCATCACGGACAGGGCCCACCTTTGGTGCCCTTAACGGATTATTTTATCCGCTCCACTAGGAGCGGTTAAAGATTAGTACTCATATTTATTTATAAGATTGTTTAGGCTGCTCAACACCATCAATGGTCTTGGGGTGGCTAGCATCATCAAAATCAAATACAAATATTCCTAAAAATATTAAAACCCATTAGAAAATGCTTAAAAATCCAAAAAACATAAGGCGTACTGCTTCATCACAGAAACTCCTTATGAACCTGGGATCAATAGACCCGGACTGGTTTTATAATCCCCCAAGCTTCAGGTGGAGGGGGAATCAGCGAACCAGTTCAGGCTGGTATACATCATATTATACAACACTGACAGGTAAAACAGTTTGTTAGAATTGATTTCAAATCTAAAATAATACATTTAATATTTAAAATAGCATCTAATGTCAAAAACAGAATTGACCAACAGTCTCAGTTTGTCTTTTGTTTTTCCAAAGTGAAAGTAATAATCACCCCACTACTTCACACATGCCAACAGTAATCCTAGCAGCTCAGGATAGCAGCTAAGGGTGCACCCAATCATCACCCTCCCTTGTGCTGTCCTCACCCCTCCCCAGCACCCAATCATGCCCCCCCTCCTACAAATGCTTCCAGCAGGTCATCCCACCATAGGGTGCATGGCATGGGATTGTGTGACAACTTCCTGGCATGTGGACTTGAGGAAGAGTCAATGTGATAAGCACAACATTGATCAAGCATTTGGGGAAAACATACAACAAGGAAAGCAAAGTCTACACTTTGTGGCTGACCTATCTCAGGGGCAGCAGCATACTAAAAGGTAAGCTAGGCACCCTTCCCACAATCCCCTTCTACTTTGTGGCCACCAGCAGTCGTTCTGAGCTGGTCTATTAATGTCACCTCCTGCTCCTAACCCCAGCAACCACAGGTGTTCCTGAACCCTCTATTGGACTTCTGCACAAAGGAATTTGGTGCATGGTGGCCAGTCAGGAACTGCTGGCAGGGAAAGGAGACAAATTTGTTGCCTGTGCACTGGACCACCTGCTTTAGCAGTTGATGTGGCTCCCTGCAGATATTAAGCAAAGATGTGCTGACACTCCTTTGTAACTCCTACCAGTCTGCTTTTGCTTCTCTTAAAATGCTTCCACTGTTTTGTCTGAGCAACTTCCAAAGTAACCTCAAAAACACTTCCTAATTAGCACTAGGATGTGTATTACGGATTTGTAAATATATATATATATTACATGTGAATGAAGGAAAAATTCAGTCATGTGCCAATTCATGCTTCCCTATACCTACAAGTGCCTCTATAATGGGGATGCTTTGTCTCAACTTTATAATATGGTGCATCCCTTGGGTAAGGGCTATATGCTTGGGCTGAAAAATACCTGAATCAATGATGATTTGGGTACTTTTTCAGCTGAACTAAAGCTGAACTGCTCATTCCTTGAATGGTTCAAATCAGGATTGCTGAATCACAATTTGGCTATGATTTGGCCCATTTAAATGCATACCCACCTGCTTTTTCAGGCAGTGTCTGAGAAGATGGGGGTGAGCATGCACTTAACAGCTGATAATGACAGGTGTATCACCCACTCCCTTTAAACTCCACCCAGCTGGGGAGGAATTTAAAGGGAGAAGAAGAAGAAGAAGAGTTGGTTCTTATATGCCACTTTTCTCTACCTGAAGGAGGCTCCAAGTGGCTTACAGTCACCTTCCCTTTCCCCTGTAGTCAGCTATTTCATGGGCTGTCTGCTCCCTTTAAATGCTTGCTCCATCTTCAAAGGCAAAGCTGCCTGCAAAAGTGGGGCAAGCATTTAAAAGGAACAGCCAGTGCACCGAACAGCAGATTATGACAAGGGGCCCTTCTTGCTCCCTTTAAATTTCTCCCACCTGGATGATTTAAAGGGAATGGGCAGGATCCCTGTCATAATCATCTTACTGGTGGGTGCTCTCCCCCCCCTCAAACAACAGAGATACTGCTGGCTGAGAATGGGGGGGGGGCAGAAGCATATACACAAAAAGTCTCAACACTTTTGTCTGGATCTAAAAAGGTGAAGGGGTATTTGTAGATTTTGAATTCAGCTGAATTCAAAATGGTACAATTGTGTGTGTGTATGTACATGCCTAGCTATAATCCTTTAGAATGCTATCTAAATCAAGTGGGTTTTTCCTTAAAAAGGGTGCAGATAGAAATGTGTTGCCTATTAAAATAGATGAAAACAGAACAGAAAAAGACCAAGAGGAATAAATGCATGTCATGCAATCTTAAAAGACAAAATGACCCATATGTTTATGTGCATCCCTAGTTTTTCAGAACTAAGGCTTGATCCTGGAATGCACTGTCAGAATTCATCCTGTATCACGTGTAAGGCTCATTTTCCTCACCATTAATTAGGGCAGGGAGGATTTCCAGCTCAGAAAGGTTTGAGCTGAAGTAGATATCTTCTTCTATAAATTATGCACCTCTGTTTGGTCATTCAATTGTTAGAGGTTGGTGTCCCAATTGCTTGCTAGTTCAAACTTGTATTATTTATGTTTTCAAAAACCTTATAATACACTGACAACATTAAATGTATTGCCCTCTACTCTTTTATATGGGAGATTTAATAAAACCCCTTATGCACAGACGGTTGGTCCCTATAGTATACAAAAGAGAATTGCTAGCACATATAATTCTTTCCTGTTTTATTTTGGAATTCATTTTAAATATCTTAGTCTACTGCTCAGTGAACTGTACTCAGAGGATCAGAAGATAGTCTTTTTAACTAAAACCCTGAAATAATGGAAATTGGGGCAAGATTTTTATTTTTAGCAATGAGATGATGTGAAATAATTGTGTCAAAAGGTATGTATTTATACTTAATTGTTGTAGCTGAATTAATTGATTTGGGGGCATAACTGTGATAGCACTGAACATCTCTTGTGTGTGTGTGTGTGTGTGTGTGTGTGTGTGTGTGTGTGTGTTTCTTTCCCTTGTTCATAAAGGCTACTAACCTACTGATTATTTACAAGTGGTAACCCACAACTCAGGGCAGCTTTCAACAATATAAACAATAAAACCATAAAGTACATAAATACATTTAAAACTAAAAATACATTTACAACCTTGTGGAAGGAATCTAATTTTACCTTACTCCACTATGTCTCCTTGTCCTCCCTTGAAAACTCCCATTTCCCTGTTTCATTCTTTGTTTTCCAACCTACTTTTATCTGCCCCTCTGTCTTAAGGTATCCCCTCCATCAGCCTCTACCTAGGAAAAAGGAGCCCAGTTGTATGGTGCTGGCCACTGGGCCAGGCCCACTTGCATGGGAGGGAACCCTTAAGTATTTGTGAGGGGGCACCTCACTGTTCCCTGCATCCCCCAATAGCCATAATGTTCTCACTTCCCTTGTTGCTGGCAACCCCCATATCTTCTTCTTATTCCCTGCCTCATCATCTCCTTCTCCTAGCTTTTATCTGTCTCCCATCTTCAGCTCTATTTATAAGTTCTTTAATTCATTTATATCCCTCCTTTACCAATAGTGGGGCGCAAAGCAGGATGGTGTAGAGATTAAGTGTAGGAGACTCTAATCTGGAGAACTGGGTTTGATTTCCTACTCTTCCACACTTTTCACTACCCAAAGGAGTCTCAAAGTGGCTTACAAATACCTTTTCCCTCCTCTCCCCACAACAGACACCTTGTGAGGAAGGTGAGGCTGAGAGAGCTCTAAGAGAACTGTAAGATCACCCAGCTTGGCTGCATGTGGAGGAGCGAAAAAGTAAATCCAGTTCTTCAGATTAGAGCACCACTCTTTAATCACTATACCCTGCTGGCTTTCATCACGCTGCGTAAATAACGCTTTTATCAGAACTCTCTACCTCACAAAGTGCCTGTGTAGGTAGGGTTGCCAGGTCTACCGATGTGAATGGGGATCCTCCACTTTTTGGATGCACCTCACCTCCCCAAACTCCTCCTCCAAACTTACCCCAAATTGGAAGAATGCCACGCTTTAATATGATGCTCTGACATAACTTGGAAGTGACATTGGAGTCATCGGAGAGTGACACTTTTCGTGTGTGCAAAACTCTGTGGTTAAAATATAACTCTACCATAGAGTTTGCCCCCAAATCAAAGCATCATCCCCTCCCCCAATGTCTCTGATGTGCTGATTTACTTCCAGGTGACATTGGCAGGTTGTGTTGCTCCTAGAAAGCACCCCTCATCCCCCTCTGGCAACCGTAGCTGTGGGATGAGGAAGGAAATGTGATCGTAAGCTGCTCTGAGACTTCATAAGGTAGAGAAAAGTGGGGTATAAAAACCCATCCTTCTTCTCTGTAATTATTCTCCTCTTCTCCTTTTGAATCCTCACAATCCTGTGAAGTAGATTAGGCTGAAAGTACCTAAAATCGCCCAGTGAGCTTCCTCAGCGAGATGGGGAACTTAACCTGGGTCTCTGAGAACCTCCAGATGACCGAGATCTGTTCCTTTGAAGAAAAAGCTGCTTTGGAGTGTGGGCCCTTATAGTATTATATCCAGCTGAGTCTTATTCCCTTCTCGAATCTTGCCCTCCTCAGACTCCACCCCAAAATCTCCAGGAATTTCCCAACCTTGAGCTGGTAGCCTGGCCCCAGTAATTTCTATTTCAAAGGCCAAAAATATTCCTGGAAAGGACCCTGCCCCCTCCCCTTGCCTTTTACTCATTGAAACCCAGCCTGGAATGTTGTGATTGCCTATAAATCCTCTGGGGGGCGGGGGTCCATTTGTTAAAGCTATTGGCACTGAGGGGTTTTGTTTTGTGCTTAGATTTCAGATTTTTCAGATTTATGTAAAAATCTGCCTTGCCCATTCACAACACCAATTACTAGGTTAAGTATCTTCAGATTTGGCTGACTTTGTTAATACGAGACAGTAAAGTTCAGGGGGCAAGAATACCCAGCATTACACCCACAGATGAGTTGCTTCTCCTCTCCAACAATAATCTTATTTCAAACTTCCAGGCATCTGAATCAACCATGTAGCAGATCAAGACTGCATTAGAATCGGTGGCAGTTCTGTCTAGATTCCAGAGGTTTAGTTGATGCACGAGACATTATGGCACATGTTCAAAGTCTTCCTGTGCTGACTTGGACATGATGTTCAAATTTTGTACCAGAAGTCCTTGTTCACAGGACGGTACAGTTCCTTGGGTTTTCTGGATTCCATAAAATCTTAGTAGAAAACCATGGATTTCAAAATTAAAGGGAAGGAAGAAAGAATATTTGGAGTACAAATACAGCCCACTGGGCCTTTTCTGTAACAGGATTGGGTGTTCTCTGCTTTGTAACCTCCTTTCACTAAATCTCATGTAAACAGCTGGTTTTCAAATGTTTGTTTTGTTGTTAAGGTAGTTATAAATAAGCATTTTCTAACATCCTGTGTTACTGGCCAATGTCTCTTTTTGTGGTCAGTCATCACTTGTGTGGCACAAACTGATTTTTCAAGGGGATTATATTTATGAAATTGTGGTCTGTTCATTCAGTAGCATGGCAGAAGAGCAAAAGCCAGTTTCATTTTTTTTTAAATCATCACTGTCCTGCTGCATAAGAAGACACAGCACAGTATCAGGTGTACTCCATTTTCCCAGGAGCTTGAGGTACTTAACAAAAGCAACTTTCTCCCTAGTTAAGACTCTTGAACTGTTTTCCTTTGAATTTCTGTTCAAATACGATCAATGCAACTGACCATCAGTTCCTCAGTTGTCTCAGCCACTAACTATGCCAAAATAAATCAGTTTATAAAACTTGTATTCTGGGTTTTCAGTGCTGTCTCAACACAACTCACTGAATGTCTCACTTCTTTAAAAATCACATTTTCCAGTGAATAGGACGGGGGGGAAAGCATTTCCACAGACACTGGAATTGGAACACAGTTAACTGAGGATAATAAGATGCTCTTTCCACCTAAATTATATCCTTTAGTTGGGTTTTATAGGGAATACTTTTGCTTTTATTTAATCATTTGTGGGCAGCAAGAAAGGCCTTCACTTAGAAGTGAGAGTGTTCAGAAAGCTGGGTTTTTTATTATTAATTTTTATTAATACAGAAAAAAGTTACGTAGAAATTACAGAACAACAAATACATATGAGAAAAATAGTAAGAGAAAAAAAAAGAAAAATAAGTATAATGTCATTTTAAAAAGACTTCCAACTCTACTTACAAAGAAAAAGAATTCTTAACTTTTTTTGCCTGTATATACATTTTTGTTGTATTACAATATCAAATATCTCAAATATTCTATGAAATATAGAGCCATCCTTAATATTTATAATCATATCTTTGTTTTGATTTTTCTTCAATATAAATTTTCCATTGCTTCCATTCTATGTCAGAGTCTGAGGTATATTTGGCTTCTATATTCATAGTTAATTTTGCACAACTGGCTAGTTCCATAACTTTACATTGCCATTCATGAATATTAGGTGTTTCTTCTGACTTCCTTTTTTTTTTTGCCCAGATAATTCTCACCACGACTGAGAGCTATCCAAAAATTTTTCCTAACTCATTTTTTAAAGAATTCTCTAAAATGCCTAATAAATAGGCTTCTGGTTTGAATTTAATCCTTTTGCCCAAAATTTTTGAAATTTCCTCATGAATTTCCCTCCAAAATTGTTTCGCTTTTTGACATTTCAACCATTGGTGATAAAATGTACCTGGCTCTTCATGGCATTTCCAGCATTTATTGTTTTCCTTTTTACTCATCTTACCATCGGTAATGCATTTTATAAATATTTTCTTTTATGTAATAACTATTTGAGAATTTATTTCCAAACAAATTGCCAGTCATCATATTGAATCTCATGTCCTTCATTCTTGGCCCTAGTTAACATAAAATCCTTAATAATTTCAGTCTCAGAATCCAAACTCAGACATTCTTCATATACTCTACTTATCAGATGTTTATTACTTTTCATTAGCTGACTTAACAATAGAATAGGTTTACTTTCAAATCCAAATTCTTTATTATCTATAATGAATCTGTCTCTTAATTCAGTGGTCCCCAAACACCAGGCTGCGGCCCGGTGCCGGGCTGCAAAGGCCCCAGCACGGGGCCACAGCTTCCTCTCCCCACCTCCCCCCCCCCCCAATGCAGTAAGAAACTTCCCAGGCCACAAGCAAATCGGCCGCAAAAATTATATATATAATGGCATGGGATATAATTTTTAAATGATAGCAGGTTTTTGAGAATTTCCCATGGGCGTGTTTTGTATTTGTAAGTTATTTGAAACAACATCTAGCATTCAGTAGTGACTAGTTTCTCCATCAAGTACCTTAAGGACAATTCAAAGGTAGAGATGAATGTCCTGCGATAGGAAAGACAATAAAAAAAACTAAACTGGGCTAGATGCAAAAGGTAGATCAGAATTCATAGCCAGGCCAAAATACAGTCCATCTTCTTAGGCAAGACTTATTGAAAAATTCTGGTCAAAATCACAGAAGGTTATCTGTGAAGACATATGAAAAGTTCCCTTTCTTTCCCCTACTTCTTAATAAACTGTGGGAAACAATGCTTGGCTCCCCTAACTCTATTATTTGTGTACTGATGGTGACATCTTTGTCTGCTAATGACAACAATAAGAACTTTGCCACCGTCATCAAGACAGAGCTAATTGTGTGAAACCAATGGGAATGACAATATGCAGATTGTGTCAATCCATGCTGACTTGGGTTGTTCAAGGAAGTAGTCAAGGAATTGCTAAAATCTCAGGGACAAATTTTCATCATGTGTTCAGGTTGTACTGCACACAGCGACTCTAGGGGTCTCAGGATTCCATGCCACCCAGGATCCCATGCTTACAAGCAGTGGTGGGTGAAAATTGTAAAACCTGCACTATCCCATGCAGCATTACATTACTGCTAGAAACTCTATGGTTTATGCAGCTAGTGCCGCAGTCCCCCATATCTCTATCCCCATACCCACAATCCTACCACTGGTTGCCAGGCAATTGTAAGCAGCTGACTGTTGGAAACTTTTATACTGGCATGGATAAAGTAGGTTTCAGAGTGAGAAAGGTGGCTGTGGGAGAGTAACACAGCCAGTTCCCACAACAACATCACATCATACCATGATCTTGAATAACCTCAACTCATGTTGAGTCTCTCTTTTCTAGTAACATCCTGCAGCTGCCCCAAACTGCTTTGATTCATACATGTCTCAAGGGCTAGGACTCTGTTGTCACTGGTGACATATCTATGGCAAAGGAAGCATTGCCAGTATGGAGGCAAACACTGTGAATGTTTGTCATTTGGACTGTGGTGCAAATGCACAGATGAGAGAGATGTAGGTTTTATTCGCCCTGAAGGATTTGTGGGAGAAGTAGGTGCACATACATATGATAATTTTCTGTATTAGATCATCTGTTTCTAATACTGAGTTTTTTCTCCTTAGGACTTGAATGCATATATGAATCAATGAAGGAAGCATTTGGATCAGAAGCTGAAACTTGTGGTATGCAGCTGTGTTAATAAACTGTGACTGTTGGTATTTTAAGAATTCTGAATGTGACCAGTAAAGCCTTAGGATACTGGGCAAGGACTTTTCTTTCTTTTGGTATCTGTCTACATCAGGCTTTCTCAACTAAGGTTTCGTGAAATCCTGGGGTTTCTTCATGGCACTGGAATGGTTTCCTGAATGTCTGGGAGTTAATTAATTTAATATAGTTTGCAAAATTTGTTAAACATTGATCATGAAATGATCATATATGGTCATGTTGACTTGCCCCCCCAATGGCCAATGATGGGTCTGGAGGGGATGGGAAAGGGAGGGGCCCTGGGTGGGATTCCCAGCCATATTCTGCACAGTCACACAATTTCTGGGGTTTCTCAAAACCCGAAGAATGTCTCAGGGGTTTATCAACAGTAAAATTTGAGAAAGGCTAGTTGAGAAAGGCCCTTCTCCAGGTTTCAACAAGATGCCATCCCACTGGAACACTGGAAATCCCCATAAAATATATTTTTTTTCTCGGCAGCTTAGCTGGTTAGATAGACTATCTGTCCAAGAGGCTTTCCTCTAACATCCTTCCAAATAAAAGCAAATAAATGCAAACATATAAGCACAAAGTGAAAAGTGTCTATGTGGCATCCACAGTCCTTTCTTTCCTGCCTTCCTTTTGTAGCATAATTCAAAGCCTTAGAGGACATCCTCTGACTCCAGTCTAGCCATGGTTGTCTATCACCTAAGTCCTCCTCCCCACATTCTTCACCATAATCTATCTTAGTTCATATGTGTAAGATTCAGTAGTCAGGCCTGGCTAGGCAACCAGTGGGAGACTGGGAGGGTGCAGGATGTGGTAGATAGCCACTGACAATGTTGTGATATAAGTTCTGGGGAAACTTGGAAACTCTTGGAACAATAGAAACTTTGTCAGTTCCTAGAGAGCACTTCTGGGTTTTATGATAGACTTTCTAGCAGTTCCTAGGGAACTGACATTACTTTCAGGGAGGGGGGGGAAATCACTGATGAAATTATCTTTTCTATTGCTGAATGATGGAGTGCCAGTGGGCAACTCGAACTAGGGACGCAAGATCTTGCACCACCAGAGGACATATGACAAGCCTTTATCAGATAGTTCATTTGTTCCCGCTCACCCTGATGATTCATTCAGTGTTTGGAATAATTGGGGGGGGGGGGCTGTATGGTTGATGACATTCATCATTGTAGCTGGTTGGACAGCTCCTTTTGGTGCATGCTCACAATTTAGGGCTTGTTTAGATTATAAGTGCGCTGTTCTTATGAGAAGGTCATGTATCAGTTAAACTCAACTATAGTTCACATGGGTTTTTATAAGACTAACCTGGAGTGCAATTTCTGTCAGAAAAGCATAAGATATCTTGGTTTGAGAGCAATAAACGTCATGAAAGTGTGGGATCATCTGGAATTGTGAGACTACTTAATCCTCTTATTTTTGTATTATGACTACTCAAGAGATGTCAGGCATGATAGAACTTTCATTTGTCTGCCTTGGATTTAACCCAGTTTGGAGAACAGTTAACAACAGCCGAGGGAGAGTTACTCAACAGACAGGGCTGCTCAACAGAATAAGTGGTTCAAGACCAGTCACTCCAAAGGTTTTCCAGACCACAGTGGCTTCCTGGCTTGGAGGCTGGGGAGCAGAAGGGCCAGTGGGAGGTGGTCTTTTTTTTCATGTGCCTAAGATGGCACCTTCTGATGATATTGAGGCCTATTTAGGAGCTTTTGGGAGAACTCTCATGGCAGCTGCTTGGCCCAGATCACAATAAGCTGCTATTTTAGGTTCATTTTTTTAATGGTCCTACTTTAGCTATCTGTCTTTGAGTACAGCTGATGCATCCAATCATGATAAAGTGAAGCTATTTATTTTTTAGAAAGATGCATATCACAACAGAAGCATATAGGCAACAGTTTTGGTTATATAGAAGGGATAAGTGTGAAAGTCCTTTTAAAACAGATACACACTCACAGAGTTGGCAAAAAATTGGCTTGAGCTCAAAGGGCATTAAGCTGAAGTTGTGTTATCTATGGCAGCTTGACACAAAAATGGGTACAGTTTGATGCTAGACATTTCACTTGCTGTTATAGCCCTTTTCAAGATCTCATCATATGTATAAATGTATCCAAGATGTTCTAATTCCATATTTTCTGTTTTTAATTTTGTCCTTTTTATTTTTGAACGTTTCTTCTGTGTTTGGTGATACATGGTTGACCAACAGACACATGCCTGACTTGTTTCCTGGCTTCCTTTGAAATTAAGGCTTTTGGCACCACTAAGATTGCATCTTCTTTTCCTCCTTGTATCAAAACCACCAAAATATACAGTGCATGAACATGACTCTACTTACCCAGGATGCCAACAGATGGCAATATTTTATCATCATTGTACAATATGGGGATAATTTCGCCTGTAGCTCTTTATTGTGATAGACGAGTTACTGAATTGTTCTTATATTAACTGCCTCTTGGATGTAACTTTTCCCAGGACCATATACTGTGGTGTACATCACTTTGGTAACTGCTCTGATAGTCCCTTAGGGAAACAACATGTTTCATATTATGAGACCTGTAAGAAAATGTCATGGAAAATATAAGCACTAATGGTTGGGCATTTGTTTTTCTTCATTTGAACCTAAGGGCCCAGCAGAGTGTAGGGAAAGATTTTCATATAATATGCTACCCTTTTACGAGGCTATAATTCAGTTTTATTACCAAAGCAGTTGCCATACTCCTGTTTCCAGTGTTTCTTTCTCTAAAAGACCACACTGTCAGTTTTGTTATTTGCAACGTATCTTCAGGTGATACCTAAATATGCTCTGCCATTCCTTTGAGGAGGTTGGAATGGCTTTTTCCAAGACAGTAATATATAATGAATTCTCAAAGCTTGCAAAGATCACATAGATTTGGAAAAAAAAATTCAGTGGGTATTTTTTACAAAAGAAATCCTGATTCCTAAATGTACAAATGTACTGTCTAGGTAACTCTGAGTAGCTATCTTCTCACTCAAAAAAATGTCTGTTTTGTCATCAAGGAATCTTCTTGCCTAAGCCTTTTGACACTGGGAGATGCTGAGGGTGAGGGGTAGTTAAAGGCCAATTCAGGATCTTTAGAAGAAGAAGAAAAGTTGGTTCTTATATGACACTTTTCTTTACTAGAAGACATCTCAAAGCGGCTTACAATTTCCTTCCCTTTCCTCTCCCCACAACAGACACCATGCGAGGTAGGTGAGGCTGAGGGAGCCCTGATATTACTGCTCGGCCAGAACAGCTTTATCAGTGCTGTGGTGAGCCCAAGATCACCCAGCTGGCTGCATGTGGAGGAATAGGGAATCAAACCTAGCTTGCCAGATTAGAAATTGGCGCTCCTAACCAGTACACCAAGCTTAGTCTTAGCAAAACCCCATGATGTTGAGTTTGTTATTTCTTCAATAAAGAGATTTTTTTCAAATCAAGGCTGCTTATTGGGAGTAATCAACAGAACCTCACAGCCACCACACTATTATAATCTTTCACACTGCTCTGTGCAGTCAAACAAATCCTAAAATTAAACTATTTAAAAAGTACAAAGTCAATTACATGTGAATCCAATCTTAATGTAGAGCAAATTTCTTATCAACAAAATTTAATATAAATATCACCATTTGATACCAGTAGAAAAAAGTAAGAGTCCAGTAGCATCTTAACGAATAACAAAATTTGTTGCACAAGGATGAGATTGCTCAATTCCTCAGAAATATTTCCATTATGTACAGATAAATGTGGTGCCTTCCATGCCTACCCATCTTGGTTTATTTGATACCAGTCCTGAACCTAGACTAAAATGAAAAATAAAAAAAATGAAAACAATGTTGTCCCATTCTATTTAAAAAAAATTGGAGATATCCATCAATAAATGGAATGTAATTTTTTTTTACTCTAAGGAGAAAAGTACAGTGTGTTGATATGTATCTTCTTATCTTCACCATAGTCTTGTGATTCACACTCGTGTGTCTTTCTAGGAGCCTTCACTGGGCCCTTGTGATTCCAACACACACCAATGGATAAGCATGTGTATTGGCTGTTCAGAATGTATATATTTTTAATGGAAAATACTGCTCAAAGTGGCACAAACAAAACTGATAATAAGCCTGGCCGCACCATAATTGCTGGCCGTTCATTACAGCCATGGGGGGTGAGGCCAGAAGAGGGCGATGACTGGTTGGCTGTGCCAAAGCCCTGTGAGCTATGGGGCTGGCCAGGACAACTTGCATCCAGACTGGCCAGCCATACACCATACAGAAAGGGGTAGGGAGGGCCAAGAGGTCATGCCCGCATGGCCGGGCTCTTTCCCCCTTCAGTGGTCTGGCTGCAGAGCCTGGAATTTCACCTGGTTTCCTTCACCTGACACATGGTTGGAGGAGTTTAGCTCCTCCTCCTTAGCTGCCTGCTGCTCCTTGTGCTGGGACCTTCCAATGGGATCTCTACTTACTTCAGGAGAGGAGAGTGGCAACAGACTGGAGCCTGGGACTTGGATGTGTGCCAGCAGGTTTCAAAGGTTAAGTGTCCTGTGGGGCCGGAGGTGGGGGATTCAGCAGGTAAGTTTCTATGTGCTACATATAGCCTTTTTCACTGTCCTTCCCTTTTCCTCTACTGGTGGCAGCACCGTGCTCCCCCCTCCCTTTTTAAAAATCTTTTGCTGTAGTATTTGCTGGTCTGGCAGCAGCTAGCAAAACTACACAGACTGAAGTCTTCCAGGCAGTACCAGCATGTGTGTCTGCATCAAGACATTTGGGCAGATGTGCACATCCTACAGCAGCATCTTCCTGGGATGGTTGTTTTCTGATCCTGCCTACTCAAGAAGTGTACCTGGAGAGGGTCCTCTATATTGGAGAAGGTCAATCTGGAAAGGAGTGTTTACATTGGAGAAGGTCAATGGCAATGTGGAGGGTTGGCAAGGTGGCTGTGAAGTAGGTTCTGGCCTTAAGGTTTGGAGTCATTTGTTATCCTAACATTTCCCACATTTTTGAATTCTTATTTTGATCTGACAGGGCTCGTCTTTTGGAATGGGGTTGCAATATTTGGTTACACAGCATGTAAGGCACGCTTTCACATGGCTACAGGCTGAGGATCATTGTGGGTGTGGGGGCTGGAGTTTGGTCCCCTGATCCATGGCAGTTTGGGCATGGGTGGAGCTGTTTTGGGGGCAATCTGAGTCTGTGCACTTGAGGGCCTCTGTAAGAGGCTGTGTGGATGCTGAGCATGGCCTTCTTTGCTGGGGCAGCCTGATGTGCTCACATTTCTGGGTAGCAGAGGGTTATCATTTAGAGCAGGAGTAGTCAAACTGCGGCCCTCCAGATGTCCGTGGACTACAATTCCCATGAGCCCCTGCCAGCAAATGCTGCCAGGGGTTCATGGGAATTGTAGTCCACGGACATCTGGAGGGCCGCAGTTTGACTACCCCTGATTTAGAGGCTCATCTCGTGTGATTATATCTCTGTAAAGCCTGGAGCATGTCCAGAGGAGGGCTACGAAGATGGTGAGGGGCTTGGAGACCAAATCATATGAAAGAAGGCAGAGGGAGCTTGGTCTGTGTAGCTTGGAAAGAAGACAACTAAGAGGAGATATAATGCCCTTATTCATATACTTGAAGGGCTGTCATATAGAAGATGGAGAAGAGTTGTTTTCAATTGCCCCAGAAGGTCAGACCAGAACCAATGGATTGAAATTAATGCAAAAGAATTTTCAGCTAATAGAATCATAGAATCATAGAGTTGGAAGAGTCCATAAAGGGCATCTAGTGAAACCCCCTGCTCAACGCAGGATCAGCCCAAAGCATCCTAAAGCATCCAATTCTAAATTCCTGACAGCATTTCCTTAGTGGAACAGGCTTACTCAGGAGGCTGTGGGTTTTACTTTGGAACTTTTAAAGCAAACGCTAAATAGTCAACTGACATAAATGCTGATTTTATGAACAGGCAGATTGTGATTGGGTGGGCAGGAAGAGATGTGTCAGTGTTTGTCTCTTGTGGCCCTTCCTTGCACATCCAGGGAATTGCTGATCGCCACTATGGGCTGGTCAGTGAGTTTCCTCCAGGCCAACCTGGATTCTGGAGATTTTTGGTGGGAGGGTCATTTGGGCATGAAGCTGTCTTTGTGGGTGGGTAGGAAGTTGTGAGTTCCTGCATTGTACAGAGGGTTGGACTAGATGACCCTGAAAGTACTTTCCAACTCTATGATTCTATGATTCTCATGCAAAATTGTAGGCAAATTTGAAAGGCCCTATCCAGCTTTCAAGGCACGTTGAAATCATTTCTGTATGGTAAGAACATTTCTTACATCTGAAGGTCAGGACACTGAGTTTAATATATGCTGGAAGCGATTGTTTTATTCTCTTTTTACTTCTGTTCACTTTAAATCAGAAACATTTGCCTGTGTTAACACTTGGAAGGATGTTGACCAACCCCACTCCTCTTTTATTGCAGATCTTGTAGGCTGATATAAAAAGGCCTCATCCTATTGCAACACTTCATTTAAAGGTAAGAGGGAGCAAAGAAGTACACAACTGGAAAAAAATTCAAACCCACAAGTAATAAAAAATGGGACCACCAGAAAAATTGACGGCCATTTATTTTTCTTTAATCACTTTTTTTCTTTCTCTTCCACACCCTGCCCCTCCTCCTAGGCAATTTGAAAAGATCCTTTGGTCAAAACTCAGCAGGCAAGGCTGTTGAAAGCTTTGATAGTCGGTGAAGTAGAACATAACTACACAAAGCAGTAGCATGCACCAGTGGAGTCACATTGCTGGATGGACCTCCCTCCAAGAAGAACTACATCTCATTATTCATCTAGACCCCCCTCCTGCCCATAGTACTATTGGCCCCAACAGTGTCTGATCTCCTGGTTGCCCTTTTCACAGGTAATGCTAAAGCAAATAGCACACAGTATTTACTAGGTGTGCAGTGCTTTAAATCATATTAATCTATCCAATAAAGTATTTACAGCCAGTAAAAACCCCACAGTGCTGCAGCTGATCTGCAAAGGAGGATGAATGGTGGAAAACAAAATCAGGCCTACCCTGTTCCAGACAGATTGTCTGAAGGCCCAGGAAAGTAATAGAGGGAATACTACAAGAAAGCAGCAGACACCTGGATCTCATCTGGAGGAACAGAAAATATTGGCATACATCTCACGCCAGAGAAGCAAGCAAACAAATGTAGAATAGTGAATACGGTGAAATCGGGAAGGAGAGCCATGGTTTTGTTCAAGATCTATGCATTTGTGTGACATAACACACAAACAGAGACAATGAAAAAGAGAGATGGAGAGATAGAGAGAGAGAGAGTGAGAGAGAGCACATACACATCATAGTGAATTAAGAGACTACCTATGTTATTTCAGTTTTAGATTTCAAATTGGTTCTCTAGGCATAATTTTTGATTTTTATAGTCTTTAGCTTGTATTCAGCCATAGATCCATGCAAAGTACATGGGGTTTTCTGACCTTGGAAAGGTGATTCTTAGGATGTACAGCACACATGGAGAACTATTTCCCTCTGGATGCAGGGCTGGAATGAGGAGAGCCAAGCATATGAAATAGTTCCCTTCTCTCAGCAAAGTTATTCTTGGACTGTTACTGCATGGAGGATGCAAAGCCATGCTGCTGCCTGGTTTTTCATCCAGGGTTAGTCACCTCCAGTCTTCCCATGACCACACAGCATTTGGCCCACTTCCACCTGTCTGCCCCACATTTTCACTACTCCATGAGGTAGCCAATGGACAGGAAGTGGAAATTTCCCACTGCTTATTTAAGTCGTCAATCACTGTGACATGGTGAGAACTCCCAAATTACCTTCAAGCACCATTTGAGTGCCCCCCTCTTGATCTGAAGTAAATTTTTAAGATTACCAACAAATTATAACAATTTTTTTTAAATTACTTGTTACAACACACACAAGGGGATTAAAAATGGGCTGTGTTATTGTGCCATTCCACCCACATGCATGCATGCATGCAGACTGTTCAGGACTCACTATAACCAAGAGATTGGTTGGGAGGGGGGGAGATTGTTATTTCATTACTTTGGAAACACGTTGTAAAGCAATCAGGTTTTTTTTAAGGTTGTGAAAGTAATTGATGGAAATGACACTTGGGAGGGAGGGCAGGAGCAATGCCCTGACTAGGGATGGCCTGGATTTTCCACAGATACGTGGCCCAGGCCCAACATATGCCCCATTGAAGCCCAAGGCAAAAAAGGGAACGTAGATTTAGCCATGTTCCCTTGCTATGGGCCAACTTTCTTGAGTTGTGCCAGGCCTGGGACTGCCCGGGACCAGGCCCACTTCCATCTGGAAGCCAGAATTAGACCTGATCCCCAACAGGTGGTGAGGCCAGCAAAATCCCTCATTTGGAAGCAGTCTTGCAGAAGAGAAAGGAAGACCAATATTACCCTTTGGCCTTCCACATATCAATCCCCCTCTTAGAGTGACTGTTTTTTTTATGCAGGGTGGTACAACCTTTTGAGTGTTCATTTTGTGGATTGGAAAGGGCTAATGGAAAAGGAAAATGCAGGCAAATTGCATTCAATTAATTGATCAGTGGGTACTCTTGATTTCCTCTGGATAGATTTCTGGATACGAACTCCTGTCATGACCCTTAGCTCTGCCTACAGTCAATTCATACTCATGTATTTGATACTCAGAGTCATTGACTCCTGATTTGTAATCTGTACTCAACATGGAATGTGTGAAGTAACAAGGCTACTATCCCCTCAGCATTGTCAAGATTTAATCTTACTCTCTTCCCACACAAATTTGTGGTTTTCTTCTCTCAACAATCTATTTCCATTTGTAAGGTTTTGAAACCAGATGGAATGTTTTTGCTGAGACAGAGATTATTCAAGGTAACAAAATGTAGAAGGTCCATAATATAATATTAATAACACGCTTAAGCCTCCCCCCCTTAAAACAATATTTTGTAGGTAGCCTTCAGAGTTAAATCTGAATCGGAGTTCTGTCCTGCAAAACACTTTGCAATGCTTGGGCTGATTAATGGAAGATTTTTAGCATTAATATAGAATGTGCACTGGCAGTAGGATTGAGCATGCCCTCTAATCACAATGGAAGCACCAGGACTTATAGGAGATAAGGCCTCCAGTGGCCTTAAATACTTCACCTGCCCTACCTTTCCTCATTTCCAGTCCTTTTTCTCTAATCCAGGCCTGTGTAATCTGTGAACCCTCATGCCCAGTCAACATGTAAAGTTGCCAGGCAGCCCAACAACGAGCAAAAGACCAGGTGGAATAGGGAAATGGTGAGGGGTTGCCATAACGTAAAATTATAGAATTTCTGGAGATGTGACATCATCTCCAGGGAAAACCTGGAAGTGGTATTATGGCATCACTAACAGCCATTCTTTTAAAACCAAAATTATTTCTCCCACGGGCTGTCGGAGAAACTTCTCCCACCTGCTGCTGTAGTGCTGACAAGCAAGGTTTGCTGCAAGCAGAAAGTCTTCTGTCCCCAAAAGACAAATGTCAGCCCAATGACCATGTAGATAGATAGTAGACTATCTAAACTTTAGTAAAAAATTTTATTTGCTTGCCTAAATGGGTGCCAGAAGTGATGAGGTTGTCATGTTCTGACAGGCGGTTGTTTGTTTTGATTGATTACAAGTTGGTCATTTTTTCCTCTTTGAAAAGTACTTCGTTTTCTCTCTAAGGAGATGCAGACAGAAGTTCTCACAATGCAGCCTTTCAGCATAAGAACATAAGAAGGGCCTTTCTGGATTACACCACTGGTCTATCAAGTCCATTTTCATGTTTTCTGCGTTCTCCAGATAAAATTACAAAACACAGTAGAAATTTGTTAAATTAATACATTATTAAATCATTAAAAGAAAAATTTTGTACATTCTCTCTTTATTGGGAAAAGGTCACATAAAACCTTTTAGACAGAATATAGTTTGGGTCAATTTCTGGCAGAGAGGCCAGTGGTTTCAGATGTTACGTCAGGCTTCAACCATAGGCCTGGTGGAATAGCTCCATTTTACAAGTTCTGTGGAACCAATTAAGACCCTCATCTCTTTCAGTAAAGCTTTCAATCAGGCCAATGCCAAAAAAGCCTTGGCCCTGGTTGAGGCCAGTTTAATCTCCTTGGGGCCTGGGGTCCTGAGCAGGTTTTGCTCACCCAATCGTAAGATTCTTTGGGAAAGGTAGTCCAACAGGTATGATGGTTCCAGCAAGGAAACAGGCAGCATAATTTTAAAAGGGGTCAATTTGTATCTGGATTAAAGATAGAAACTGCCAGTCTTTATGTGAACCTCCTGAGTGAAGAGCCTAAAACAAGCTCCTTGCCAAACTTACAATAAAATGGTTGGATGTGGAGATGCAGCATTCCAAAATAACAAAGCTATTACCAGCAATTATTTTCTTCTTGAAGCACAGCTCGAGGAACTGTTTTTTAAAAAATCCTATTCATATCCAGGAGTGAGATAAGTATGCTGACATTGTAAAAAAGTATTAATTCCCCTATTTCCCAAACCAAAGTATCTGCCACGCAGTCCATTCACTTCCAAAGCCCATATGATTTGTGATTCCACTGCATCTCCTTTGAGTGGGCAGAGATGACTCAACCTTCTGTAAATGCTACCAGACCACACATGACACCCAAGTTGGAGAGAGTTGTGTGTGTGTATTTACATTTATCTTGGAAAAAGCCAACCTCACCCCCAAACCAAAAACAGACTACTGTGTGTGTTCTGGAACAAATGCCAAAATAGGCTTAAATCACCCCATAAATGCACCATGGGAAAGGAATCACCGAAATTCAAAGTAAGGGGGAGGGGGTGAAATGAAAACCAAAAAGAAAGAAACCCAATGAGGCAGATCCCCCTAAACCAAAATTTTCCTGTGCCACATTCAACCCTAAAAAAGGAAAAAAAACCCAGATATAATAGCAGATCATGCATCAGAGGGACCCAGAGCAAAGTAAGCCCCCAGCCTCCAGGTCAGTAGCTAGCCAATTTGCCCTGCACTACCATGTCCCGCACCAGAGTTCTTTCATGAACACACCCTCTCTGCCCAAAAACGCAATGCAAAAGAATGGCGATCATGCAATATTGCTACTTATAGAGCTTCCTATCCCATTGTGATGAATGGTAACTCTGTCACTGTTGGGCAGGAGTGCCTGTCAAGCTTTGTGGTGTTTCCATTTGTGTTTCCAAGGTGGGAGAATACCACCACACCCACTGTTGCCCTGCACTTTTGCACCAGAATTCCTGGGTGGGTTTCATTTTCTGAGCCGCTCTAAGCCTCAATGATTTCTTTAACGAACACATATGCCATGAACAGCACCTTCTGAACTCCAATTTGGGGAAATTTGGCACAAGTTTTGACTCATTATGTGATTTGTGCCCTTTCCTAAGTTTATGGCCTTCTACATGGTGCTTCTCCTACCCTAATACCAACTGAGTAGGCATCAGAAAGAATATCAGGGCCAAACTCCATGATACTCTGGGAACTCTGTGAATAAGTTCCCCAGTAGTTTTATACCCTTTATATAGTAGATGTATATAAACAACTTCAGCCTTCCTCCATGTTGTTGAAACAGGCCATTAGGGTATAAAGGCTGGCCTTCTTCCACCTGTGCCAAACTAAGCTACTAGAACCGTAGTGCTTAGTGTAGTGGTACGAGTATGGACTTCTGATCTGACAAGCCAAGTTTGATTCTGTGCTCCTCCTCATGCAACCAGCTGGGCTCCCCACAGTACTGATAAAGCTGTTCTGACCGAACAGTAATATCAGGGCTCTCTCAGCCTCACCTCCCTCGCAGGGGGTCTGTTGTGGGGAGAGGAAAGGGAAGGTGAATGTAAGCCACTTTGAGACTCCTTTGGGTAGAGAAAAGCAGCATATAAGAACCAACATTTCTTCTTCTACCTGGACTCAGGACACCTAGCCAGTGACCCAGGCAATGGTCACCTCTAGGCTGGACTTCTGCAACTCACTGTACATGGGCCTACCCTACAACTGGTCCAGAATGCAGCCAGGGCTCTTATGATAACACCTTAGAGAGCCCACATCCAGCCTGCACTCCAACAGCTGCACTGGTTATGAGTGGAATACCGGATCAGGATTAAGGTTCTGGTAATGACCTTCAAGGCCATATGCAGTCTAGGCCCTGAGTAACTGAAGGACCACCTCTCTACTTATATACCCCAAAGAGCACTACACTCTGCAGCACTAACATGCTGGTGATCCCTAGCCCCAGGGAGGCTTGTCTGGCCTACACTAGGTCCAGGGTCTTCTCTGTTCTGGCCCCCACCTGGTGGACTAAGCTCTCAGGAGAGATCAGGGCCTCTCCAGAACTAAAACTGTTCCACAGGGCCTGCAACGTGGAGCTCTTCTACCAGGCTTTCAATTGAGGCCAATGAAGCAATTCCATCAGAGTCCAGAGATCCCTCTCACCACCAACTATGTCTTACAAACAAGTGTGTCAAACTGCAGCACTGAGAGAATATAAAATCATCAATTGTAAAATATGATGTTATAATTAATTATTAAATATTCTAGTGTTAGGAGCTCTACTGTTAAAAATATTATATGCTCCCAATTATTATATGTTCTTAATCGTAAATGTTCTTTGTATTACACCATGAATTCACTGTAAACCACCCTCAGCTGCAGGGGAGTATATAAATGTAAATAAATAAATATTACACAAATATTACACAAATATTACACAAATATTACACAAATATTACACAAATATTACACAAATGTATTCTTGAATGCGAGTCCCTTAGTTTAAAAGTCACAGAAGCAGGGTGATGGAACAAGATATGAATGCATGGAATGATTTATGCACAAGCCTGCTAAATTGCGTTGTTTGTTGGAAAACTTTGAAAGAATCTATAGGTGGGTGGCGCTTTTCCATGTTAGCCTTCTGCCGTCTATTTAGCATGTTTGGCGATGTCAAGGAGTTAAAATATACCTTATAGTGAACAGAGTCGAGGCTAAGGCAATGAAACATTTATGCTGTAAATCAAATAACACAAGAGATTCTGTTTTGTGTTTGGGTTGTTGTTGACTTTTCCCCCCTGTTGCTGATTCTGTAACAAAATTCCTACCTGGCTTCTTCATGTAGTCCTGAAGAGCAATCAGCTGAAATGACGCCTGTGCCCATAACATGCTTCCACCCCTTAAAACAACAAATCTCTCCATTTGTATATATTTTCTTTTTTTTAAAAAAAACAACAGCTTGACATGGAAAGGCACAGAAATGATCACAGTCAACACTCAGACTGAGCAGAACAGTCTTTGCAAGCTCTGCCCAGAGGCAGTCAAAGAGGAAAATAAACATTAATAGCATAATTGGAGATTCGCTTTACACTAGCTGAAAATTCATTCCTCTATTAATTACCTATGCTGCTACATATATTTGTGCATTAGGATAAGGTGACCGGATTGTTTGGAGGGACATCTGGGGGCACCTGGCAAATTGTACTTATGTTGCAAGTAAAAATATATATATTACAATACTATTTTTGCATTCTATGAAATTTTTTGTTGCTCCATATAGACCAAATTTTTAATCAAGAACCCCCCCCCCCCCCCCCGGTCAATGGTGTCCTGCTTTACCAATGTTAAAATCCGGTCACCTTACATTAGGAAGAACAGGAATACACTCTTAATTAGTTGCATGTCCATTAGAAAAGAAATAGAAGGATGGGGAAACTCTAAGGCAGGGGTAGTCAAACTGCCGCCCTTCAGATGTCCATGGACTACAATTCCCAGAAGCCCCTGCCAGAGAATGCTGGCAGGGGCTTCTGGGAATTGTAGTCCATGGACATCTGGAGGGCCGCAGTTTGACTACCCCTGCTCTAAGATCACAATCTCTTCACAGTCTGTTTTTATCATCGGGATTGTTGTAATGATAAAGGAGTAAAATAGAAGAAGCATTCCACGTATGCTGTTCTGAGGACTTGGGTAGAACACTGGACTAAACCTCTAAGAAAAATAAAACTTTCAATTCCAGCTATTTGATAGAAGTAAACTGGAATTCAACTGCATATGCTAGCTGACCTCACTGTTAAAGGACTAGGGATATGGTAAAGCCATGTTAAAATTTTCCAACACCATTAATTTGCATTTCCCCCTAATATTACCAGTTTGTTGATGTTATTTCCACTATATAGGTTCCTTTACACCAGTGGTTCTCAACCTGGGGATCGGGACCCATTTGGGGGTCGAATGACCCTTTCACAGGGGTCGTGGCAAAGCGAGCAGCTTGTCCAGGGGGGGCGCCACCAGTGTTGCCACTCCTCCTGCAGACAACCGCACTTGGCCGCCAGCCACTCCAGCAGCATCCCCAGCGCGGTGCAGTATCCCGCCAGGCACTTTAGGTGGCAGTGCAAGATCAGCATGGTGGGACAAGAGGCAGAACAGAACTGAGAAATCCCGGGAAAAACCCCAGTTTATATACAATCATGAACAATGGATCTTCACACCATTGGTCAGTTTTGGTTTAATTTCTGTGAAAGAACACTTGCAGAATGTTATGGTTGGGGGGTCACCACAACTTTAGGAACTATATTAAAGGGTTGCAGCTTTAGGAAGGTTGAGATCCAATGCTTTACACCATTTATCTATGAATTAGGGTCAAATTATATTTTCTGTTTACATGATTTTGTCAGTGGAACAGAATATTCCTGCTTTCCTCCTTCAACAGCAACCCACTCCCTGAACTTCTGCTCTTGTGGAACATGGGATCCTCAGGTAGTGTGTGCATGTGTTAAGTGCCACTCACTTTCAATTTATGAGTGGGGTCAGCAGTAGTAAGAAGAAATTGTTAGAAATTACTCCATCCTTTCTGTTAGCAATTCTTTTTGTCTAGGTTCTACCCATTATGTGCAAAATAACATTAAGACTGCAGGAATTTAATGGAAAAATTGACACAAGGAAATGGAAAATAGAAAGAATGGGAAGAAAAAAGACCCATGGTTTGGATTCAGAACAGAGAAAAAAGAAAGAAGAATGGGGGGGGGGGAGATATAAATATAATATATTTCATGTGCATTTATGCTCATATAGCGTTTATTCATAGTACTATATTAAAGGCAGGTGTTTAAGTCTGCAAGGCACATTTAGTTATAGAAGTTTGTTGTTCAGGTTGTTTGACCTTCAAGGTGATTCAACAGTTTGCTTATTTTAATTTTGTCCCCTGCATTCTCCTGCCAGTGCTGTTTACTCGTTATAAATCGTGGCATTTTAAGGATGTGCATTACGGACCAGTTCGGTAGTTTTTGGATCCAGCCTGAATCAATTCGCATGTATCCAAATCCCATTATCAATATTGGGATTCAGGTGATCTATATACAGCTGAATCAGTTCAACTCCCTTATAACCTATGGACTCAATGGGAAATTTTCCCTATCTGTGTATCCTGTGGCCGGGGGGGGGGGGGGAGGGGTTAAGATAGAAGTACCAAATCGGCAGCATAGTTGCTGGAGCCTCTACTCAAACGAAAGCCCAAATTTCAAGAAGATTGGGCCAGGGGGTCCAAATCTACAGCTATCCAAAAAGGGTGACCTCATCTGATCTACTTTTTTGTAATGGTGGGCAAAAGGATTAGGCAACACAAGACACAAATCCCACACAAAGCAGATTAAGAGCCTAAATAAAGATACTATAAAGAAACCACAGACAAAAAGGAAGCCTGAGGTCTGCTGCTCTACCAGTTCATCCCACACACAAATAAGCAGCAGGCCCAAATAGCAAGCAAGCAATAAATAAATATATAAATAAATAAATATAATGAGAACAGTTGATAGCAGACTGGTAGCTGTGCACACACAAATGCACCAATAAGACAGAATGTTTTGATGTGTGATGTTATTAGCTATGACATGCTCAGGTTTGATGCTCAGGTTTGTGTTTCACTCTGTATTCCCGTTATGTGCATAAGGTTCAGTGTCCATCTGATGCCCCAGGTAGACATCGTGATTGACCATAGGGGCAGCCAAATACCTGACACCCTAGACTTAATGTAGTACTGACAAGACCCTGTAAACCTTGCAGACCGGGTGTTTTAACAGCCTTCACAACCCCCAGAAGACTCTTCCAGTTTAAGAAGATGCTTTTTGGTTCTCCACGATGCCGTGGCAACATTTGAAAGGCTGGTGGACTGCACCCTCACCCAATGCCAGGCTTTCACGGAGGCATACATTAATGATGTCTGCAGCCTGGATTGTCAAATGCATCTCCAGTACCTGGACTAAGTCATCTGTGCTCTCAACCAAGCTGGTCTGTGAGCCAACCTGAAGAAGAGCCACCTGGAGTTCCAGGAGGTGAAGTATCTGGGTTTTATAATGGATGGCAGCCAGCTAAGTTCTGTGCTAGAGAAAGTGACGTCCCTGCAGGAGTGCCCTTGTCCCACCACCAACCAGCAACTCTGCCTGTTTCTGGGCCTGGCCAGGTACTACAGCCTGTTCATCCTGGCCTATACCACCATCACCAGCTCCCTGACATATAGCCTAAAAAGGGGACACCCCAGCAGAGTGTAAGGGGCTACTACTAGCAACACTGCCTATTCTAGATGGCTTGGCTCAATAAACGCTACTAAATCCCATTATGGTATGTGGGATCCATCTTGTTGAGGCAATGCTATGCATGATGCACCACTAGATAATTCGCATCCCTGCCCAGGCAGTGCCTATGGCAGTTTTGCCACTGACTACACAGTTTGTTGACCAATCTGCTGTCTTTCAGGGCAATGGCCAGACTTTTGCTCTACTTTCTGAGCACTTTGATCAGTGGGACTCCTGCCAGCACCTACTGAGGCAAGAAAAGGTAGCAGTCATTATCTGAGTCCAGGCTGAACTTTAAACAGGATGTTCCCTGCCACATATATAGGGGAAATAACTAGGGCAAGTGTCAGCAGGGCCACTGCAAATTCAAATGAAACTGTGATGCTTTCTTCAGCCCATGTCCTAGGTCATCCTGCCCATGGAGTGGGTCCTTTCTACAGCCCTCCATGAAGCCCTGTCTACTGGCTCCAGCAGCGCAAAGGAGGGAGAATTGGGGGTTGCTGCCATATATGCCTCCAGCTCCACCAAGTAATCCCCCTGGTTGTTCTATCCTGGACATTCATTTAGCCAAGATGCCTGTGACCTCAGGTCCTCTTACTCATCAGCTACCCCAATAGAATCACTGTCAGATTCTTGTGTCTTGTATCTCTTTTGCAAGCCCTTGCATTCCTATGGGCTAGGTCAGGGTTAGTCAACCTGTGGTCCTACAGATATCCATGGACTACAATTCCCATGAGCCCCTGCCAGCATTTGTGCTCACCCATTTGTACTAAAGGGTGCTCACCCCAGACTCTCATCACCCCAGAATTTTGTTCTGTGAGGCATGCCTCATTGGATGTGGCATACAGTCAATATTATGCCAACTTCCTGCTTTCCCAGAGATTTTTGCTTGCTGGGATTTAGGTTCAGTGGCCACTGGTATATGGACCAAAGAGTGGCTATCAATTGTTCTGTGGCTTCTGCTGTATTTGAGTCTTTCAACACTTTGATTTAATGGCTGGTTAAGGGCCATACAAAGTGCCCAGAAGTCATCCATGGCTTACTTTTTGATTGTGGGCCTGGCCAGCACCTCAACTTGTACAACTCATTCAGACATTTTCTAAGACTCAGCAGCAGAGTTTATTTATTTATTTTTATTTATTTATCTTTCAATTTATACCCCACCTCTCCCAGCAAGCTGGCTTGAGGATGGCTTCCAACAATCAACATCACAACATAATAAAATCAACATGATAAAGTTACATTTACCTATAATTTGCATGGTATAATAATAAGATCCCCTTCAAGGATCGCTGCCTTGTCGTGGTGAAGGGGCTTGCGTAGCTCAGTGAAGCTATGAGCTATGCTGTGCAGGGCCACCCAAGATGGACAGGTCATAGCTGAGAGCTCTGACAAAAGGTGATCCACTGGAGAAGGAAATGGCAAGCCATTCCAATATCTTTGCCATAAAAACTCTATGGACAGGTTCAAAAGGCAAAACGATATGGTGCCAGAAGATGAGCCCCTCAGGTTGGAAGGTGTCCAATATGCTACTGGGGATGAGCAGACGGCAAGTACGAGTAGCGCCAGAATGAATGAAGCAACTGGGCCAAAGCCAAAAGGACGCTCAGTTGTGGAAGTAACTGGTGGTGAAAAGACAGTCCGATGCTGTAAAGACTTTGATTCAATAGGAATCTGGAACGTCCGATCCATGAATCAAGGCAAGCTGGACGTGGTCAAACAAGAGATGACAAGACTGAACATTGACATTTTAGAAATTAGTGAACACAAATGGACAAGAATGGGTGAATTTAATTCAGATGACCATCAGGTATACAACTGTGGGCAAGAATCTCTCAGAAGAAATGGAGTAGCCTTCATCATCAATAAAAGACTAGGAAAAGCAGTATTGGGATACAATCCCCAAAATGACAGAACAATGTCAGTTCGAATCCAAGGCAAACCATTCAACATCACAGTAATCCAGGTCTATGCCCCAATCACTGCTGCTGAAGAGGATGAAGTTGACCAATTCTATGAAGCACTACAACACATTCTAGAAGCAATGCTAAAAAATGATGTGCTTTTCATCATGGGAGATTGGAATGCTAAGGTAGGAAGCCAAAAGATAACAGGGATAACAGGCAAATTTGGCCTTGGAGTATAAAATGAAGCAGGGCACAGGCTGGTAGAATTTTGTCAAGAGAATACAATGGTCATAGCAAACACTCTTTTCCAACAACCCAGGAGATGACTCTACACATGGACAACACCAGACGGTCAACACAGAAATCAGATTGACAATAAAGGCCCTGGACCTGGTTGAGGCTAGATGTACTTCTATTGGGCCTGGATCCATGGATCAACAATTTGTTTGCATTGGATGATATTAGTGTCATTTGGGAGTATAATCCGTCAATCAGTCCCTCAGATATGCCAGGTGCTGACCATGTAAATCCATTAAGGTTAGCACCAGAACCTTAAAGCAGATTTGAAATTCAACTGGGTGCTAGTGCAGCTGCCTTAAGGCACATTGGATGTGGTGCCTCCATACAGCCGCATTCTGGACCACTTACAGTTTCTGGTTCAGCATCAAGGGAAGGCCCATGTAGACTGCGTTACAGAAATCCAATCTGAAGGTGACCATCATTAAGATAACTATAACTAGGTGATCTGGAGTCTAGTAAGGCGCTAGTAGCTTTGTTTGGCAGATATGGTAAAATTTCAGCTGCGCTACCTTTGTGTCCTGCATCTCCATTGACAGGGAGGTGTTGAGGATCATGCCCTAGTTCATAGCAGATTGCGCAGTTGGCAGCTAGACACCATCCAGGCAGAGGAGTCATGCTTCCTTGCCCAGTCCCTTTCTATCCAGCTACAGGACCTTTGTCTTGGAGTCTTTGCTTAAGCCAGACAGTCACAGCTTCCAAGCACCTGGTGAATGTTTCTGGGGAAGAGTCCAGCTGGCCATCCATTAGGAAGAAGAACTGGGTGTCATTTTCATATTGATGACATCCCATCCCAATTTCCCAAGCCAGCTGGGCTAGAGGGCACATAAAGATGTTGAAAAGAGTAGGAGAAAGAACTGCACCCTGAGGTACTCCACATGGGAGTTGTCATGGGTGCAACTTACTTTCTCCAATTACAACCCTCTGTTCACAACTCTGGAAGAAGGAAATTAACCATTGAAGGTCTGACCCTTAAATACCAGCATCTGTGAGGTGGGTGGGTAAGAAGTTAATGATCTTTCATGTTGAATGCTGCTGTAAGATCTAATAAAACGGACAGCACCAACTTGCCTTTGTCCAGCCGGCATCAGAGATCATCCATCAGGATGACCAAAGCCATCTCTATCCCATGGCCAGGCTGGAAGCCAGATTGAAAAGGGTAAACAAACAAAGTTTCCAGTAGTTATGCCAATAATTGGACTTCAGCTGCCCTCTCAACCACCTTCCCCAGGAATGCCAGATGCAAAATGAGATGGTAGTTGGTTGGGTCCTGATGGTCCAACAACTTTTTCCCCAATAAATGCCAAACCATTGTGCTTTTTAGCTCTTTTGGGAATTCCCCAGTAGATAGGGAAAGGGTGTTTATCACCCGGATAGCTCTCATCCTCTCCTCATTCATTTTGAGGAGCCAAGAAGGACAAGGATCTGAAGGGCCGGTGGTCAGTCTCATTTGCATTAGCAACCTATCCACTTTGGTCAGTGACAGCCATCTGAAACTATCAAGCACCCTCCTTAAAGGTGGCCAAGGGGCCTCCTGTTCATGTTTGTATCAACAGTGGCAGGGAGGTCATGGTGGAGCATTGAGACATTACTTGCAAAATAGCTCACAAGTGCCTCACAGCTAATCTTCAATTGAAATTCTGTTTATTCAGGATAGAATCTCTATCAAACCAGCTTTTGTTATAAAACCTCCTCAAGTGAGGGTTAGCAGACTGCCTTGATAGAACCAGGGTTATAAATTAAGTTAATTGTGTACATGAATTTAGAGATAAAGATCCATCATCTATTGATTATGATTTGTTTTAATTGTTTTACTGACCATACTGTTTTGGTTTCTTATGATTGCATTTATGTAAAACTTGGTCTGAATGATTGTAATAAAGTCTGACTGAATCATTATCTATTGGTTTACACACCTTATTATGAATATCTCTATCCATCTCTGATCTTGCCCACAAGCAAAGCATAGGTTGATGCCTAAAACAGCTGAGCCAAGATGGCAGTCTGTTCCCATAGCTCAGTTGTTTAAAGAGGTTTCTTAGGCAGTAAACTTTAGTTTATAAACTATGAACTGGTCAAAATTCTTAATGAACAAAGGTTCATGATCCAGTTCATGTCTTAATTCTGAATTCCAAACGTTATTCTGATCTTCAAAAAAGGGAGGAAGGATGACCCGGGAAACTACAGACCAGTGAGTCTGACCTCTGTTGTGGGGAAGATAATGGAGCAGATATTAAAGGGAGCGATCTGCAAACATCTGGAGGACAATTTGGTGATCCAAGGAAGTCAGCATGGATTTGTCTCCAACAGGTCCTGTCAGACCAACCTGGTTTCCTTTTTTAACCAAGTGACAGGTTTGCTGGATCATGGAAATTCGGTTGATGTTGTTTACTTGGATTTTAGTAAAGCTTTTGATAAGGTTCCCCATGATGTTCTGATGGATAAATTGAAGGACTGCAATCTGGATTTTCAGATAGTTAGGTGGATAGGGAATTGGTTAGAGAACCGCACTCAAAGAGTTGTTGTCAATGGTGTTTCATCAGACTGGAGGGAGGTGAGTAGCAGGGTACCTCAGGGCTTGGTGCTCGGTCCGGTACTTTTTAATATATTTATTAATGATCTAGATGAGGGGGTGGAAGGACTACTCATCAAGTTTGCATATGACACCAAATTGGGAGGACTGGCAAATACTCCAGAAGATAGAGACAGAGTTCAACAAGATCTGAACACAATGGGCAAATGGGCAAATGAGAACAAGATGGAATTTAATAAAGATAAGTGTAAAGTTCTGCATCTGGGTCAGAAAAATGAAAAGCATGCCTACTGGATGGGGGATACGCTTCTAAGCTTCTAGGCTTCTAGGTGTGTGAACGAGACCCTGGGGTACTTGTGGATTGTAAACTAAACATGAGCAGGCAGTGTGATGCAGTGGTAAAAAAGGCAAATGCCATTTTGGGCTGTATCAACAGGGGCATCACATCAAAATCACAAGATGTCATAGTCTCATTGTATACGGCACTGGTCAGACCACACCTGGAGTACTGTGTGCAGTTCTGGAGGCCTCATTTCAAGAAGGATGTAGATAAAATTGAAAGGGTATAGAGGAGAGCAACTAGGATGATCTGGGGCCAAGGGACCAAGCCCTATGAAGATAGGTTGAGGGACTTGGGAATGTTCAGCCTGGAGAAAAGGAGGTTGAGAGGGGACATGATTGCCCTCTTTAAGTATTTGAAAGGTTGGCACTTGGAGGAGGGCAGGATGCTGTTCCCATTGGTTGCAGAGGAAAGGACAGGCAGTAATGGGTTTAAACTACAAGTACAATGATATAGGCTAGATATCAGGGGGGAAAATTTTCACAGTCAGAGTAATTCAGCAGTGGAATAGGCTGCCTAAGGAGGTGGTAAACTCCCCCTCACTGGCAGTCTTCAAGCAAAGGTTGTATACAGACTTTTCTTGGATGCTTTAGGATTCTTTGCGTTGAGCAGGGGGTTGGACTAGATGGCCTATATAGCCCCTTCCAACTCTGTAATTCTATGATTCTATGAATTCATTCCTGAATTGCTATCATCTAAAATGCAAGGGGGACTACATTTAACAGGATTCCCAGCAAACTCAGTGTCTGCATGCTGGGGAACACAAAGGAAAATGACAGAATCTTCTCAGTCTGCTGGAAGTGGTAGCATTTACATATGAGAGAGGAGAGAAGGAAGGACAGAGAGGAAGGAAATGAAAGAAGGAAGAAGTAGGAATTTCTCTTGGCTCAGATTATAATCTGAGCCACTGAAAAATTCACTTGTATTCTGGCCTTTTTATTTCATGGGATTATTATGGACTGATGTGTTCATATTCTGAGCCTCAGGAATATGAACTTCAGCAGCATTGATAGTAATTTGAGTATTGGCCGGTCTCTAAGTGGCAAACGCAAGCAGAGACAAAGTATCAACCTCAACTAACCTGTCTAGACAAAGTGTCTATAATTTTGTAATGTTCTAGTCCAAAGGTTTAAGTGAAGGCAGCAGAAAGATTGGCTATTGGCTGTGGCAAATTTTGAATCAGGTCCACACATATTTCTGAATTCTTGTGCTTTTCTTCCACATTGGAAGCTAATGCAATTTTATGAAAAGAAAAGAAAGGCTTTCATTGCTTTCAAAAAGAATGTTGATGCCTTCCAAAAACTGCCATGTTGTTTTTCCAAGGCATCTTTTCAGTTTTCATTAACTACTTTTTAAGCACTTCATTGTTAATATACAAATAATGGAGTTGTTAAATGGACTGGGGCAAATTAAATTAGAAGAAAAAATTATCTTAAGTATGCCATTCTTTCCAGCTAGTGGCAGTTTTTGGCAGACAAACAGAAGGATGGCTAGAACAAAAGTGGTACCACCACAATCAGAAGGAAATAGCCCCTGGGCTTTTTTAAAAGCATATTTTAGAGGTTATACCTAGGAAAATGATTCTTCATCCAAATCCTGCAGCTTGTTCAACTGATTTCATCACAATTTCTTAGTATTTAGAGGGTGAATGCAATGCAACGAAACATGAACAAGTGCAGGAGTAAACTATGAAATAAGACCCAGTATTCATATAATATTTCACACGTAAAAAATAGAAATGCAGGATATTATGGATTATATCCACTAGGCCTTCCAGGCATCTGTTTCCCAACCTCTTAAAGATCCAAAACATCTCAGTTTATTAAGTTCCAATAACTTTCAGATGGTTATGATGTTCCATTCCTGGATTTTCAAGATATATAATGATTTTTAATATTGTTATAAATTATGTTAAGCATTGTTACCTTAAATAGGAGGGTATTTTTCTCATAAAGACAAGGTACTTTGCTTCTCCAGTTGAATGCCTATCTTAACTCATTCTCAGTGTTTGTGATTGTCAGCTAAACTGAGATCAATACCATAAGAAACCTAGACTACATGAAGAATTGATATCCTAACAGAGTCACTCAAGGTTGTCAGCTGCTGTGAGCCCTCTTTATATAAATAATCCATATAACTTTCACACAGTCCAAGAGAGACAACAATTTTATCAAATATAAAGAAACATAGGCAATGAAGAAATATAAAGAAGAGCAGCAAACAGACCTAAGAATCTGACCTAAAAGTTGGCAGACTGATAATCAATAAAGTTTTTAAGTTTTAACATTTATGAATTACAAATCAAGTCTTAGAAAATTAATACAACCAACTCTGGATTTCACACAAAGTCCAACAGATTGCAGAGTGATTCAGTTTAATCACTCATGAAATTTGGTTCACAGTACTGCTGACTGAGTCCATTAAATCTTTATCATTCCAATTTTAAAAATGAAAAATCAGTTCTGAAGAATTAACAGGACCATCAAAACATGTTATATTGTAATCCAAAATAGGGCAAAATTATAATCCAAAATACTGAGACAAGTATTTCTTTAGGAGAAGGCGATCAAGCACGGTGAGCTGGATATTGGTTCACCATCTTATAGAGACTTAGATATAGATATAAAAATATTGTAATACTTAAAATTTTAAAATGTGTTGAAACCAAGTCTTTATCTCAGTAATAAAGAGTTCTGTATGATAAATGAATGCATGGTATTTAAAAGCTGAAGTTGTCCAAAAGCCAATTAAAAAGATGTTTTGTCTCAGATAATCATGTTGTATTCAAGATTATTTGTCCAATTGTTTAATTTTAAATGGTTTGTAACACTGCCAACAACCAATTATTTTTAAGATAAAAGAAAAAGAGAATGGTGGCAATAATGGCAGAGGAAGAAAGAAAAACTGCTCTTTCTTTTTCAGTTTAAATGTGGTTTAAGCTAGGAGAGGGTATTTAGAAGCATACATATCTTCAGAAGTAATGACTGTTAGTGAAATATAGTAAACTAGGGATAAAGCTTGTTGTATCCAGTAATACAATGGGCGCTAGAGCTTGGCAGTGGGAAGAGGAAGGGGAGGAGTTGTTCAGTGTGTAAGGGCATAGGGTTGAACATGTGTGTTGTGTGGGAGGTTGTGGTGGCATGGTGGCAAATGAGGGGATGGGTGTGGAGATATGGGTGTCAAAAACCTGTGGTGTGGAATGTTCGTTGAGTGTGGGAGAGGACTGACCTTTGGGAATTGTGGCATAGTGGTTACAGATGAGCTTTCCAGAGCCATGTCTTCAGTAATGTGAAGGGAAAATCAGACTGGAGACTCTTCTTAGGGGAAGAATACATGACAACCAATTCTTCCCAGTTCTGTGTCATTTCCCTTCTTGTGTGAATTAGGCCACAGACACCGAAATGCTCCTCTGCCCTAATACACATGGGGTAGTCACAGGACACAGATGTCCATCTTGTTCCTTCTTCTCCATTTTTTCACTGTTGATAAAATGTTATTTGCCCACATGCTTCTTTCATGGTTGCTCCTTAGAAGAAAAATGGATTTTTGTACCCTGTTGTTTACTACCCAAAGGAGTTTCAAAGGGGTTTAAAAACACCTCAGGTGTCTCAAAGCATTTTCCAGTCGTCTTCCCTTCCTCTCCCCATAGCAGACTCCCCATGATGGAGGTGGGGTAGAGAGCCTCACATGGAAGCTGGCAACCCTAAGAGGAAGACTCTCTGTGCACAGCAGTCTTGACCTTAGTAAGGTTTTTTTATACTATTTTTTTAATTTGCCATGCCAAGGTTTAAAAAAGTAACTGCAGTACCCATGTCTCTCCAGCCATTTACTTGTTCACTATTTATAGTTTCAGGCTGTAAATATTCTTTATTTAGATCTTCCTGCACTTTCCAGACTCACAGGACTGATGCTGGTCTGTCTGTCTGCATCACAAAATACAAACAGTTGCTGGTAAGGGCAGGCCATAGCCCATAGCCCATAGGCCAGGAGGTACACTCCTGCACCACTCCCTCCCAACTACAGGCAAAAATGGCTCCTTTGAAGGCTGGACTCTGAGACACTGTACCATTTTGAAGTCCCACCTCCAAACCTCCAGGAATATTTCTAACCCAGGGGTAGCCAACCTCCAGGTGGGGCCTGGAGAACTCCTGGAATTACAACTCACCTGCAGAGTATATAGATCAGTCCCCCAGGCAGAAAGGGATACTTTGTACAGGGTTGTGGTAGAGAAGAAACATTTAAGGCTTCCCACATAGGTTGTTGTTGAATTGAAAGACTTGAGGCCTAATGCACAGGGTTGTTGTGCAGATGAAACAGGAGACCAAAGAACCTCTGCAACAGCATCCAGTTTCATCTGCAGAATAACGCTGTGCAGTGGCCTCAAATCTGCAGAGAGTTGCAAAGAAGAAATACACATGGCTTGGCTGTGTCTAATCCCCGGCCAGAGCAGTATTTTAAGTGAGAAAGGGCTTTTCTATGGCCATCCTGTCAGCCAACCTTTTGGCAGAACGGGAATGTTCCCCACCCTCAAAAGGAATGCCCTCAGGCTCTTTCCTGTATTGCTTTTGAAAATACCTTCCTCCCCTCAGTCAGGGGCTGTTAAAGGCTCCTTCACAGCAGGCCTGAAGGGAGGGAGAGGGAGCCATCTCTTTTAGAGTTCTGAGGCAAAGTTACAGTTGGACATGACAGTTAGGACAGCCTTGGGGTGAAAAGGGCTGATGCAGCTTGTCCAAGCCTCCGTTCTCATCCCGCTTGGCAGCCCTACTGACCTCCTCTCCCTGCAGTGGTCAGGGGCAGACTGGCAGCGATGTCTCCAGATTGCCTCTGGCTGGGCTGGCTGGGCTGGGTGGGCAGGCCCTGTTATAACTTTGGTCCTGTCAGAGCGTTGGCTTCGGGACCACCAGACTGGCTGGAACTTTGGTTTGTCCTTGTGAGGGCCAAATTAGAAGGCGCTTCACACCTTTTCAGTCCGGGACCACGGCGCCAATCCAGGAGTTTTGATCACCCCAACCCTCCTTACTGTTTTATTAAGAGGGACAGAGAAATATGAGAAAGATAACCAGATTGAAAATAAACAGCTTACTTTAGCTGTATGCCTCTGGAGTTCTGAAGTGTGTTTTTCAGTAAATCGGAAGTGAGAGATTGAATAACAAACTCCCTTTCCACAGTTTACATTTTACATAAAGCTTCTGCTGAATTTCCCAACAAGAAAGGTGGAGGTGGATTCTCTGGTCTGTTCTCACCATGTGAAATAATGGAGGTTGGATAGGGCATCTTCTTTGTGTTCCTCTGGAATTGGACCCCCTGGTCCAATCTTTTTGCAATTTGGGGGTTATTCTGAGGACAGACTTTTGCTGAACTGCAAATTTTGTACCTCTGCCTCAAACCCCTACCTCACCTGAACCTAAGAAACCCAAAAGGAGGGATTCTTCCCCCCCCCTTTCCCTTCAAAGTTTAAATGGCCACTTGCTCAAATTGCCGAATTGTGCTGAATTGTAATTTGGCAATTTGAGCAATGTTGATTTAGCCCTTTAAATTTATTGGGAAATGGCTATTCATACCAGATTTGTCCAGTTTGTGCCCAAATAAAGGCTGATTTGGGTACTTTTGGGCTGGATCAAATTGAATTGCACATACCAAATCAAAAACAAAGAATACTTTCTGGTGTAATCTCAATGGCTGTCTGGCAATTCTCACTTTGGCAGTAAAGTAATGTGGATTAGATTAATGGCCAAGGGGTCTTTCCTGGATGAATTATCTCCTAGATCACACATTGCCCTAATTGCTGCTCTTTCTGACTAGGTGTTAAAAAATTTCTGCTGCCTTAGTCAGAGATGGGGGAGGGTCGTGATGGTATTTTACATTTAAAGCCTGTTTAGGTATATCTCTCAGTGACTGCTGAGTAATACATTTAATTGATGGATGAAGATTTTATCAAAGATAAAACAAAATTCCTAAGGTGCAAACCCATTTTCTTGGAATTATAACTGAGTATAACCTTACTTTATATTATTATTGTTGTTGTTGTTGCTATTGCTATTGCTGTAGTTATAGTTATTATTATTACACTTTGATTTATTGCCCTCCATTCCTAGTGGCTCATGACGGGTTACATCAGTCTGAATAAAACCCCGTTAAAAGCCCATTAAAACCCCAGACATAAAACCCCAGATTTATGGTTTAACTTATATATCAATGTTTATGAGCATCAACCAAATAGAGATATATAGTGATATGTAATAAAATATGTGATAAAATCATCCTAACGAAAAATTAAATTTGCAATAGATTATTGACATGTTTTTAAAAAGTCAGGTAGAGAAATCTGGTGATGGTTTCTGGGGGATCTGGGGATTTTAATCACACAGTAGTTGTTGAATCAATGCCATAGAATCATGGATATCTACTTCCCTCATTAAAGGCTTTATGATATGCTCTCTGTGGTGGTTATGTTGCTCACAATGTAGCAGAATATCTTCCACAGATTCTGGTTGTTTTATTATATAGGAACAAAGCCTCTAATCAAAAGGAACTTTTAGATATTTTGGTTATAGCATTTGGTAGTAGATTTAAAAATGCCAACAAAAAACTTTGTTTCACTTTGGGCAATCTTAATGAGGAAAAGTATTCCCAATTCCTCCAAGTCGATGGGTAAATATTTTCAAAAATGGGAAAACATGTTTTGCATGCTCCAGCTACTAAGGTTTGATAGCCTATGTCTAAAATTTGTTGCCTGATGATGCTGTAAACTTGTCTCTCTTCATGATTTCACAGATGTTCCAGAGGAAGGTCAATGGTTTTCAGCTTGTTAATATTCACCTCGGACCAGGGAGAGAAAACAAAAACCCATTTAACATAAAATAAATTCAACTCCATGCTGGAGCTCTAAAATTTAGTCACAGCCAGAATTTTAAAAAATGAAGCCGTGCTTGAGAGGAAAGTGGTGTGACGGCTATCTCCAAGCAGGCCATAGAGTAATAGACATATTTTAATAGACCAAGTTTTCGTAAGAAAACTGATTGTACCCTCTCCATATCAGAGGTAATGTTCACACGGGTAGACCATAAAATAGTTCTGGCAATAATTTTGATCTAAAACCTCTTAGGTCTGCAGGGAGAGATTGACCACCCTTGGGAAAGAAAAACCTAGCTATCCTGCCAACTTTCTGATTTGTTAAGTTTAACACTAGCTATGGTTTAACTTGTGGAAAGCATATAGAAGCTCAAAGGAGGAAAAACGATTGAGAAATCTTATTTCTTAACAAGAATATTTTGTTGTGCTTTGAAGTTGGTGGAATTTTTTGGACTTCTATTTTCTAAAAGATACGTTTTAAAATATTTTGATTTTCAAATGTGCCACTGGGCAATAACTGCTGGATAACAAAGACTAATGGGACTGCTGGAAAAGTTTCCTGTTTTCATTTTTTTAAACTTCTATTTAGGACAGTTCTCTCAACAATAGAAGCTCTGTTGCCATGGGAATTGCTTAGTAACAGGCTGAACTGCTGGTCCATGAAACTGAATTGAAATAAGTGAGACTCTATACTGAATTGTGATTTCTTGTGAATTTTATATAGCACAAATATTGGAATTATAAATCCTGATGGCTTATTCAAAACAACAACAACAACAACAAAAATAGGGAGGCTAGAATGTCTTCAATGAACCAGCCAAAACTGGTTACAGTGGATTTGTTTCAAGAAATGTTTGATATATTACAAAAGAATATAGAAGAGAAATTGTTGGAAATGAAAAGTGAAATGTGTTGAAATATATAGAACTTTAGTATGTATTATTCAAAAATACACAAAGAATATCCTACAGGGGTCATCAGATGAGATGTGCATTTAGCATAGTTAGATTAGGAACTTCCTGATATTTTTCAAATATTCTCCTATTAAGTCCTGGTAGACTATTTTGGAGATTTGCTTGCCTCCAGAACAGGCAGAATAAATGCAGAACAACAGTGAGGGAGTTAGCTAGAACTCTGTATTTCTCCTCTTTCTTTACAAAGTTTTTCTTCAGAATGAAACCATTCTATACATTTTATTTTCAAAGAAAAATAGATATGCAGAAAAGAGAAAGGAACAAAGAAATTATATGGCTTGAAGGTTGCAGGTGCTTGAGGGTTGCAGTGGGAGGGCTTCTGGAGTTCTGGCCCTCCTGATGGCATCTGGGTTTGGACCACTATGAGAGAGTGGTGGACCGGATGGGCTATTGGCCTGATCCAGCATGACTTCTTTTATGTGGGTAGACAGAAGGGATTGTGTAGGTGCTTGGCTCTTATGGCCATTTCCTGCATTCTGCAGGGAGTTGGACTAGATGACCCAGGAGATCATTTCCAATTCCATGATTTTATGATTCTATGTTCATAAGAATGAAAGGGCAGGTGATTGTAAGCCACTCTGAGAATCACTTGGGTATAAAAAAACCAAGTCTTCTTCTCCTACCATGCAGTTTACATGTTTTGTCCAGGCCAACAGCAGCCAATTAATAGAAACCAGTGTGGTATAGTGAACAGAATGTCAAACTACAATCTGGGAGGACCAGATGTAAACTCGCACTCAGCCATGGAAGCTCACTGGGTGACCTTGAGCCAGTCACACACTTTCAGCCTAACCTACCTCACAGGGTTGTTATTACTGGATATTGTAACTCTGCATGCTAGGTCATCTGGGAGGGAAAGATCTAAGAGAATTCCCTCTCAGGCCTACTCTGCACTGGTGGCGCCACACTGGGCTGCTGCTTGGTGTTTCAGCTGGGGCAGGTTACCCTGACTCTTCCCAGGTCCAGACAGGGAGCTCATTCCATGAGGCAGGGGCCAGGGGTCAAGGCCAGGTACACATTTTCTGCTGTAAGAAGCTAATATGGACATTCTGTCAATTTTCTGGAAATTTTTTCCCTTAGCATTTGCTCACTTCATTACAGATTCATTTTAAAGAAATGCTATAGCCTGGAGAAAAGGAGGTTGAGAGGGGACATGATAGCCCTCTTTAAGTATTTGAAAGGTTGTCACTTGGAGGAGGGCAGGATGCTGTTTCTGCTGGCTGCAGAGGAGAGGACACGCAGTAATGGGTTTAAACTTCAACGATATAGGCTAGATATCAGGAAAAAGTTTTTCACAGTCAGAGTAGTTCAGCAGTGGAATAGGCTGCCTAAGGAGGTGGTGAGCTCCCCCTCACTGGCAGTCTTCAAGCAAAGGTTGGATACACACTTTTCTTGGATGCTTTAGGGTGCTTAGGGCTAATCCTGCGTTGAGCAGGGGGTTGGACTAGATGGCCTGTATGGCCCCTTCCAACTCTATGATTCTATGATTCTAAACTTCCCAGAATTTTCCTCATTTTACAAAACCTATGTTGATCAAAGCAAATTCTCTCAATCAGTTATTCAGCAAGTTACTCAGGATCAACTACACTGAATTTAAAGCCTCAGAGATCTGGATTAGACTTCAGAAATCATTCAGTTCTTTATTGGTGGGCCTAGAACAGAATGCATCAAATGTCCCAAATAATACAGATCAAAGAACATCTTCAGTCAAAATAGTATTCGGATGACATACACATTACCTGATTGGTCCACAGTGCCCCCAAAAGGGAGAGGGCACTCCTCCACTGATTGCAGATTGCAGGTCTTCCTTGCCCCATCCTCCTCCTCCTTACTGTCCTTTCAGGCACTTAGGAGAAGGAAGAGCCAGCAGAAGGTAAGTCTGGGAGGAGAGGAGGAGGAGTGTCCTAGCCCCTGTGAAAGCTCTTTGCTCATGCACTCTCTGACAAGCTGTCTGTCATTCAGTTCAGAGGCTTTGCCAGAAAGGCAGGGGGGCAGCCCCTTATCAACAGGGCCCATAGCACATGCTACAAGTGCTACATGGCTAAATCAGTACTAGACTAGCCCAAGGTCACCCAGCTGGCTGCATGTGGAGGAGTGGGGAATCAAACCTGGCTTGCCAGATTACATGCCACTGCTCTTAACCACTACACCAAGCTGGCTCTCAAGACCAACGAGCTCTTCTACCCCTTCGTTAGACAGAAATAGGTAGGAAGCTTTGACTCTTGAAAGCTTTGATTCTGGGAATATTATTGGCCTTTAAGATACTACTGGACTTGAATCATGCTCTTGTATTGCAGATGAAAATACCCACCTGAAACTTTCCTAGAAATAAATACTTTTGGAGTAAGATGGAATTTACGTCTTCATAGGCTTGATAATGAATGCTCCTTCAACCTATGATTTAATTTTAGTGTATTTCAATAGAAAGTTTCAAAAATTTCAAGAGAATTTATTAATTCATTCTGAATGATGCAAATATTTAATATCCCTGTTTTCTTAGTTTCATTTATTTGACTAGGGGGAAGTCTAAATTCCCTCCATTGGATTGTATAAAAATGATTCATCACATATGAGACATGCATATAAGAGCTCTCCTGGTAACTCTCACAACACTTCTCCACAGTAAGCTAAACCCAAGGTTACCGCGAGATCATTTGGACTAATCAGAATTTCCACCCAATTTTCTCTTGTTCAAGTCCATATACTACATTAAGTTGGGTCACTCAAATTGGCTCAAAGAATCCTGCCAACGGAGGCCCCATTTAACTGAATGAATCATCCTGTAGCAGAGATCTTTAAACTCTGGATCTGGGTTTGCAAACACTGACGGCTTGCCACAGGCAATGTGCTGCTTTTAGCTTTCAGCTAATACTTCACACCTGTTTGCAGTTGTTACAAGGGATTCGAGAAGCCAAAGGAAACTACACAGACACTGTCCACCCACAGATCTAATGTTCCCCTTCCATGTGGTTTTGGGATACATGCAGACTTTGACTTGTACTTGGAAAGCATAATGCATGTAGTGACATCTGGAAGTATTGTAACGATTGCTCTAAGAATTACGACTATAGCTGTAGATGAAGTCTACAGCTTTGCAGCACAGTTGGCCTCACGACATCTTGCTTTCGTTATTGGAAACATACCATCTACCCAATTCCACTGAAAGGAAAAGAAAATAGTATTTAATCTAAAGATTAGAGTAATAAACCACACAGCAAACATTTAAACTGATGACTGGTTTGAATTTGTTTGCTTGTTGAACTGATTAATTGAAAAACAAAATTGAGAGACCACTCTTCAAAACGAAAATTGAAGAATTTTGGTGATGCTTGGAACAAAGGAGCTTTTGTTTGTTTGTTTGTTTGTTTTATAGAAATTTACATTTTTAGCAATCTCATTTGAAAAAGAAAATGTATGGTGAGATTTTAAATGCTATGTGGGGCTTCCACAGGCTGAGGATTAAGAGGCCATTCTGACGTCTGTGCCTGGCATTCAGGAGATTTCAGAATGACCCTAAGGTAATCTGAACAGTTGTGATCAGAAAAGAGAATCGGTGAAACAGTAGTGTTATTGTAAAAAATACAAATGCACATGCATCTTCGGGTTGTAACACCAAACATCAAGTAGCTCAGCATTTTCCAGGTGACCACAGTCAAATATCAAGGAAAGGTAAGTGCATTGCACACAATGCCACAACATGACTTTGTCGCTGGAAGTTTCTCTGGATAGTGTCTTTGAATATTTATTTAAACTATTTGTCAGCCTGCCTTTTCCCCAACAAATTAAGAGTCCCAAGAAACATAAAAAATCAAAAAATAATAAAATAAACATGCCAATCAAAATAAGGTTGAACATAAATATGCAAATAAAACAAACAAAACCATAATTAGCTGAATATTTGTGCCCATATTGTGTTGCTTTTTACATGGCTTGGTCCAAAATCGCCGCGGAATGTGCACTCTTCTGATCTGCAGTCTCTCCAGGGTCTCAGCAACTTGGGACCCTTCCTCATGTCATCTTGGACCTAAAAGGCACCAAATGATTGTACTGTAGCAAGGGAAGGGACAGAGAGGAGGCACTGTTGTATAGAACTGAGCTGCTCCACAGGTACATAACTTGGTCCTTTATGGTCTATATCTACAATGTAAGGATGGGAGATGTGAATGGATTCTGTTTTGTTTATTGCTGCTCCTAAAATGGTACAAGACACACCTATGTAGTTCTCAGATTCCTGATAGATTATTATGAATTCCAGTTTTTCCTTTTCAGGCATTTAATATCACTAAAATCAGTGTAAGCTAGTTTCCAATGTATATGTTTATAGTTATATTTGAAAATGCCATGTGATGCCCCCAAGGCCCTCCACCCTACAAGGATAAACATTTTTGTTATGTTTGAGTCCCATTTTGTATTTGTGTACATAAAAATGATAGATGGAGCTTTTATTAAATGAATGAATGGTAAATGAATCATGATAAATAATAAACGAATGCAGGGCAGCTCCTCTATCAATTATCCAAAAATCCACCTTATTCATTCATTTGTTCGTTCGTTCGTTCATTCAGTTTATATACTGCCCCTTACTATGACATCTCAGGGTGGTGTACACGGAAACTGTAGGAACAAGAGCATACATTGAAACTATGTTTAACAGTGAGAACAAATCGTAACAGTAGCCCTAAAGTCAACATCAATCATAACCTAGGAGCATTGAACATTACGTAATAGCAGCAATTAAGGGAGGAGACAACCATGAGCTGGGGAACATATGGAACAGTAAAATTACCAGGCAGGGATGGGTCCAGAATGCAGGGAGGCCTCCTGTCACTGGCCTTCAACCAAAAGCCTGGTGGACCTCTGTTTTGCAGGTCCTATGGAACAGTTCAAGCTCCAATAGAGCCTTGGTCTAATTGGGGAGCTTGTTCCACCAGGCTGAGGCCATGGTCAAAAAGGCCCTGGCTCTTGTCAAAGCCAGGCAAAATTCTTTAGGGCCAGGGATCATCAATCTGTTGGAGTGGGTGGGCTTTGTTGCTCTTTGGCAAGCAGATAATTCTTGAGGTATGCAGGACCCAGTCCGCAATCCACATATGGCCTTGAAAACTTGAAGAGGGATACACTCAAGGGCCATTTCCCCCCAGGACCTTAGAGCTTCCCGATTATTTAATCTTAAATAACAATCCAAATCTCTAAAACAAGCAACAAGCCAGTTACAGGCATTTCTCCCATACAATTATCTCAATAATCCAAGCTTCCTGCCTTTCCTCAATCATGATTCATGACAAATATCCAGTCATAGTTCTAATTTCCAAACCTCCCCAAGGGAGCATGTTTGATACTTTCAGTGCAATCCATATGTTCCATTTTGCTAGTCTGGGAGCTGAAAACAACTTAAGACTGACTTAAAGAGTTCTCCAATTTTCAGTAGTGATTCTATAGATTTAAAGGTCTCCTTGCAACTAAACAATTTGGCAAGAAGTTTGCATTTTTTTGAACGTGTTAAACCAAGAATGGAAAACTCCCCTCCACCATCCACACCAGACTGCTGTGCCGAGAGGGGAGATTTTATAAATCTAATCAATAAAATCAAATAATTTATTTTCAGACTTGTTCATCCCTGGAAAGATTGAATTCTTATTATTCTATCATTCAGCTGCCAACGCCCATTTCCTTCATTATCAGCAAAAGGGTACAAAGAGTTTCCCTTCAGTCAGTTTTTGGTAGCTGGTTTGAACTAATGCAGCTACCCTAATTTCACAGTTAGCCTCTTCTCTCTTTGCTCCATTGAAAAACTTTCTTGTGCTTTCTTCTCCTGCCTGATAATTTTCAAGATCCTGAGCCTGCTTCATCACTACCGAGGACACCTACTCCCACACAAGAGTTCAGGCTCCTATATATTTCCCCACTTTTGTGTTATTTCCCTATAAGGTAGTTTAATTTTTATCATAGCATTCCCCCCCCCCCCCATTTCTATAAACTCCTGCAAAGCATTTAATTTTGGCTATTTTCTGTTAATGAAATAAAACCTTCACTTGTATCTTGACCTTGGTATACACAGGGTTACGATCCCATATATCTTTCAAATTATCCATACTACATGTGTTTGCTCTGTGCTTTCAAGGGGACACCTTTGCCTATTATGAGACATTCATGTGTGTACTGATTTAAGTAACAATGGGGGATTTAGGGTGAGGATGAAGCAAATTAAAACCCTAGATTCCACTTTTCATCCTTGGGATTTTTCAGTGTTTTAAGACACCCCTCCCTAAAAAGTGATCCAGTTTTTCATATTTGAGATTAATAATATCATATTAAGTGTAGAATAAGGGCATTTATAGACATTAAAAAATAGCATTACGACAGCATATTGACATAGTGCTAAATATTATTGTGCCTCCAGCAATTCCTCACCTTCTTGCTGTCTCTCTTTTGTCTGCCATCTTTTCATGCTTCTTACACTCCACATTGCCTGCTGAACATGATGGAAGAGAGCACTGTACTTTACATGCAACTCTCCTCCAACCTGTCAATCAATCCTGGCAACCAATCCCCTTTCTCGATATTTTAAAGGGCCCACGATGCCCGCTATTTTTAAATATATTCAATACTTCTCTGTTGAAATGCCTATGTATCTAATCATAGATGCATAGTGCTTTTTGAATGCCACCCCTTATGGAATCATGAGTTTTGATACTAAGAAAACAATCTCATTCCTGGTTTGATGAGGGGACTTTAGAGAGGCATGCTTTGGGTCTCAACTTTGGGGGAAAATATTTTTGGCTTTGCATGCAATGCTTGTAAGCTTATTCATTGCTCCAGGTAGTTCACTTAAAAAAAATCCCATCCCTAGGAGAAGGGAGAGGGAGGTGGATGCGAGGGTGGGACATTGGAGGTGGGGATAGTGCTTCTTCACCTCCATACATTTCTTTTCCTGGTGGCCTGCTGGCTGTTCTCCTATAACTTGCAATTTTTAGGTTGGGGAATCCATTTTATGCGATTCCCCAACTAGTGCTTTAAAATGGAGGATGTAGCGAGCAGTTTGCTGCCTGGATGCTGGATTTTGGCAATGTCATGTGGCGTGGCTGGAATATAATGACTACCTAAGATAAGCATTTCACTACATTTAATGGGTGCAAAATGGCCATAAATGTTTATATTTTCCATGTTAATGAAAATGATATGCAATGTATGCTAATTGAAAATCATTTCAGTATATATGTTAGTTGTGGTTGCTGGTTCATGATTCATAGCAGATGTGGCTTTCAGTGTTAAGCAAAGTATAATATGGCTTACTTTCTTGAGTCATTAGACTATTGGTGCTTCATTGGTCCCAATCCAGGACTCCTTACAGTGAAACCCAAGCTCTTTACTTCCTGTACTTTAAAACAAGTTTCTCATAAAGTGGAACTCCAGGTTCATAAAACATGGTATCCACCAATTTAAAGCACCACTGAGGCAGCTGGTCCAAAGTATATCAAATAATAAATTTGCCATCAAAATTTGATTCCAATGCCACCTTTAAGACCAACAAAGATTTATTCAAAGTGTGAGCTTTCTAGTGCATGCACTCTTCTTCAGACAATGGAACAAGGATCATAAGAACACATATACAAAGAAAAAGTAAATCAGTGGCAAATTAGTAAACTGTGTCATAATATCCGAATGCAGTAAGATAATTCTTTGATAAAACAGATAATCAGTCCTTTTGAGTTCAGTTGTTGATCACATGAGCATTAGAGAAATAAAAATGTCGAAGTTAGTAATTAATAGCAGACGCTTTACCGGCTGTGAAAATAAATAATTAAAAGAGATTGGTTGCTTAGGGTTGTGCGTGGTTGCGCCCGCTGTCACGCTGCTGCCGGCACCGCCCTCCCCCCCGCGGCGCGGCGCTGACTGCGCCCGGACGGAACGGCCGCTTCGGCAGCCGAATCGCACAACCCTATGGTTGCTTGCCCCATCCATCTCTAGCCAAACTTGGAAGCATCCCCACAAGTGACAAGGTGCTCAGAAGTGTGGGTAATATGAGAGTTCATGAAAAAGCAGCCATGGGTAAAATGAGGCCGCAGTTGACACGGCTTGGAGGTGGGCCGGAAGGACGCTATGACATTGGGCCCCAGGAATGGTGACGCACTAGTGGTGTGTCAACAGCAGGGAGGAGGGTGGAGCCAGGTGCTTGATAAGCCATGAGAACTGGGATCACCCTCTTTGCTGCATGGAAGAACTGGTCAACAGACACCCACCCTCCTCCCTTATAGTTATTGTTTAGGTTTCTTTGTCACAGCTGCAGAATAGGGGCATGAGGTAGAATATTTTGTGCAGGGGCCAGTTTGCGGACTGGGCCCTGAGGAGGGAGTCTCAATAAGAGATCGGCTAACACTGAGCACAGCCTTGCCTGGCTCAGATGGCCAGGGGTTCGGAGCCAGGAGGTAGGGATGTTTGGATGAGGTGGACGCCTGACAACCATCACCAACCTCCTCCCATGGGGAGGGTTTCAAGGGGCAAGTGATCCTTCCTCCCAGCTGGGAGAAAGGAAGATCCAGGGCGCCCCTTGAGCACACGTTAGCAGATGGATGGCTGCACGGAGGATTATTTTACATCTTGTGTCTGGCCAACCCTTGATTTTATTAGTTATTAAAGCTGTGGCCTTGTTAATGCCAATATTTGGAGTCGCGTCTTTATTGGCCAACTACCAACATGCCAGTCAAATAGCAATAGTTGGTAAGAATCATGAAGCCTCTTGTTGAGGTGAAAGATGATTTTTTAGATTAGCTGCCCAGGGCTACTCTGTCCAGCAAGAATTAGGTCAGTCATGTCTTAGCTACCAAGACTGAAAGTTCTGGGTTGGGGGAGACAGGCAAAGCTTCCCTCGGCACAAATTATAGTGAACAGCCAGAAGCAGTTACTTCTGGCTTTTGGACATGGAAAGATTGGCTGAACAACAACGTAGTCTAAGCTACCTTGATGTAAGTTAGCGCATAGGTGAGCTGGGAACTGGCAAGTAAGACAAGTTAACAGAGGGGTGCAAACCAAGAAAAAATAGATTTGGGGTTGGTTCTTTTTTATTTTAACAATACAAGTTTGCTTTGATACCATATTGAGAAGTTCCTTTGTGTTTTTGTTTTCACTATTCAGATAGTTTGTTCCATTGGCATCAACAGAAATTACATTTCTATGCATAGCACTTGCTTTCTTCCGACCGGGTTGAAATTCTGAGTGATTGTATCACGTGTCTGTGGGCATTAACATTCATTTTTGAGATACAATTAAATACTGTCTTGTGAAATGAGTTCTTGGAAACATGAAAATATTGGAGTGGGTTCCTTCTTCTGCAGCATGTGTTTGTGCAGGGCCTATTTGAAAAGAACAACAAAGTGTGCAAGACAGGGAAGAAAATCCTGCTCACCCCCCCACTCCCCATTACCTCACCCCGCTGCACTCCATTGCTTTCTGCATTTTCTCCCATCCTGGCAGACTGCCAGCCTCAGAGCATGGCCAGGAGAAACATGCTAAAAGGACTGGTTTAAGATACAGAATGGATCAGGTATCAGCACTCCAGAGCCACATACTCCAGCTTTGTTTAAAGCTAAACCCCCTATTCACCGCCATATTTTCACCCATAAACAGGAGGCTGCCAAATATTTCCACTACTGTACCTAATAGGATCAGTGACAGGAAAGTGGGCCATTCAGATCAGAGAATGATTCAACTATATACTTCAGTGCTTTAAACAAAATTAAAGAATTTCTGAGACAAGGATCTCAAAACTGTGAACTTTCATTCTGATCTCTGTCACAAAGGCAGCATTTAGATCCTTCTTCACAGGTTGCTCCAGAGTTCTCTCAATCGGCCCTACCTGACATTGGTGGGGGGAACAGAAATGTTCTGCGGAGTGATCGGTTGCCTGCCAAAGTGCGAGCAACAGCTTGCCCTGCTGTCACGCTGCTATACCTGACACAAGTATGTGTGGGATGCTCTATGACTTGACTCTGATTCTACGCACCTCATCAACTTCTGCCTATCAGAAACCGTAAACAACAAGAATTTTGATTTGTTCATTTCTTCCTTCTAATTGAGTGGCCATGCTTTTTAATTAAGATGGAGGAATATTGACAAGGAAGGAAGAACAACAGAAAATTGAAAGAACTCTACCCACATGGTACTTTATTTGATTTTTATACCACTCATCCCTGCAAATGGACTTGAGGTGATTTACAATAATAAAATAATGTTTAGAACCAATTTGAAGATCTTAACCTTATCCATGGTCCCTCTTAATATTTATGAAACCGGCTGGGGAGTGGAATGTGTCCAGGGTGTCTGAGCTGGAATGGGGCCAATCAGGGTGATTGGCCGGCCCCTACATCTCCCGCCCTTCGTGCTCGGCCGCTCGCCGCTCTGCAAACCTCAACACAGATGTGCCTGCCTACCGAGGCCAGCACGTCTGCACCACTCACCCACTCCACACAGTGGCCTGCAGCGCCAGAGCATGGAGGCCTCCTGCCAAGCCAACGAGGGCCCAACTGAGGAGGCCATGCAGCAGACACCGCAGTACCACCCCACACCACCCGCCTGCAACCACCACTGGCGAGCAGGGTCTGGCAGCAGCGACTGTGCCATGGCAGAAAGTCCTCCCATCAGGTGGCGCTGGCACATGCCACGGCCAGGTCTGAGGGGGCGAGGTGCTCGCATACAGGACACATGGGAGGGAGCCATACCACTCGGCTGCTACCCCCCCCCATGCTGTGTCCACAAAGCATGCCAGACAGGAGGTGGTGCCGAGCCTGGCAGCCACTACCACCTGTGCAACAGACCTGCCACCAACTCCAGGTATGCTCACCACTCCCCGGGACTTGCCCACACCAGCAACCAGCGTGGCTGAAGCAACTCCACCCCACCAACTTCTCTGCAAGGATGCCAAGGAGCCCAGAGAATTCTCTGTGGCTCCAGCTGTCTCCCTACTGATCCCCCTCCCGGGCTCACTGCTGCTAGCGCCCACTGCATTTCAACCGCAGTGGGCTTGGAGACTAGCATTAAAGATAACCCAGAACAGTCATGAAGTGTCCCACCCACCTAAAAATCCTCTGCTGGCTACCCAGACTAGACATATTGTAGAACTTGGGAGTGAGGAGTCAAGGAGATGAAGGGAGGGCCCATCTCATTTCATTCCTCCATAGTCTCAGTCATAAATCTGGTGGAAGAGTGGTATCTCTCTCCTACGATGACTACTACAAATCCACTCAACCTACTGGGACTCAGTTTATTGAACTGATGCTCTTTGCAGTTTCTACCATTCTTTAATATTATTGTTATTATGTTAATGTTATTGTTGTTATCACCTTGTTATTACTATAAATTGAGTTACCTGTATCATTTCTTGTTTTTTGTAAACCACCCTGATATAAATAGATAAAATAAAATAATATGGGGGGGGGGGCAAGCTAAGCTCTATCATAGTTTCAGTTTTTTGTATGTGATCAGTTTTGGCAACACAGTGTTTTGTGTAGCCTCCCCAATAAATTACAGGCATTCTTACTCTAAGAATTACCTACTTGGGAAGAATTGCCATGGAACATGACAGGTATATGATAAAATAGGTAAAATAACAATATAAATAAACACCAGCTATTTACATCATTGTGTGTAAAAAAATAGATAATTTAAACCTAAGTTTAAATCATCATCCTAATTCCTTATTCAAGATACTCTGTTTCCTATAAGCAAAATATGATATAGTAGCCTCTTTGTCTTCTAATAAGAATTTGGTCAAGAACTCTGTACTTTCTGAGTTGGTCAAATTAAATCATGCTACCAGGGGAGTAATTCTGCTCTTTCTGTCATCAGTATAACATTCACAATGTAGTACTATGTGGAAAATGTAGCAAAAATGATGGTCAATAGATAAGGGGCCACTGATATTCCTGTTCTTGATTTTAAGGAACAGTATGACTTTGGTAGTATTGCTAACTTAATGCCCCCAAATGCATATACAATGTTGTGCTTGGGTAGGAGGCTGGTTTGTGCAAAATAGAAAATAAAGTTTGGCTGATCATCATTAATTACTGGATGAAGGTACATCAAAATCTGATTGGACTAATTCCTTCCTTCCTGTTGGCTGTGCCATATGTGGTATAATCTACTAAGGTGATTAAAAAACTAACAATCAGCCTAGATCCAGAACAACTTCTGGAGGTAGGATTGAGAAAGGCCAAGTCCTTGGTCAATCAGCACCTCATTGCTATTGAAATCCAGAGGGCCTTGAATGTCAATACCAAGGCTTTGAACCTGATCTTGATCTCCACCAATAGCCAGTACAGTTGTTGGAGCACAGATCAAATATGATCCCCCCACAGGGTCCCTGCAAGGACCCATACAGATGCAACTCAGCACCAGCTATAGTTTCTGGATTAGAGCCGAGGGTAGCTCTCCATAGAATGAGTTACAATAATCCAACCTAGAGGTGACTATTGCACAGATCACTATGTCTAGGTCTTCTGGAGCCATACAGAGTGCTAGTAGTTCCACCTGGTGCAGATGATAAAATGCCTTGCAGACTACTTTGTGACTTGCGCCTACATTGATAAGGAGACATTGAAGGTCACTCCCCAAGTTCTTGACAGTATGAAAATCTGTTAGTTGTTCTCCATCAAGGCAGGGGAGACACACTTCCTTTTCTGATCCCTTCTTCTCAGCCACAATACCTCTGCCTTCAAAGGCTTGAGTTTCAGGCAGCTGTGCCAGAGCCATCTTGTAATGACCTCCAGGCATCTTAAAACTATGCTCTTATGTGAGAAATTTATGTTTTTTTTCCTTATACATACTATTCCTTTGTGAATGGACACTGCAAAAGTGACATTTGTTTGTACCTTAAGAAAGTATACAATGAAGAAACAGTTTCTAGTCAACCCAGTTCTAGATGGCCTCACTCAATGTAAAGATTGCTTTTTGATTTGTGAGAAGACACCGTCACCTGCTCAATAACAAAAAGCAGCGAAGACTTATCAGCAGCCACCATTGATACAGCAGAGGAGCGGGCGGCAAGAAGACACGTGGGGGGGGGGGGAGGTTCTAAGCCAGCAGGAAAGGTAATGCAGCACGAGAAGATTGTGCTAGCCTGGTTGGCGCCTGGGCGTTGGCTCAGGGCGCCTTAAAAGGCGCCACGTGGAGGAGCCCTGCCTCTTGCACCAGGCTTGCCGCCCGAGCAGCTTCCCTCCCACTCACCCTGTTTGTTGGCTGTTAAGCTTATGTCTTTATGGCCACTGGATGATGTCTTTATATTCCATTTTGTCACAGCTGGCGGTTTTGGCATGGTATGGAGCCTGTTTGGGGAGAGTTCGGTCTGCGCATCGGACTCCCCAGGTTTGGGACCTCCCTACAAGGTGGCAGGTCTGCGAGCAGGGCCGACCCGGCTGGGAAGGCTTGGGGTTCACAGTGCCAGGTAGCCCAGGGTGGGACCAAGAAGGAGGTGGGCACCTCTCCTTGGCACCCCGGGGCTTACAGTGCTGGGTGGCCTGGGGCGGTGGTCGAGGGAAGTGTGCGCTTCCTCTTGGTGCCCCAGGTGGACACTTCCCTATGGTGGGAATCCAGTGGCAAGGGGACCTGCGTTCCTGGTGGGGGAACCGGGTGGGCCCCAGGGCGCCACTGGATCTTCCTATGGATGGGATCCCAGCAGCAAGGAGGCCTGTGTTCCCAGCGGGGGATCCGGAAGGACTCCAGGGCGCTGCTGGGTCCCGGTTCTTGTGGTCTTCTGACTGCAAGTCAGGCTTCCTCTCCCATGCTGTGCCAACACTCCTGTGGAGTATTAATAAAGCTGTGGCCTTGTTTAAGCCAACTAAAATGTGTGCGTGTCTTCCTTGAGCCCAAAATGCCCTCCTGCAAGTCAATTGATTTTAGAATTAAAGGTGAAAAATGGAAAAGAAAAGGTAATCCCTGCAGTTGTTCCCCCTGATGTTCACTGCTGATGTTGTGGACCATTGTCATGCCCTGATCTCCGCAAGACGAGCTGTGGTAGGTGGAACAGTAATCCTCCAGACACTAGGGCCCATTCTGCACAGATTCATTGTAGCAGGAGTGTGGCAAATTGTAATCGCTACTAAAATGCAGTTATGCACAACGTCGTACACAATCTGCCACACTCCTGAAACAGTCCCGCTAGAAGCACTTCGTTGTAGCGCTTCCAGGGAAATCCCCAAAAGTGGATTCACCCTCTGGAAAGTGCTACACTCTTGCAACCAATCTGCAACACTAGTGAAAAAGCTCTGTGCGTGTACCATTGTTGTGGTTTCAGCAAAGTCCCTCCCACTGGCTCTCTCCTCTGATCTTCCGGCGAAACGATTGCCATTTTTTTTTCTTGGAGCGAGCGGAGAGCAATGAACCGGCGAGCCTGAATTCACCCAGTGAGGCTTCCCCAGCTGCAGTCCCTCCACAGAGCTGTTTTAAGTCACCAAGCACCACACAGCCCTGTTTGCTGGTTCCCTTTATTTTCGGTCGAAAATCGCGCCCATGCAGGGGTGGGGGGATTTTTTTTTCACTCTGGGGGAGCGTGGCAATGATGAAACAGCAGCTCACACACCACCTGCCAGCTAGATGGATCTCTCAGTTGCAACGAATCAACGCAGATTCGTTGCAATGTGTGTGTGTGTTTTTTTAAACCTGCCTTAAAGGGAAAGGGGCTTTTCGGGAGCATGATAATGGCCGCCCATTGGCTGCTCATTTGATTGATGGCCAGGGGTGGGACAAAGCTCAGGAAATATCGCTTCCTGGATAGCGATTTTTGCTGAGACCGGAAATCTGTGGGAAACGATTGAAACGCAACTGGATTCCACTAGATCATCAAGTGGACCCCCAGATGGTTGTAGAGGGGAAAAGGGAATTTTGTTATATTGATGCTTTATTGGGGCATTGTTTTTAGAGGAGGTACGACAAGGTTATTGGGGGGTACGGCATTTTTTGTCAATCACTTTGAACTTCTGAGTAATGTGGGCTATAAATTTAATAATAAATAATTAATAAATAAATAAAGGGTGATCTGGCTGCAACATCTGTCACCCCATTGATTGCCAGGGTTGATTCGGCTGGTTGGGCTGGTTGGCTGCAGTCCCCTGCTAGAATCTTCCAACAAGCTCAAGAGACTACTCTTTGAAGTGATTTAAAAATGTTTAATGAGCACGAATCATCAATCTCATATTTTATAGTCTGCACAAGTTTTTTGCTTCATTTCATTTACTGAATATCCCATTTGTGTCCATTCTTGGTGATGTCAGCCTTTGCATCATCTGGGCCATGGACTTGCTTTGGTTCACTGTAGAAGGGAGAATGCTGGAGCTCTTGCCACCCTAGCAGCTGGGCAGTTACTGTTAAGTGAGGTCAGTCCCTTTAAGAGGGTAAGGGCAAGCTGCGGACATAGTGCCTTGATCCATGGCCCTGCCCCTTCCCACCCCTTAGCTATGAAGTGTGCAGGGCTTGATCCCTGCTCCTGCCAGCACTCCTGTCTGCCCTGTCCATTAAAGTCTGATGTTGCACCTTGTGACCTGTTTGGAACACAGTGGCATGATAACGGGGAATGCTAAAATGGTAATAGAATCTGTTATCCTGCTTCTCATTTTTTTTCCTGCCCCCCAGCCTCTGCTGAAATATTTTAAAGAGTAGACTAGCAGTGTCATGATTAAACCGGTAGTCAGTTGCTGATGCTCAGGTGTCCTTTAGGATTGCACTAGAAATAATGGATGTGATCCAGGTAATATTTTGGTTGGGAATTCTTACTGCATATCTCTACATGATTGTTATTTCTCTCATGTTAGATCTCCTTTAAAAAGTAATGCCATTTTGTTTTATTATTTACTTTCAGAGTCAGTCCTATTAGCAAAGCTTCATATTACCTCATTCCTGGACAGATGCCACTCCAAACATGCTAAGGAAGGTGGATGTCGGTTATCTGAGACACATCTCTTTACATTTTGTCATAATATCCTTTCAAGGAAAAACTCTAATTAAAATTATTCCCAGTATTGTGTTCTCAAAACACAGAGTGCAATGAGGTAGACTAGAAGATGGCAAGAAGGTGATAAAAACTGTTCACCATACAGGAGGAAGAAAAGGAAAGGGTCCTTGAGGTACATTTTGGTTCCCACAACACCATAAACCAACACAGTGTAATCTATTAATTAAACCACAATATCGCGAACATAAATTAAATCCAAAGGTTCTTCTCATATTGCCTCAACCCCTCCCCCATGAGCCCAGAAAAGACAGAAAGGGGGAAATGCCCATTGATTTGAATGGCACCACTGGTTTCAATGGTGCCAAATGGATTCAGACACATCCAAATCAGTTCAGACAAACCAATACTGTGCTGTGGATGATTCAAACAAATCAATTCAGTCCAGTTTGAAAATGGTCCAAATCACCCTCTCCTTGCACATGTTTAGTAAAGAACTCTCATATAATGTTAGAGGAAGAGAGGTTAATATTGTTTGAACTAGACCCCAAGAAAAGGAAATTCTTCTACTGAGGAGCCTTTGATAATTTTCTGAGTCACTGGAGAGCACCCTAGGATAAAGCTTGAAATTCATGGATAGGCCAAGCACAGCTATAGCAAACAAAGTGTTCAGGTCTTGTATTTTCCCTCATGTGTCCACATGCTTGAGTTTACTATTGTGGGAAAGTATAATGGATACATTGTATATTTTTGAAGTGCAATTTAATTACTAAAGTATTTACCCATAAGTCATCTGGTCTGACTTTTGCAGTTGACCAGCAATAGAAATGACATAGAGTCCCAGAGGTACGGTGCATGGACAAACACAGAACTGTACATGGACAAACACAGGTCAGATAGTTTCTTAACCTAGTTTAATCTAAATCAATTGAACAGTAGAGTTATCCAATACATGGAAACCTTCTGATGTACAAGAGACTGTCTAATAGGGAGCTTACTTTGGCAAGGGTTTTCTCAAAAATCTCTTTACCTTGAAACATTGTTTGTCAGTTAATCCCACAGACACATATTTCTTCATCAGCATTTCATGAACAGAGGAAGGAGCAAATCTTGCTTCTTCCATGAGGTCTGACTTTTAACAGAGTAGAGAGAAAAGAAGGTTAAATAAGCATAATTTTATAAATGGTGTCTGAACAGCTGCACGTGCCTGAACACTGGGGATGCACTCACTACTATTACAGACAGGAAAATATTTATTTTCATAATATGACAAACTTCTCCTTTCCTGTTCCCAGCATTAATCTCTTAAGTATCTGTACCTATGTTAAGCTTATCCATGGGTAGCCTATTCAGTTTAAGCAAAAATATCAAATAAGAGGCTGATTTCTTTAAAATGTTTTTATGCCACCTTTCTGTCCACATTGATTCTTCTGATTTATTCCTCCTCATAGTCTGAAGGCTAAAATTATTATTGCAAGAGTATAATTGTTATTCAATCAGTCTTCATTCCCTAAGGAGGAACTTCTTATTGTATTTTGCATTACATTATTATAACAATGATCGTATCACTCCTGAATGTTCCCCACCCACCTTTTACCAAATGATACGTTTACCAAACTGAAGCTCTTTACCAAATGAGGCACTGACGTCAATATCGACGCATTTTTGCTTTGTGTCATGGAATGTTAATTATATTGCAAATAAACATGGTGGCTGAAGGTCTTACTTCTATGGGCTGCTCTGTGGTTATTCTGATGGGCTTCTTCATTCCCCCTTCTTCCTCCCCTAGTTACTGTAAGTAAGTCCCACCATGGCAGCCACAGGAGCAATATTTAGATTCATTACAGCTTGGCTCAGAGGCCATCACTCTTTTTGTCTGCTGGGAGGAGAGCACCACTCAACATGTATGTTTGCTGTCACAAATATAACTACCAAATATTTTGAAAAGCCAGAGTTTCGTTGGAAAAGAGGTAAGTTCAGACTCGCTCATGTCATCTGTGCCAGGACTAACATACGTTTTGAGTTAAATCAGGAAAGAGCCAGGAGGAGTGGGGAGAACTATGCAGATGCCTAATTCTGGGCAGGATTTACATTATTTTATGGTAGGCATTTGCACTCTACACAATAAAAACCAAGTTGGCTATACTTACTTACAACAAAACCAAAAAATCACAAGCTTGATAGTAATTACAGTGCATAGACATTTATTTTATCCTTTTACTAGCAGGACCAATTGTGATTTTTATGCTCCAAGAAAGCCTGCTCTTAAATTTAATGTCTTACACTGGTTTGCCAAATCTAGGCCTAATGTTTTCATGTTACATTGATGGCAAAATGTGTTCCTAAAACCTCCATCCTTTAAAGAGACTGGAACCTGGCAATACTAGCTAACAAGCTACTAAGAAACCACCATGTGCAGGGTTACATACCAAAAAAATTCTGTTATTTAGGCATCACACCTTGAGACCTTGATGTCCTCAAGAGATATAGAGCACATGGACTGCAATGCAGAAAGGTTCAGAATGGAAGGTGTTTGCTGAAAACTTTCTGCACACATGGCCCCTCCTAAGAAAGAATTGTCTGAACTTTTGCTAGTACCTTGAACATATTTGGAAAAATCTGCAAGGGCTATTAGCAGATGGGGCTTAGATTTAACAGAGTTTCAAACCTCCTTCAGGGGTGTGAATGGTCAGCCTCCACCGAAAAGTATATCCTATTGCTTTCTGGGTCAAACTGCAATAAAATTTTCCAGCTCACATGGCGCAATTGTGTCAAAGAACTTTTGGGACTCTGGAGTTGGGTCTCTTGGATATTATTGCTCCTAGGCATTTTCTCCCTTGTTCTGGGTCCCATTTAGTCTTTTGGTTTTCAGTTGAGCTGGAAAAATGAAGCGCAAGAAATGCCGCGGCCGCGACTCACCCGACCGCGGGTTGATGATGCGGAAGCGGCAAGGACGGCGCGACATCGGGGAGTGGAGCGTGCGTGCCCAGCTGGGCTCAGGTGGCAGGAGGCAGGCCCAGAGTCGCCTATAAAAGTCGTCCTTTCAGCCGCCTGCTCCCAGCCAGACAGCTTCCCACCCTCCCACCCCTCGTTATATGTTTTTGGTTGTTCATTGTTTTTCTGTCACAGCGGTTTAAATGGGGCACGAGACAAGAGCCCGGGGTTGTCAGGGCCCAGTTTGCGACTGGAGCCCTGAAGCAGGGGGTCTCCATAAGAGACTGGCTTCAGGGAGCTCAGCCTGCCCGGCTGGGTAGGTTAGGGCTCCGTGCCAGGCAGCTGGGGGGTTGAATGAGGTAGGCGCCCATCGACCACCCGCCAAGTCACTTCCCCGGGACTTGGACCCTGGAGGGCAGGACTCCAGGGCCAAAATGGAACAGCCGGATGGCTGAAGGGGGGCTCAAAGTCTCGTGTCAAGCCAACCCTCCGGCTGGGGGGTGGTTTTCAAATAAAAGCTGTGGCCTTGTTAACGCCAAGAAGTGAGTCGTGTTGTGCTTGCCAAAATGCTACCTGCCAATCAAATGTTGATTAGTGCCTATTTTAGAGCCTATTCAGTAACTGTGATGACAGTAGAAAAAAATAACATTTATACTGAATTTTTTTCCAGTTTCATATGCATAATTTTCATTGAAGTCATCCTGAGAATGTGAGCAAGTCATGTGGAGATGTGACACCTACCACTTATGCTCTTAATCCGTGCCCTTGTAAAATTTGCTTTAAAGGCCCTGAGTCAATGGATGATGTCAATTTATTAGCAGATTTATGGATGGTTGTACCTCAGACTCTGAAAGATGCCATAATCCTTCTCCTTTTAAAGAAATGTTTTGGGGATATGGATCTGAATGCATATAGACCCATTTGTAACCTAACATTTTAGGGAGCTTCTGGTAGTTAAACAAATCCAGATATTCTCAGAAGAAAAGGAGGGATGAAGATCCACCATATAGAATGGTAACCTGTACATTTTACATAGACACAGACAGAGAGAAGATGAGAGACAAAGAGAAATTTATCTGCTGTAAACTAGGCTGCAATGCAGTAGAACAAGAAGAAAGGAAAAATGGACTTTGGGGTTTTAAAACCTAACCAGAAGCTATAATAGTCTGCGACTTCAGAAGAATCACAAGGGATTTTTTTTTGTTTGAAATAGAGTATCAAGTTCTATAAGTGTTCCTTAGAAATCAGTTTGCATGGGAATATCAGGAAAGGGTTATAGCTGCTATAAAGAACAATTAATCTGATAATGGTAGAAAATAGGGAGGTTTGAAACTCAGCAGTTCATCTGACATCCTGCTCACTGGTCACAATCATGATGCTGATTTTATGATTGCCAATATAACTGTTATTTGGCTGTTTGACAGTTATTTCATGTAATTCCTTTGTAACCATATAGTACAGCACAGTTGGCTTTTTCATTCATTTCATTTCATTCATTCATAGCTGGCCTTTCTGCTTAGTGAGGGGCCCAAAGCAAAGTCCACAAATTGTCTAAAGCTACTAAGGTCAAATTCTTCCAAGTGGGTCTCAGCCCAGAGATCCTAGAGAAGACCTTGATGTATGATGATCCAATGACCCTGAAAGGATGGATACGCCTGGCAGGCAAAATTGAAAACTGGAATCAGGGGATGAAGCTCACCAAGCAGCACCAGAGCAGAGTGAACAAGCTGATTGGGAGCCAAAATGGTCCTCAACGTCACTCTGAATACTGGTAGGGCATCACTAGGGATGCTGGCAAGCTGGCAATATGGAGTTGAATGGCCTGTCTTTGGGCCATGGAGCAGCAGGGCACTTCTTAGTTTATTGAGACCTAAGCAAGATATTCTGGGAAAAGCAGTGTGATGAACTGTCCCCCACAATCATAAATCAGACTGCTGTATTGAACCAAAACTGCAGGAACTTCTCCCAAAAGCCAGACTGTATTCTATGATTCTGAAAGAGATGGTCAAACTTCAGAAGTTCATAGATAAAAATCTAACCCAAGGATTTATTTGACCTGTCACTGTTCTGTGTGGACTATTGGGGGTTGACATGGCTATGGGCAAGATTTTGCTCTAGCATGGTCACGAGGGTAGCCTTCACCCCTGTGCCTACCTGACAAAAACTTCAGTGATACAGAATGGAACTGGACTATCTGGGAGGAGGTGGTTGCCATTAAATTAGCTCCAACCTCCTGGCAGCATTGTCTGGAGAGTGGGGTACACCCATTTGAGGACTGGACAGATCACAAGAACTTACAGGCCCTTAAACAGCCCCAAAAAACTGACTGCCAAGCAGATCCATTGGGCCAAGTTCTTTCTCTACTTCTCCTTAACTTTGAAACATTTGCCTCCTTAACTTTGAAACGCTTCCTGGCTTAAGTGCTGTCCCGACTCCCTCAGCATGACAGCCAATAAGAGCTGGTGGTGAATATAGTTTTCTTTTCCTACAACTGGGATTTGTCGTGGTCACCAGGAGCCAGATCAAGATGGTAGTGGGTAAGAATCATATACCTGCACTGCTACTGAATGATTAGGAGCACCCAGCATGGGTAGGCATCTGAGTTAGCAGTTCTGCTGGGCATGCCTAAATAGTCAATACCCACATATTGGTGGTGCTGTGGCTCTTCATAGAGTTCCACCAACTAGTTTCAACACATTTTCCCCACTTTCTATGTTACTGTTCAGTTGGGTGGTCTCTTTCTACATGCCAACCACCACTTCTCCCTTTATATCCATTAATTGCTCTCTGAAGAAAGGAGACATGGACAACGATTCAACATGCCCCACGTTTTATACCTAAGATTGTTAATAAAATATTTGCCTGACCTTTATTTTTCAAATAATCTCCTCCAGGGTCCTGCTCTTTAAAGCATATTTCCTCCCTACTTTCCTTCAAAACAGACTGAATGAAGACAACAGAACATTTAGACAGAATTTCTTTTTCTTCTTTATATGCAAAGTTTATTTTTCTTCACAATAAAATTATTTTATTCTTTCAAGCAGCCAGATATTTCACACCTCTTTGCATATTTAAACTCTGCCAACAGTTTGAAGATTCTACTAGAATGCTGTAACATATATCTAGCATAACAACATTCCAGAAAGTGTTATGAACTTTTAATCTTCTTGGCATCTGTAACATTCATCTAGCTGTCTTTAAGCAACATTCAGTGTTGAGTTTGGACATATTTCCTTCCTCAGCAATTATCACCACTTAGTTCAATCCTTTGTTGTTATTTCCATGTTTCTATATGGTGTTTTAATGTGAACATGCTGGGTGTATACGTGAGAAGCATACCACACCCTTTCTTAAACGATGATGATGATCTGTGGGTATTTTTTAATCCTGGGAACTAACTCATTTTATATAAGCAAGGGGAACCATCAAATCAGTTCTGAACAGTATTTCAAAATCCATTATCCTAACATTGTTAGGATAACTGTATTTTCTGGACTGGATCATACAGAGATACTTTTGTACAGGGTCAGACCCTCAAATTAATTCTCTCCAAATTTGAGAACCATATTTTCTTCTAATGATACTATGGATTTTGCTGTGATGTGTTCAGTTGTCAGGCTTATCATAGTCAAAGGTTGCTGATCAGATGTGAGCCATCCATTCATCAGGTTCAGTTAATACTTAAGAACTGTGAACATTTGTCAAAAAGGCTTAAATCATTTTTTTTCAAAATTGCAAAAGCACAAAGGCACAACCAGTTTAAACCTGCCTTTAGCATCACAAGGGACTACTTGGATTAACACTGGATTATAGGATTTTATTAAAACAGAGCCTTTATTTATGACTGATGGATATGATTGTGAGAATGGATGCATGTGTGAGACTCCAGTTGAATTCTTCCAATATGCACCCTCTGTCCCAACTGGTTCAGAGTTATTGGCCAGGTTGTCATCAGTATGCAGGTGACACCCAACTCTATCTCCTCATGGATGGTGACCCAGACTGCCCCCTGGATACATTCACCACGTTTTGAAGGAATCATTGGATGGCTAGAGAAGAATTGCCTCAAACTCAATCCCTTCAAGATGGAGGTCCTGTGGCTGGGCAGAAAGGTGGCCAGACAGGATGTTTACCAACCTTGGCTAGGGTGCAACTGAACATCACTCCCTTGGCCAGGAACTTGGGTGTGATCCTGGATACTTCCCTTTCAATGGAGGCCCAAGTCATAGGTGTAGCCCGCATGGCATTTTACCACCTTTGCCAGGTGAGGCCCTCAGACTGTCTGGTTACAGTGATCCATGAAATGGTCACCTCCAGATTAGACTTCTGTAACATGCTCTATGCTGGCCTGCCCTTGTCTTTGACCCAGAAATTACAGCTGGTACAAAATGCAGTTGCTAGGTCCTCACATGTTCATTTTGGAGGGCCCATATCCAGCCTGTGCTGAGGCAGTTACATTGGTTGCCAGTTGTGGCCTGGATCAGATTCAAGGTTTTGGTATTAACCTTTAAGGTCATCTGCGGGTTGAGCCCTGCCTATCTGAGAGACTGTCTCCTTATGCCCCCCACAGGGTCCTTTGCTCTGTGGTTGCTAATCTGCCTAGTCCCAGTGAAGCACGCCTGATCTTGGTCTGAGCCAGGGCCTTTTTGGTCCTGGCCCCAACCTGGTGGAATGAACTCCTGGAAGAGTTGAGGGCCCTGATGGAGCTGCCTAAATTCCACAGGGTCTGTAATTCCATAGAGGTCTTCTGCCAGGTCTTTTGTTGAGGCTGGGTCAGGAACAACTGGGGCCCCTCCTCCTGCCAATGTTGTATTGATTCATGACCCCTGCTTTATGCTCCCCATCAAAAGCAATGGGGAGCAGAAAGCAGAGGTTTAAATAGCTTGAATTCATATAAACTCCTGTTTTCTGCTCCTTACCACTATTTGCAGCGACTGGAAAGCACTGGTTTCCCCACAAAAGCTGTGGAAGAGGAGAAGAAACAATGAGTTTGAATTACTCTGAGCCATTTAGACCTAACATTTCTGCTCCCTCGAAAAAAACAGCTAAGCAGGAGGGAGCAGAAAGCTTTTTTTCTTTCTGCTTACTGCTCCCTGCCATTCAGCACTTTTTCATAAAGAGCAGAAGAAAGCACAGCTATTTTTGGGCACAGATTCATTTAAACTCCTGAATTCTGCACTTCATGTATCACTGCTAACTACCTTAAAATTAACAGAACTTTTTGGCAGTTCTTCAGAAACACAAAATTCATCATGAACATTTGTTAATGAGCTGGTTCATGCTAATTCATAAGGCAGACTTTAAAATGATGTTCAGAGATTGAAAATGTTCATGGAAAATTGTCTCACCCATCATTGTAAATTCTAAAGAGTAGGTATGTGTCAGAGTATAGAAGCTGAACAGGGATTAGAAATTAGAAATACCATTAGTACATTAAAACAGGAAACAAGACCACACAAGCTGGGATAGGAGGAATGTAGGTTTGTAGAATGGATATCCAAATGAACTAGAGAAGATTCCCAACTCAAAGAGTTTGCAGAAACACTTAGAACTTATGGCAGTTATCTTAAACCTAACTCAGGTGGGTTGTAGAAGCACACAACACCATGTCTCCCTTGAGGGAAAGGCCATGGCTCATGGGGAAAGCATCTGCTCATATCTCCAGTAAGAATCAGACAGTAGGTGACATGAAAAACCTCAGCCTGAGACCCTGGAGAGCTGCTGCCATTCTGAGTAGACAATACAGACTTAGATGGACCAGTGGTCTGATTCAGTATAAAGGAGTTTCATGTCTCCATGTAGTTTGCAAGCCCCTCTGAAGTTGTTGCAGGTTTTTTATTGCTTTTGGAAGGGCCTGTGATTAGCTTAAATGTGTAGAGAGAGGACTGTACCACACCTTACTTTTCTTTCTATGTGGGTGGCAAGAGAAGCATCAGCAGCAGAGCAAAAGGGCTTTAAAAAGCCATGCAACTTCAAAGATGGGAATTTCAATTTCATTACAATTATAATTTCATAGGCTGGTAATCATCTTAATCCTGGCAATTCTTAATACAAACTTTTTGTGACTTTATATTAGGACAATCATTTCAAGACTACTAGTCTTCCCCCACCATCAGTCTAGTCTCATTAAAAAAGAGGCACATATTGCAGGACCACTGAGTGCATTTTGCCTATTATTCTACATTTTATCAGAGAACTCTGCCAGTGCTGATATCCATTATTCTTAATCCTATTTATGTTAACAGTCTTTAGAAATTGTCTGGAAATAAATAATTTTGTTTTAATTAGAACAATGAAGGCTACTCCCAGTGAGCATAGGTCAAAATCATTTCACCATGGACTCACTAAAATTATTTAAGTTCTCCCAGGACCATGATCTCTAGTTCATTTGCTCACAATGCTTTGTGCTTGACAGCCTTGAATGCAAAGAGCAAGGCAGCAGTAACAGGGAAATGTAAACAGGGACATACCTAGCCTATTTGGAGTACTACTGTTTGCAGTCCTTCAGTCCCCAGGGAGATCCTCTGTTGCTGTAGGCCCCATTGCTGTGGGCAGTGGGAGCCATGGGTAGTGGGAGCCATACTATTCCAGACCACTTTGAGTCTCCCCCAAGATAAAGGTAAAGGTATCCCCTGTGCAAGCACTGGGTCATGTCTGACCCTTGGGGTGACGCCCTCTAGCGTTTTCATGGCAGACTCAATACGGGGTGGTTTGCCAGTGCCTTCCCCAGTCATTACCGTATACCCCCCAGCAAGCTGGGTACTCATTTTACCGACCTCGGGAGGATGGAAGGCTGAGTCAACCTTGAGATTGCTGCTGGGATTGAACTCCCAGCCTCATGGGCAGAGCTTTCAGACTGCTGCCTTACCATTCTGCGCCACAAGAGGCCCCCAAGATAGGGGAATGAACTAATCTTGGAGCAGCAATAGCCCGCAGTCAATGGGTGTTCTGGGTGTACAGCTTGGGTGGTGAAGGACCACCAGGACTGGAGAGCTGTGAACAGTGGAATCCCCTGCATGGTGGGAAGCTCTCAACTGGAGGGAAACATCCCTGGGCTCAATGCCTCCAGCACCTGGGTTGTCCTTGGCTTCTGTTCACTGAATTGGATGGAGGCGGCGAAGTGGACTCTTCCTTAGAAGATGCAAGGGGCCCAGTGGTGTTCCCCAATGTAACCCCCAGGGCACACACCTGGCTTGCTACACCTTAGATACATGCCTGAATGTAAAATATACTGCTAATGCCATGCCAAAGCAAAAGCCTACATTGAAACTGTATCTGCCCATTAAACAACGACTACACAGTAGCAAAGGTGTATAGAACAAGCACAAGATACCCATCATGAGTGCAAGAAAACTTGTTACTCCTCACTTGAATGCCATGATTTTGACTGCCATGATATTTGTCCATATCTTACAGGGTTTTTCTTTCTTTTTAGATTGAAGGGTACAGAAGGAAGCATGACTCCTAACAGATCATTCCACTACCTCTTAAAGACATCAAGATAATTCTGTCTTCTTTTAGGAACAGCAAATTATACAACAATGATGGTGGTGAACTCAGTAAAGCATGACTTCAGGTTCTCCTTCCCTTGCCTTTGTACTCACGAGGCTGCCGCATACTTTTTACAACCGTCATTAGGTATATTCCAAATAAGCTAGGATATACTGACATTTTGGCTTGGATTCAGAGATCCACCAGTAGAAATAGCTGGTAGATACGGAGCTTTGTCATATACCCCTCTCCCCAGATGCTTTGATGATCTCCAGCAAGTGAATTCTCAAGGGTCACAAGACTCACATGAACAAACAGCACTGTAGGTCAGAGTGCAAGAAGAAGATTGTTTTTACACTCACATACATGCAGGCATCTCACTACAACCTCCATGTAGGTCTCACAGGAGTCAGAAAGAACATGATGAGAGTAGGGAAGCATGTCAAAATTTGCCAAGGATAAGAACAAGTGGGCAAAGACATTGATCTTGTGACACCCCCCCCCCCTCCAATGCTCATTTGGACAGTGTTTATTATATAAGTTGTATGCAGCTAAGCTCAGCTCGGGCTGCTTCCATACAGCGATAAGTCTCTGTTTAGTTGTTGCAACTGCAAATTGAATTTCCAACTTTTTAAAAAGTACCCTTACAGCCCTTTTCCTTATAAAGATACTATGTTGACAATGCCTTCTGGTGGTACAGGGGAAATGAATGACACAGGGAGCACAGATTAAGAGCACTATTATGGCTGGATCCTTCAAAAAATCTTTCCATCCACACGGCATATAAAGACACCTTGACTGCAGTCCTACTGTCACATTGTCGCATGTTCTCCTGTTCATATTCATCCTGCTTTAGGATGCTTAGGGCTGATCCTGCATTGAGCAGGGGGTTGGACTAGATGGCCTGTATGGTCCCTTCCAACTCTATGATTCTATGATTCTATGATTATGGATACATAGAATCAATACTGGAAAAAGGAGTGTGCTTGATGACTACATGACATCAGCAGCACACCAGACAGGGGGCTAGCATGCATTTCAGAAGGATTCTACGAACCTCTTGGTTGGGATACTTGGCCCTAATCGAGGAAAATCTTCCAGTCTTTTAGGCTGAGTAGACTAAGGTAGCTTAGACCAAACTTAGACCAACTTTTTGCGAACACTAGTTTAGATCACGTTTTGTGTTCTGTTACCACTTATCTTTTATGAAACTCTCTTTAAGTATTTGAAAGGTTATCACTTGGAGAAGGGCAGGGAGTGGTTCCTGTTGGCAGCAGAGGAGAGGACCCACATAATGAGTTTAAATGATGTATAGAATTGTACCAGATAGATATCCGGGGCGGGGTGTGTGTGTGTGTGTGGGGGGGGGAAATTTCACAGTCAGTATAGTTCAGCAATGAAACAGGCTATGTAAGGAGGTGGTGAGCTTTCCCTCACTGGCAGTCTTCAAACAGCAGCTGGACAGGTATTTATCATGAATGCTTTAGGTTGATCCTGCACTGAGCAGGGGGGTGGACTAGATGGCATGCATGGCCTCTTCCAATGCTATGATTCGAAGAGACTATATGGAAAAACATAAAACAAATCCATGTTTTGCCTTCATAGCTTTCCAGCTTAAATTTCAACCAGAAGGAGAGGCTATGGCAAAACTGAGCTGGCTTTTAAGGACTATTAATATTCTACCCAAGCATTCAGATACTAGCATGTACTTCTTGTTTTCCTCAACCAGTCTTAAAGGTCAGAAAACCAATTCTGCTTCCCAGATTCAGTCTTTCCAATTACATCTACTGGCTGGTTATTAGGTCATTGGACCATTTGCCTTGGAGACTGACCAATGACTCCAAGTGTTCTAAAAATAGACAGCCTTTAAAAAACTCATGGTTAGACTTTTCCTCTTCTTCTTTGACATCAGTTTAGAATTGTCTGGAAAAAAAACAACATTGACATCATTGGCAATGTTCTACTCAGCAGAGCCAGACGAGGGTATTAAACCAGCCATGGAGGCAGCAGAGCCAAGCCCCTTTGGAATCAGTTTGACTAAGCTTGCTTTGGGCTTCTGGTGGGCCATCCAGAGCAGTGGCCCACAGGGAACTTTCCTGATAAGCCAGTTCTCCCCTTCTACACTGGTTGTTATAAACAGAAATTAACAGCTAATGGTCATGTGGAAAGGCTTCTAGGGAGAGTTCCTATTTCCTATGCACATACTGTTGGTCTTTGGGATCTGTCATAGTGATAGGATCTCTGAAACATTCAGTCTTTAAGCAACAGAATCGAATGAATCTTCAGTTCTGCAGTTCCTTTCTTAAAGTACTGTTTAGATCATGTTGGGGGGCGGCATGGTATAGCCCCATCTCATCAGATCTCAGAAGTTAATTAGGGCTGGTTTTTGGAAGGGAGACCACCAAAAAAGACTCTGATGAGGAAGGCAAAGGAAAATGGCCTCTGCTTCTCACTTGCCTTGGAAGCATCTAGCTGGGGTTGCCAAAAGCCCAACTTGATGACACTTTACATACACACATAAGAACATGGAGCACAAGTTGTATTTCAAAGTATATTCTGGAAACCATATGGAATAACAGACTTGCAAGGGACACACTCCCAAGGGGAAAAGGTGAATTCAGAGGGGGGGATAATATACTCAGGGACACAATGAGTGTCTTCCCATGGACATGAGTGCTGGAAGAGAAAGGAGCGACTGAAGGGTCTCCTTAAACAAGAGGTGTTGCATACTCAATCCACAACCATTCCAGCCAGATAGAAACATGGCAGCAGATCCAGGAAACGTATTTGAATGAACTTCAGGAGGAGCTAAGAAAAAAACAGGAAATGTTCAAGAAATGGAGGTGCTGGAATTGCAGATTGCAGGGAATTCTGAGCCATGTGCTCTGAGGATTCTTTTGTTTAAGCTGGGCTCCCACCCACATTCTTTTTCTGCAGGAAGAGCAGATTAGTCTGTGCTCTGAAGCAAGGAGCAGCATCTCCCATTGTCATGTATGGCATGTCGTCTGCCTACTGCATAGTTATAAGAAGCTTGCAATGTAACTATTATTTAAACGTTTGTACTCTGTGTAGAGCCTCTTGTGGCGCAGAGTGGTAAGGCAGCTGTCTGAAAGCTTTGCCCATGAGGCTGGGAGTTCGATCCCAGCAGCCGGCTCGAGGTTGACTCAGCCTTCCATCCTTCCGAGGTCGGTAAAATGAGTACTCAGCTTGCTGCTGGGGGGTAAACGGTAATGACTGGGGAAGGCACTGGCAAACCACCCCATATTGAGTCTGCCATGAAAACGCTAGAGGGCGTCACCCCAAGGGTAAGACATGACTCGGTGCTTGCACAGGGGATACCTTTACCTTTACCTTTACTCTGTGTAGATGAATATGATATGTCTGTATATCAATTTTCCAGGAAAGCTTATTCTTTCTTTTAAGCCCCCAAACTCTTTGAGTCTGAATCTGTGCCTCGTCCACAAAGGTAACCAGTAACTGCCTACTTTAAAAATGCTCTGTTACTCTACAACTCTTTCTCTGGAGGGACTCAGGACCAAGCCTAGTCAAAAAGTCCCCACAGTAGGGAAACATAGATGCATAGAAAAAAGTATCCACAGGTTACAAGACACTATAGGTCAGTCATCAGAGAGGCCAAAACTGAGAGTAAGCTAAGACTGGCCAGGAAAGCCTATTATAACAAGAAAAGCTTCTTCAGATATGTGGGGAACAAACATGAGAGCTCTGAGATGGCATTGTCTGCTCACCCCCTACTCAAGTGACCCTGCATCAGATTTAAGAACTGAATAAGCAAAATGACTGTATTTTGCTTTTCCTTTATCATCCACTCACTAAAGCAATGTGAAACATATGTCCTGCCATGAAAGATAGTTCCTGGGATCAGAGATCCTGCTTGGATGAACAGCCATATGGGTCAGAAGGCTGCAGTGACTGAAATCTAGTTCTTTGTTTTTTCTGTCAGCACAGCTCAGCTGTCAAAAGAAGAGTAGTAATTTCACCACTTCTCACTGAAGCTGCCCCCAATCCATGGAGTATACAACTACAAGAACAATTTATTTCTGACTCAAAGGGGGCTGCATAGGGAACAAGGAATGTGGAAAATTCAAGGCACCTTCTATTGGTGTTTCATAGGATAAAAACTATGATAAATATAAGCAACAATTTAATGAAAAACAACATGATACTAAGGCTCCACCTGGTGCTTACAGACAGATACGCACTATGCAAATGTCAAGGAGCATAGAGTTCAACCAAGGCATCACCACTAATAAGTCAACCAAGTCATCACCACTAATGTATGGACAGATGCATATGGCAGAAAGCCTTTACTAATCTTCTTACTGGAAAACTGTTGATAATTTTCTGAAGAACCCCGGGTTCTCTCAGAATACTGTTCAAAAGTAGACAACCAGCCTGAGATCAGGAGTGTGAGGGGAGTAGCCATCAGAGACAGCCATCAGGTACTTCTAGGGAAACTAGAAGTGATATCACACCTCTTTAGGAATTGCTGGAAACACTATGGCAAAAGTATAGAGCTTTTGCAATTCATAGAGAGGCATAACATCACTTGTGAGGAAAATGGGGAGGGGGTAGAAATAATGGCAGTCTTCTCTAAGAATCACTAGGATCCCAGCAATTCCTAGAGAGGCGTGGCATTTCTTCTAGATTTTTGGAGAAGTGATATCACACCATCAATAAAGGTGATTATCTATCTATCGATCGATCTTCTGCAACCCTCTAGAGTTCCATCAGGCAAGATCCAACAAGGAGACCTTCTTCCCCCAAGACAATCCTATCTTAACACCACTGCTCTAGGTGATGCCAAGAATCAAAATGTTCATATACATTTTGTTTTCCTCCATCTTTGCTATCTTTATTCTCTCTGGAAAAGAATCTCTTTTATTTCAATGTTATAGAATCATAGAGTTGGAAGGGCCATACAGGCCATCTAGTCCAACTCCCTGCTCAACACAGGATCAACCCAAAGCATCCTAAAGCATCCAAGAAAAGTGTGTATCCAACCTTTGCTTGAAGACTGCCAGTGAGGGGGAGCTCACCACCTCCTTACGCAGCCTATTCCACTGCTGAACTACTCTGACTGTGACCGTTATATGCTCTTCTACTCTCTGGCCCCTCAAGGTATGTATGTCATAGATAGAAAGACATTTGTCACAGGGTAATTGTTTAATATTGTCAGTTCTGGACACTTAAAAAGCTTTCAGAATGAAGTGGGGACAGAGAGGAGAGAAATAATATTTAAACCACGAATGGTGTAATAAACTGCAGCCAGAAGCTAATTGTCTTGAAACTTGATCTTTTGTAACATGTTACTGCTGTAATGGGACTAATCAACATTACTGCACTGGGGTTTGTTTCACCACGACTTGAGCAGTATGTACACATACATTATTCCCTCCCCCAAAGGCAGATCAAACAGATTATTCCCCGCTACAGACCTCAACACTGTTTTTCAAGGCATTCGGTATGTTAGCAATAATGGTTGGTGATTGCCCCGCATAATGTTTAATGGCTCTCCACGGGGCTTGCTTCCTACCAACTTGGCTCCACCCAAGAAGTCTCTCTTGTCAGGACAAATGAATCATTACTGGGAGTCTGCCAGGCCTGAAGTGAATTGAAAGAAGCTCCATGGGACACTGGAATTACAATGTTATCATTTCCTTTTTTATACCGGCATAATATAATATTTGAACTCAGGGTGGTCAGGCTGATGGCATGCTTAGCAGGCTAATAGAGCTTCATCCATCAAAATTTCAATATTTTTTTTTAACTTGGTTCTGGAGCCAGTTCTCCTTTATTTATGTACATTAAAAAAAATCGAAGGAGAGGATTGTTTCTTGCTCAAACTAACCCTAAATAGAAAATACAGTGAACATAAATGTCCCCCGCATTTTAGACCATTTGTTTGTTAGGGGAAACAAACTAAATCTGATTAGTAAATATTATATAAACAGTGCTTTTAATGAGCAAAGAATTTCACAGTTATGAATATAGTGATTTGTATAACAATAGCATTAGATGGATCATTATAATATACATTATATACACTGAGAGAACAGAGGTTGATAAAAAGTTAATTATAGGGATGGGCATGAACCCATCCCATTTATTAATTATCTAGATGAGGGGTTTGCAGGTGACACCAAATTGGGAGGACTGGCAAATACTCCGGAAAATAGAGACAGAGTTCAACGAGATCTGAACACAATGGAAAAATGGGCAAATGAGAACAAGATGCAATTTAATAAAGATAAGTGTAAAGTTCTGCATCTGGGTCAGAAAAATGAAAAGCATGCCTACTGGATGGGGAATACACTTCTAGGTAACACTGTGTGTGAACGAGACCTTGGGGTACTTGTGGATTGTAAACTAAACATGAGCAGGCAGTGTGATGCAGCAGTAAAAAAGGCAAATGCCATTTTGGGCTGTATCAACAGGGGCATTACATCAAAATCGCAAGATGTCATAGTCCCATTGTATATGGCACTGGTCAGACCACACCTGGAGTACTGTGTGCAGTTCTGGAGGCCTCACTTCAAGAAGGACGTAGATAAAATTGAAAGGGTACAGAAGAGAGTGATGAAGATGATCTGGGGCCAAGGGACCAAGCCCTATGAAGATAGGTTGAGGGACTTGGGAATGTTCAGTCTGGAGAAAAGGAGGTTGAGAGGGGACATGATAGCCCTCTTTAAGTATTTGAAAGGTTGCCACTTGGAGGAGGGCAGGATGCTGTTTCTGTTGGCTGCAGAGGAGAGGACACGCAGTAATGGGTTTAAACTACAAGTACAACGATATAGGCTAGATATCAGGAAAAAAATTTTCACAGTCAGAGTAGTTCAGCAGTAGAATAGGCTGCCTAAGGAGGTGGTGAACCCCCCCCCCTCACTGGCAGTCTTCAAGCAAAGGTTGGATACACACTTTTTCTTGGATGCTTTAGGATGCTTAGGGCTAATCCTGCGTTGAGCAGGGGGTTGGACAAGATGGCCTGTATGGCCCCTTACAACTCAATGATTCTATGATTCTATTCTATGATTCTATAGTGCAGGGGGTTGGACTAGATGACCCATGAGGTACCTTCCAACTCTATTATTCTATGATTCTATATGATATATACAAACTGTCTTATGGGAAATGTAGTTTCTTCCCTTTTTACATATCCATGCAAAAAAATTTTTTTTCAAACTTTTACACTAATAAAAATTATACCTTGACAGTCTTTTTATTGCAGTATTGTTGATGTACAAAGACTGCATTGAAAATGGAACAGGAAGGCAGTCCAATGGTTGGAATTTGGGCTAACTTCATATATGCTAGTATGTAATTTGGCTCAAGCCACCTTGAGCGGAAAGAAAAGGCATGGCGGAAAGATTTAAATAAATAAATAAAATAACAGGGGCATTACCAGCATGGCACACATCATAAAGAGGGCACGGGGACAGAAGGAAATGGCATTCCAAAAAAAAAAGAAAGTGACTCTCTACCGGTGACACCGGTGACTCTCTACTGGATGGCATGGAATGTCATATGGCTTGGCCAGACCCCGTAGTCTGAGAGGTGTGTTGTTTGCCAGGGACAAAGATTAAAGGCACTACAAAGTGGATGCCAAAGCTGATCAAACTTATGGATCTTTACCCATTTGTGATGGTCCATGTGAGAACAAATGACTTGACTTTGAATACAATTGAATATATTAAGGCTGACTATGAAGAACTTGGGTGGAAACAGAAACAAATTGGGGCACAAGTGGTATTTTCTTCGATCCTGCCTGTCAGGAGAAGAAGAAAAGGTTGAGAGCAGAAGATAACAACCACTGGCTACATTGGGAGATTCTAATATAGGAGATCAAATAGAAATGCCCAGCTGAGCAGGCCAGGTAAAATGGAACCAGAGGATGGGCAGTACAAAAGAAGAACTTAAACTTCTCATTGTGAGGTTCCATCAATTACTCCCAATAAGCAGACTTCATTTGGAGAAAATCTCTTTATTGAAGGAATAAAGAATTTGTCATGACAGGGACATTGTTAAGAATGAAAATCTTAACTAAAATGTCCCTTATTTACTCCTCACCCACAGCTCCTGCCAGTGCCAAACAGTTAGGGTGTGAAGACTCCTTGTGGACAAAACTGACAGTCTTTGACTGCTTCCACATGAGGGATTTGGTTGGCCTCACTGCCTGTTGGGGAATGGGGCTAATTCCTGCTTCCAGACAGAAGTGTGACTGGTCTCGAGCAGTCCCAGACCAGGTACCACTCAAGCCCTCAATTGGCCCATGGCAAAGGGATGCAGATAAATCCTTATTTCCTTTTTTGCCTGGCGCTTCAATGGGACTTATGCCAGGCCCAGAATGTGTGCCTGCAGAAAACCTGGGCTGTCACCAGTTGGGGCATTGTTTCTAGCATCCCACCCCAGCATCATTTCTGTCATCTACCCTTTCAAAAACCACACAACACAAGTCTGATCATGTTACAATGCAATTCCAAAGTAATGAAATAGCACTCCCCCTCTTATAGTTTTTCATTACAATGCTGGTATTTTTTTTAATGGATGTGGAGGGAGTGTGCTCAAATGGTGCTGGAAGGTGATCGGGGAGTTCTCAACATGTTACAATGATTAATGAACTAAACAAACAGGAAGAGGTTTCCACTTCCTGCCCATTGGCCACCTCATGCAGTAGTGAAAATCTGGGACAGACAGCTCAAAGGTGGCTAAATGTTATCCTGTGAGGTTATGAGAGGACTCGGGGTAACTAGCCCTAGACCAAAAACCTGGAAGCAGTGCATCTTTGTGTCCTCTGTGTGGCAAAGGTCTTTGCCTGGCAATACTCTGGGAGAGATAGAAGTTCCCAGGCATAGCACAGCAGGGAGGTGGGGAGCATGAGGCCCCGGGCTCTCTGCATTCACACCTTCCCCAGACTAGGCTAAAGATCAAAGGACTACTAGAGATATATTCATAGATAGCCAGCATAGGCCAAGTAATGACCAAAACTAGATTACATGACAAAAGTCATGGTCTTGACACTCATGCAGAGAAAGAGTTATGATTTAGTAGGCATTACAGAGACTTGGTGGAATGATTCCCATGACTGGGCATCACATCAAGATCACGAGATGTCATAGTCCCATTGTATACGGCACTGGTCAGACCACACCTGGAGTACTGTGTGCAGTTCTGGAGGCCTCACTTCAAGAAGGACGTAGATAAAATTGAAAGGGTACGGAGGCAAGCAACGAGGATGATCTGGGGCCAAGGGACCAAGCCCTATGAAGATAGGTTGAGGGACTTGGGAATGTTCAGCCTGGAGAAAAGGAGGTTGAGAGGGGACATGAAAGCCCTCTTTAAGTATTTGAAAGGTTGTCACTTGGAGGAGGGCAGGATGCTGTTTCTGTTGGCTGCAGAGGAAAGGATGTGGAGTAACGGGTTTAAACTACACGTACAATGATATAGGCTAGATATCAGGGGGGAAAATTTCACAGTCAGAGTAGTTCAGCAATGGAATAGGCTGCCTAAGGAGGTGGTGAGCTCCCCCTCACTGGCAGTCTTCAAGCAAAGGTTGGATACACACTTTTCTTGGATGCTTTAGGATGCTTAGGGCTGATCCTGCGTTGATCAGGGGGTTGGAGTAGATGACCTGTATGGCCCCTTCCAACTCTATGATTCTGTGAATGCAGTAGTGGATGGATATGAATAGTTCAAAAAAACACGGAAAGGTCAAAGAGGAGGCTGAGTGGTATTTATGAGCTTGCTGCTCTACCTAATTCCCCTTCAGCCTCTACCCACTCCACCTCATCCTTGTTTCTTTGCCTGACCACCCTGTTTCCTCCTCAGCAGTCTACCCAATACTATTCTGTTAACCGTCCTTCTCATGGAAGTCACTCCTGCTGTAAGACTGATGGGAATGGAGAAGGGAGATTTGCTGTGGATCCCTCTTCTGCTCCGAACCCAGCCAATGTCTGGCTTTTGGCCAGATGCAGCATCTGATGCAGCATCCAGGTGAGCATCTTTCCCCCTACATCAGATAGGGAGCTGTTGATGGAGGTGATGTCAACCAAAGTGCATTTTGTGTGCACATGCAGTCAAACACTCTTCTGTTTTCAATGATCAACTCCACAAAAAGTCCATCGAGTTTCTGATATTCTAGGGGATTTCCCAAGTTTGCAGAAAACTTTATTTGTAGCTTATTAGATAGATATTTATTAGATAACTCATGCTGTCTGAAAAGATTTCTGTATTTTGTAATACACATTGGGCCTTAGTGAGAAAGACAAGCTACACATGAAGTAAATAAGCAAATAAGTATATATTTTTAAAAATCTTTTAATTAACCTTTTTTCCCCTTTTGCTTCTGATTGTCACCGTGTTTTGTAACTTCTGTTCCCTATAGTGGTGAGTAGAGAAAGCTTCCCCCAACACCATGACAGCAATCGCTCCTTGTGAAATAACAGACCATCAGCCAGCAATAATTTGCAATCCAAACAGACTTGATGTTCTCTGACATTTATTGAAACCTCAGCCTCTGTCCACTGGTTTCAGTTTCCCTCCCCTTGCTCTGTTTTTACAGACAGACAAGTGCTTAGACTTGAATTTAATAATGAGGAGAAATTTTCAATTGGCCCCGCTTTGCTTGTGTTGGCTGAGCCTGGGGTGTGCAGCAGACAGCCTGTTGGAGTTAATTACACTAAATGGTGAGAACATTATTTGACCCCACTGGTTTAGCACCAGATGGTGCAATTTATCTCTATGCTACCAGCACAAGCAGACTGCTGTCATGCCAGGATTGGGGCTCTATTTGATTTGGGGCAGAGTCACTCTGCATTGTCTGTCCTAAGTATTAAATATTCCAAAAATCCCTAGACTGAGTTAGGCAGCATCTGCACTGAGCTCTCCATGGAAAGCTGTGACATGAGCCCTGGCATGACTGGATCCAGAACTGCATAGAGCAGCAAGGTAGATCCACAAGACAATCAATCTGGAAGCAGTTAAGACTAACATTTGCTAAACTGGATTTAGGCGCAAGCTAAGTAAGCTTTAGGATGCTTTGGGCTGATCCTGCGTTGAGCAGGGGGTTGGTCTAGATGGCCTGTATGGCCCCTTACAACTCTATGATTCTAAGCTACAGTTTAGGAGCTCATGTTATCTGCTGCCTTTAAATTCTAACAAAATACTAAATTTTGTTAAATCAGTGGGTTCAGAAACCAGGACACTGGGAGTTAATTTCAGCTCTTTATTGTGACCCTTCCAAAATCCCCAACTTATCTACGACACAATAGACCTTCCCGCCAATGAGCACTGTCCATCAGTTTCAGATTAAACGGACTGGACCTGGGAGTTGGGATCAAGCTGTGCATTGGCTGATTACAGTGAAGAACATGGTCCTGCCTTGGACCTCGAGCTCAGTCCTCGGCATATCTACAGACACAACATATATATTTTGGGGTCATGCTATGGACCCTCTGAAATGATACACAATGGAGCCGTAGTATGTCTTATTCTGGCCCTGAGGGACTGACCTCTGGAGTGTAGCTGCTGTCCCAAAGATGTGCTGATCAACAAGCAAAAGAGCAGATATGTTGGCAGAAGAAAAGGGGAGAAGGATAGGCAGATACTATCATATACTTTCTAACTCTGTGGGTTTCAAGTAGATTATCAAGGGCTCTGTTATACAGGTTTCCTTTGAGAGCCTTGGCTAATCCAGATAGCAATGAGCTTTGTACAAGACTTGTGCTCCCATGGATGTCTTGGATCAACATGAGCCATCCTATTGGTTTCTTGGATGTACCTTAAAAATATTTGTTGTTTTGTGGTAGCGATAGTTTGAAATACAATGGCTCTTTTCAGGCCTGACAATGCTTCCACTTCAAGTTGATGGCACCACTGTAAAGAAAAAGAAGAACGTTCTTATATGCTGCATTTCTCTAACCAAAGGAGTCTCAAATTGGCTTAGAAGAAGAAGAAGAAGAGTTGGTTCTTATATGCCGCTTTTCTCTACCCAAAGGAGGCTCAAAGTGTCTTACATCTGCCTTCCCTTTTCTCTCCCCACAACAGACACCCTGTGAGGTGGGTGAGGCTGAGAGAGCCCTGATATCATTGCTCGGTTAGAACAGTTCTATCAGTGCTGTGGTGAGCCCAAGGTCACCCAGCTGGCTGCATGTGGGGGAGTGCAGAATCTAACCCGGCTCGCCAGATTAGAAGTCTGCATTCCTAACTGCTAACCACTACACCAAACTGGCTCTCTTACAGTCGCCTTCCCTTTCCTCTCCCCACAACAGACACCCTGTGAGGTAGGTGAGGCTGAGAGAGCCCTGCTATTACTGCTCAGTCAGAACAGCTTTATCAGTGCTGTGGCCAGCCCAAGGTCACCCAACTGGCTGCATGTGGGAGAGCATGGAATCAAATCCAGCTCACCAGATTAGAAGTCTGCATTCCTAACTGCTACACCAAGCTGGCTGTCTATGGAGTTTCAACTGTGGGATTGAGAGCCAGCTTTGTATAGTGGTTGAGTGGCGGACTCTAATATGAAGAACCAGGCTTGACTCCCCATGCAGCCACCTTGGTGAAATTGGGCTATCACTGTTCTCTCAAAGCTCACTCAGCCCCAGCTACTTCACAGCGTCTCTGTCATGGAGAGAGGAAGGGAAAGTGTAAGCCACCTTCAGACTCCTTCAGGTAGTAAAAATCAGGGTACAAATAAAAAAAAACAGCTCTTCTTCTCTTTCCTTTTCTTTTGGAAATTACATTCAAGTAGGTAGCCATGTTGGTCCGAAGCAACAGGACAAAGTTTGTGTCCAGTGGCCAACAAAAGTCCAACACATTTTTATTGAAGTTATGAGCTTTTGTGTGCATGCACACTACCTCAGATACTTCAGATATATGAAGAAGTGTGCAAGCACATGAAAGCTTATATGTTGAATAACACTTTGGTGGTCTTAAAGGTGTCACTGGACTCAAACTTTGTTCTTTTGGAAATCAAATATCCTAACACTGAAGTAGGGATTCTTGGACAGGAAGCAGAAAACCTATAGCTCAAGATGTATTCTGGGGAGCTGTCTTGCACTGCTACATTGGGCCACAGATATTCAGGTCTCAGAACACTCTTAGAACTCAGAATTATGTTGCCAACTCTGGATTAGGAAATTCCTGGAGGTTTGTGACAGACTCAGAAAAGTGTTTAGGGCAGGAAGAGGATATAATTCATAGATTCTACTCTCCAAACCAAATATGTTCTCCAGGAAACTCTATGCCATCTGGAGACCAGTTGTAATTCCAGGTGTTGGACACAGCCAGACAATCAGTGGGACACTGGGGTGCAGGGTATTGGACAGCCATTGGCAGTGGGAAATGGGAGTTAGAGACCCCTCACTACCAGCTTCCTGCCTTTATTAGACCAACAGCTAGTTTTTCATGCTTGCCCTGTGTCTTCAATTGACCAAGCAGAACTCTGGAGAAGAATTATAAAAATCTCCCAAGTAAAATAAATAAATAAATAACACATGGTAGTTGGGGTGTGTGATTTGGTCCAAATTGGTCTGCATCTCTTGTAGACCACTTAGGGGTGATCTGAATCGCGCCCACCACTGCCACCAAAAAAACAGGGCCAAAGCAGTCCATTTTGGAAGTGAGTTGGCCGCTTCGGACTGGTGGCCATTTAAAATTTAAAGGGACTTACTTTGCCTTCCCTGGCCTTGGCTGTTAGTGCTCTGTCATCCCACTTTTTGCCCAGGCCTGTCCAGGGACTAAATTTGTTTGAGTTGACTAACCTGTGGTCATTCCACAAGTTTAGAATTGCAACGTGTACTTGTGCATTAAGAGAAGGTAGACCAGTTTCTGCCCTTATCCGAACAGCTGCAGTACCAAGGAAGCCACAAGTGAGGAAGTACCAAGGAAGCCACAAGTACCAAGGAAGCCACAAGCCTATCATCAGATATAACTAGGTATCATCCACATATTGGTGACACCCAAGTCCAAAACTCCAGATCAGCTGGGAAAGGGCAAGGGCACACATGTTAAATGACATCAGAGAGATAATAACTCTCAGTAGGATCCCACATATTATGGCAGTTCCTCTCTCCTAGTATCATCCTTTGTCTCTGCCCTTGGAGAAAGGATTGCAGCCATTGAAAGGCTGCATGGTGGCTAAATGATTGGCTAGTAGCTCATGATCAATATATCCAAAAATTGAAAGTAGTTAGCCAAAGCCTAGACTGGACATTGGCCATTACTGTCTCAATTCTAACCACTGTGTTTGAGATTTTGTTTGATAGAATATGTCAAATGCTGTTGTTTGATCTAACAACATCAGCAACACTGACCCACCTAGATCCAGTTGTGAGGGTGATCAGAGCTGTTTCTACCCCTGGCAGAATCTGGATTACAAGAGCTGATATCTCTTCCAGGAAGCTCTGAAGCTGCTCTGTGACTGCATATTAAATCACCTTGTCCATTAATGGCAGGAAAACTAGATAGTAGTTGGCTGGGTTGTATGGATCCAGAATCAATTTATCAAAAGTGGACTAACCAAGACATCATTCACTCTCCAGGAATATGCCTGAAACCAGGGACAGATTAATAATCACCTGGAGGGGGCCCAAATCTCCTCACCACTAGGTTTTATCATGAGGGACACAGGTCCATGGGGCACGTGATTGGCTGAATGAATGCCAAAGTCCTGCCATCATTGGCTAGGGACAGCAGACTGACCTTGAGATGGCCAAGGAGTCTCTAGTTCTCTTACTGTATCAAGATCAGATGAGAGATAATGGCAGAGATATTTTCCCCACAAAAAAGCTCACTTAATTTTCACCGCTCATATCCACTTGAGTAGTTTTGGACAGTCCTGTTGTTAATGATGTCAAAGACTTGTTTTAAATAACTGCTGGTTATGAGCCAGCAGAAGCAATAGAGGCTGCAAAATTTTGTGGGTTTTACTGCCTTAAGCATTCATAAGTGTCTTATAAGATGTTCTTGAGGCTTCATTTTGAGTTTTCTGCTGAACCTTCTCTGCCCTCCTCAGTTCCTTTTTACATTTGCACAGTTCCGGAGCTGGCTTTGGGCAGGAATGGAGAGGGCATTGGGGAGCAATCTTGTCAGTTGGATCAGAAAGATGGCTATGCTTAAATTCCATTAATGCATCAACAGAGTTGCCAGGGGGCATTGGATTCTGCAGAGCATTTTGGAATTCTACTGTATCCATAAGTCTCCTTGGGCAAGCATCAATCTGCTCTCCATTACTTTTTTCCTTGTTACTATAACTAGGGTTTCCCTTCTATTTCATTTGAGATCAGCTGTAAGGGACTAGAAGCCTCTTGTGGCACAAAATGGTAAGGTGCTTGCACAGGGGATACCTTTACCTTTACCTTATAGGGGACTAAGTCTTGTGTTATACTGATGTGGAGTTCAGTGGTATGGCAGTAAGGGAAGGTAGGTGAAAAGCAGGGAGGCCAGCCAGGGGATGGGGATCCCCATCATCGGGGGCAAGGGAAATATAACAGTAGAAGATGGCTTAAACAAAAGGATGGGAGATATGGGAATGCTTGCATCTTTTCTATTCTTTGACCTATCCTGAGATGCAACACTGGACAGGCTAGGATTAATAACCTTTCTCCAACACTGGTGTTGTACAATGCCAGGTCCATAGGAAATAAAACAGCTGCCCTGTAGAATTTTTTTGCAGAGAAAAATTCCCCAGACAAATTATCTTGGGGCACGTCAACATCCATGCCGATAAAACCCATCCCTCATAGGATTTGGATCTGGTGTCAGCCATGGTGGCACTGTGACTCTCTCAGTCTGTTATTGGTCCCACACATCAAGCAGGTCATGCCCTGGATTTGAACTTTGGGATATGAATGCATATTATCCTGATACAGTCTAGGAGGGTGACATGGTCAGACCATTTAAAGCTAGAGGCCGGAGTCAATTCTCCATGTTGTTGTTGTTGTTGTTAGTTGCGAAGTCATGTCAAACCCATCGCAACTCCATGGACAATGATCCTCCAGGCCTTCCTGTTCTCTACTATTTCCCGGAGTCCATTTAAGTTTGCACCTACTGCTTCAGTGACTCCATCCAGCCACCTCATTCTCTGTCGTCCCCTTCTTTTACCCTCAATCGCTCCCAGCATTAGGCTCTTCTCCATATTATTATCTCCATTTTATGATCATCTAGTATTATAGTCTCTTGAAACTCAGAGTGGGTGATATTGTGAGTTTATGAGTATTTCTCCCAGGTAAGATAAGCCTAGAATTATATGAAGGAGGAAAATTACACGCTTGTTCAACAGGATCTGAATATCTTTATTTCTCTTTATATCATGACCAAATCCTGATGTAGGCAAGAGATAAATATATTTTTAGTGGGAAGTGGACCAAATGAAGAGTGTTTCCAACTGGCTAAGAAGACAAGTTATCTGTTTTTTTTATTATTATTGATTAGCAGGGTGGCAGTTTGCCAATGAATACACGACTCACTTTGGCATTGAAATGGCCACAGCCATTTATTACATGCCTATCCCCTAGTGTTGGCCCAGCATGGGAAGGAGCCTGACACCCCCTCAGCCATCAGGCTCCTTAACCCAAGGGTCCAATGATGCTATGAGGTCCAAACCATCCCAACCGGGAGAGCAGTCCCTATTCATCAGAATACCCTCAGCAGGAAGCAACCATGTCGGGGCACACCAGGCGTCCACCTAATTTTGGTACCCCTAGGTCGCTTGGCTATGAGCCCCCAGCTGGATAGGCCATGCACATATGCTGTCAGTCTCCTTAACAAGACCCCCAAATCTCAGGGATCCCAGTGCGCAAACTGGGGTCCCTGCCAACGGGCTCCAACCATGCCTATTTCGGAGCTGTGACAAAACCAACCCACCAACCAACAAGCTCTTTTTTTTTTAACAACCAAGACATGGGGAGGGAGAGAGGGAAGCAGGTTGGGTTGCGGCCGAAGAGGATGCAGAGGGTGCACATGGAGTCTATATAGTCTCCAGCGCCCTGCCTACTTTACACGCAGCGGGCTTATGCCCACAACAACAAATGCATCCTCTACTGCATCAATGGTGCCCGCGGTAAGTCCCGGCTGCTTATTGTGTTTTTGCTGCCTTTTAACTGACTCATTCTGTACCTGATTTTTATCTTGGAGTTTAATATTTTCTGGGGGTAGAGGTGAATTAAAATCAATAAGTGCCTGGGGTCTCTCCTTAGCACATTTTTTGGCGATGTACTGCCTTTTCATGAGAACATCAGCTATCAGTGGATTTTTATTAATTTGAGAGAAGAATGTTACTGGAAAAATTCCATACTTTTAAAAAAAAGCAGCAGAAAATTCTTACCATAAAAAGGCAGGGGAGTAATTTATTTGATAGACAAAATGTTATTTCTCAAATTATGTAATTGAGTATTCTAATTCCACAAATAAATTTGCAAACTTTCAACTACTAGAAAGGTTTTTTGGGCTAATAAATCTAGATCCACTGACCAATGTTCTCTCCTGCTATTTCTTTTTAAGAGGCTCTCTAAGGTTTTAGAATCTGTTGCAAAGTCTTTAAACTCAATTGGACTAAGCAAATCATCTTAATTAATACAGCTGACACTTATTAGCACTATTGACCTTATTGTCCCCAACAATATTAGAGCTAGAGGGGACTGATACATAATTCAGAGCATATCAAATTTAAGGTGGGTGACAAAATGCAAAATCCACTGAGATGTTGCCAAAATCCACTGAGATGCTGCCAGCTATGGGAACTTTGGTGATTTTGGATGGGAGTACTCGTGGAAAGGGCCCCGAATTTCCTGAAGGCAAGCAGGTGGTACAGCAATGTAACATTTATTCACTAAACATTTCTAGAAAGCCTTTGCAGTCTACAAGGGCTAAAAAAGCCACCATAATTTAGCTAGCTACCATTGAAAATTGACTTGTCCAGCAAGGCAATTCTCACATGGACAACTTTAAATTATTTTTATTTATTTATTTAAATATTTATACCCCTTTTCTCCCCCATAGGCATCCAAAGTGACTTACATCATCATTTCCCAGTTCTTCCATTTAACCCACGAAACAATCTGGAAGGTAATTCAGACTGAGAGAGAATAATGGGCCCAGTCTCACAACAAATTTCATGGCAGAGTGGGCATTTGAATCTGGGCCTCCAAGATTCCAGTCTGGCACTCTAACCTCTATAGTACATTGATCCAAAGGAAAATCTTTGAGGAAATGTTAACAGGGGAAAAAGTACCAAATATGTCAACAGTTTTTGAAGGATTCCAGACAGAGAGGAAAGGCAAGCATTCAGACCTACTATAATTAAGCTGCAAAAAAAGGCAACATTTTTAATGTGCTGATAGATAACCATTTAGGCTTAAACTACATGTTATAAGACTTGTGTGGCTGCCATTTCCCTGTGTCTCATTCATGTGTGTCCACTTTAGTATCTGTACACCGCCCGTGGCGCCGCGGGCGCCACGGACTAAATAAAACAGTAAGGGGTTCTGGGGCGGGATGTGTCCGGGATGAGGAAGGGTCCGGATTGGACCCTTCCTCATGACAGACAACCGGAGGGACCAAACGGCAGGCGCGAAGCGCCTGCCGATTGGTCCCTCCGATTCCCAGCCCCAGCAACTGCGAGCCGCGCTCAGCGCGGCTCGCAGTTGCTCCCGGCCTGACGCGGTGAGAGGCGCGAAGCGTCTCTCACCGCGTCAGGCCGGCCCCAAGGAAGCCCCCGCCGCAAACACAACACAAGACTCCAGCCGCCGAGAAGCTGCAGAAAAAAAAGAAACACCCCCGGAGGAGCCTTTCGCCGCTAGCGCGACGAGAGGCAGCAGAAAAAAAAAACCCTGTAGGAGCTCCAAGCCGCCGCGCCGACGAGAGGCAGCAGAAAAAAATTAACCCTGTAGGAGCCTTTCGCAGCTCCAAGCAGCAGAAAAAAAAACCCCTGTAGGAGCTCCAAGCCGGCACGCCCACGAGAGGCAGCAGAAAAAAAAAAACCCTGTAGGAGCCTTTCGCAGATCCAAGCAGCAGAAAAAAAAACCCTGTAGGAGCCTTTCGCAGATCCAAGCAGCAGAAAACAAAACCCTGTAGGAGCCTTTCCCAGCTCCAAGCAGCAGGAAAAAAAACCCCTGTAGGAGCTCCAAGCCGGCACGCCCACGAGAGCTAGCAGAAAAAAAAAACCCTGCAGGAGCCTTTCACAGCTCCAAGCAGCAGAAAAAAAAACCCTGTAGGAGCCTTTCGCAGATCCAAGCAGCAGAAAAAAAAAACCCTGTAGGAGCCTTTCGCAGATCCAAGCAGCAGAAAACAAAACCCTGAAGGAGCCTTTCCCAGCTCCAAGCAGCAGGAAAAAAAACCCCTGTAGGAGCTCCAAGCCGGCACGCCCACGAGAGCTAGCAGAAAAAAAAAACCCTGCAGGAGCCTTTCACAGCTCCAAGCAGCAGGAAAAAAAACCCTGTAGGAGCCTTTCGCAGATCCAAGCAGCAGAAAACAAAACCCTGAAGGAGCCTTTCCCAGCTCCAAGCAGCAGGAAAAAAAACCCCTGTAGGAGCTCCAAGCCGGCACGCCCACGAGAGCTAGCAGAAAAAAAAAACCCTGCAGGAGCCTTTCACAGCTCCAAGCAGCAGAAAAAAAAACCCTGTAGGAGCCTTTCGCAGATCCAAGCAGCAGAAAACAAAACCCTGAAGGAGCCTTTCCCAGCTCCAAGCAGCAGGAAAAAAAACCCTGAAGGAGCCTTTCCCAGCTCCAAGCAGCAGGAAAAAAAACCCCTGTAGGAGCTCCAAGCCCACGAGAGCTAGCAGAAAAAAAAAACCCTGCAGGAGCCTTTCACAGCTCCAAGCAGCAGAAAAAAAACCCTGTAGGAGCCTTTCGCAGATCCAAGCAGCAGAAAACAAAACCCTGAAGGAGCCTTTCCCAGCTCCAAGCAGCAGGAAAAAAAACCCTGAAGGAGCCTTTCCCAGCTCCAAGCAGCAGGAAAAAAAACCCCTGTAGGAGCCTTTCGCAGATCCAAGCAGCAGAAAACAAAACCCTGTAGGAGCCTTTCCCAGCTCCAAGCAGCAGAAAAAAAAAAACCCTGTAGGAGCCTTTCACAGCTCCACGCAGCAGAAAAAAAAAACACCTCCTGGTGTCCCCTGGGTCCTAGCGCCCATTGCATTCCTGGTTGCAATGGGCTTTCTTGCTAGTATAATATAAGATTGTTCCTTCTCTGCAAGTGGAAATCAATGGATGGAGTGGAGCTATCCAAATGGAACATCAGCATGTCTTGAATCTTCTTTAACTAAACTTTGTCAGGTAAATGAAAGGAAGAAATGTAAACTGGTACCTGCTGTACATTCCTTCTAACACAATTTTGCATTTTAGCATGCTCTTCTTTCAAGGAATTCAGAGTGGTATATATGATTCTGCTTTCTTATATTTTATTTCTTAGAATAGGTAGGATGATAGGTCTAAGGTCCCCCAATGAATTTTGTGGCTAGAAGGAATTTGAAGCTGGGATTCCCTAGTTCTTGTCCAATATGCTAATCACTATACCATACTGGCTCACACCCTGCTTTAAGAAGTAACAGGGCCCTAAATAAACTTTCGAAATCAAAGAATTATTCAGCAGTACAGAAAAGGGAATGTAAGATACCCAAAAGGAATTCTTGAAAAATGGAATATCCAATCGGAGAAAAGCTCTGTGTCAATTGTTAATCTCCACTCTTAATAGTTTAGTGCAGTTTAATTTCAATGGGGAGACTTTGACATTGGCCATAATTTATTTTGAAGCATGAGACATATTAGCATGAATTTGATGAAGCAGATTAGTTTGAAAAAAGATTTATAACAGCATTTAAGTGTGTTAGGAGTATGACAGCATGCCACAACATGACAAAGCGGTAGGCAACTACATATTTCATTAGGGACTATTTATTTAAATCCAATATTATCCTGTCAAAGATGTTTTTGCTAATGTAAAGGTCTTATTTCCATAGCAATTGAATAGTACTAAATAGTACAAAGTTATATGACATCAAGTAGAAATGCCTTCATCTTTGTTTCAGCATGCTTGTGACCTTTTATGGTTTTAAATAAATCAGTAGGACTTGGAAATCCTAATGTCATTTCTAGATGATGGAAGCCACACACTGGTGTAGTTCTCTCTATGGGCACTATTTGGACAAAGTTATCCCATACTAGGGGGCATGCTGTCCAACCACTCTTTTGGCAACCCCAGCAAATGCCCTAGTGCAGAAGCATAAACTATTGGAGAAACAGGTGTCCATGACAGAGAACAAAGAGTTTTTCCCCAGCTACATCTAATAAGGAAGCTTGCTTCATAGTTGCAGATGCCTGACCTCAGTAACATCAAGCTGGCAGTCTCCCTTGAGGATAATCCAGAAGCTGCGATTGGTTAAAAATGGACATCATCTATCTGTTGGACCGGCCTGTAATATGGGAAACATGCAGTTCACACTGCCATCTCCAGAGCAGCCAATAGATCACTGGAATATGTATCAAAATAAGCCTTGGCCTTGCCTGATGAGCTGAGGGAGAAAAAGTGATATGTTTGCTGTGTTCAGGTCAGACATTTCTAGCCCCCAGGTAAGGTTGCCAGGCCTTAAGGTGGAGGTGGGCAATTCCCACCCACCAGGCCCTAGACTCAGCTGCCAACCTACTGGCCAGCATGGGGACTTACCAGAAGAAAAGTGAAGGCCTAGGCCTCATGGTTGGCATCTCATAGGAAACGATGTCATCATACTAGTGAAGTCCAGATGTTACTCTAATATTTGGGCAAAAACTCAGTGATAGAAGCCAGCTTTACCATAGAGATTTTGCCCAAATACCAGAGTGTCACCCAGATGTTACTTGCATAATGATATCATCTTCTGTGTGATGCCTGCAACAAGGCTTAGGTCTTTAAGGCCTAAGTCATAAGACCCCTTATTTCCTGCTGGTTACCAAGAGGGACCTGACAACCCTACCCTCAGCCTTGTGTGCAACAACTTGTTACTCCTTTCTTGCTCACTCCTGCCCTGCTTTACTGGTTGCTCTTCCATTTAAGCCAAGTGCCCTGCTTGTTGCTACACCATGGAATCAGTGGGCTAAATCTAGGCTAAGGCAGCTGGGTTCATATGAATGCAAGGAGGTAAGTGAGGCTGCTTTACCTCTTTGTATGAAACCTTTAACTAATCCCATTCGGTTCGCAAATACGACTTTCCAAGGTTCTTTGGATTCTCGTTGCTGTTCAGTACTTACATTTCCTGTGCATATACTCTTTGCAAGATTATATTTACAATTCAATAAAATTACATTGAAGAAATGAAAGCATTTATGTATAGTAAGTTGTTTAGAAGTATTACCTCACCCATTTTTCACTGAATAATGATAGCTAGTTTCAATTGTACTCACCCCCCCCCCCCAATCAAAAATTTCTGTCTGGGCCTGATGCCACCTCTTACTTTTGCAAAAACAGCATGAAAATTTTCCAGTTAGGTAATTGGTAGGTGGAGATCACAAATGTCAAACAACTAATGGGTAGAGACTATTGGCTCTTCACAGAACCAGCATTAGCTCATGGTTTCCACATGTTCCTCTGATGCCTTAATGTGAAAATTCGAGTTTATTTTTCTGTTACTTAATTTTCAGATATTTTCAGGTAAGGGTCTTATTTTTATCTTCTGTTAGAACCTTTAGTGAGAAAAGACAAAATGAAGATTTTATGTGCTATTGTCCAGATCAGGGGTAGTCAAGCTGCGGCCCTCCAGATGTCCATGGACTACAATTCCCAGGAGCCCCTGCCAGTGAATGCTGGCAGGGGCTCCTGGGAATTGTAGTCCATGGACATTTGGAGGGCCGCAGTTTGACTACCCCTGGTCCAGATATACATACAAATAATTACATACACTAAAGAATGAACTAGAAATGAAAGCATCATCTATAAGAACACTTTAAGAGGAGCAAGCTGCACTGAATACTGTAGGAATTGCTTCCAAGTAGATCTGCTTGGAATTGGTCTTTAAGTATGAAATCAGGAAAGTTAGTCTAGGCAAATTTATAGGGGAGGCTTCCAAAACTCTACTTGTGCAAATTCACCCCCCCCACACACACACACACACTCCAATTTTGAAAGTTCTGAATTACTTTGTATAAGCGGAGGAGTGCCTGAAACCTCCTTCACATGGTAACAGTTGCTTCACCTTCTTGGACCCAATGAAAAATAGGCGGCTTATTAGCTGAGGAGGGAGAGGATACTACATTAGTGGACTATGCCAATATTCAGAAGGAAGGATATGGATACTGATACTGCCAAATACTCTCCACTCTACATACTGAAGTGAAAATGGGGAGGGGACAAAAGATACATAACCCATTAATTAGTGAGCTCAGCTCAACCATACAAAGGACTGCATGAGAGGGATAAACATTCTTTGTATTAGAGTTGGGCAATGAAAAACAGAGGTAATTAAAGGAATGGAGATACGTCTTTTAGAATGGTTCAGAACTTCTTTTATTCTCACTGCTGCAGTGTTATCTACAATGAAAATAACTAGGGCCATTCCGCATTTGTCCAAAATAGCACAATGGTTACTAATTGAAATTGCTACAGTTTTGCCATTATGCACAACGTCGTTGACAATCTACAACACTCCTGAAACCGATCTGCAAAAAGCGCTTTGTTGTAGCGCTTTCAGGGAAATCCCAAAAAGTGGATTCACCCTCTGGAAAGCGCTACACTCCTGCAACCAATCTGCAACACTAGCGGAAAAGTTCTCTGTGTTACCATTGTTGCGGTTTCTGCAAAGTCCCTCCCCCTGGCTCTCTCCTCTGATCTTCCGGCAAAACGATCGCCATTTTTTTTCCTCCGAGCGAGCGGAGATCAACGCAGCCTTCATTTACCCAGCAAGGCTTCCCCGGCTGCAGTCCCTCTGTTTAAAGTCACCAAGCACAAGCAACACAGAGGCCCGTTTGCTGGTTTATTTTCCCTTTATTTTTCACACTGTTTTCGGCTGAAAATCGCGCCCGTGAGGGGGGGGATTTTTTTTCACTTGGGGGGAGCGTGGCAACGATGAAACAGCAGCTCAAACACTACCTGCTAGCTGGATGGGTCTTTCCATTGCAAGGAATCAACGCATATTCGTTACAACGTGTGTGTGTGTGTTTTTTTTAACCTTCCTTAAAGGGAAAGGGGCTGTTTGGGAGCATGATAACGGCTGCCCATTGGCTGCTTGATGGCCAGGGGTGGGACACAGCTCAGCAATATCGCTTCCTGGCTAGCGATTTTTGCCGAGACCGGAACCCTGTGGGAAACGATAGAAACGCAACTGGATTCCACTACAAAGGCAGGTATGCATAACGACAAATTCCACTATTTAAAATGGCGATTTTTCGTTCCGCAAACAATTTGCAACATGGATCCCGGTGCGGAATGGCCCCTAGAGTTTATGTTGTTTTCACTGTATCTGTCCTTCCTGCCTTTGCTGCATGCAACTTGATTTTCCCTGCAAAGAGAAGTAGGTGGTAATGCTATGTAGATTCATCTCAAAGCTCCTTGGAACAAAGCAGTAAATCACTTGCCTTTTTTCTCTGCATCTCCCATTTCTTCTGTCTATATTAAAAATCATTCAAAATTCCTAAACTTGTTAGTTGTGCAGAGATAAATGAGACAAGTACACACAATAAAGCCTGTGGAAAGTGAACATCATCATCAAGAGTAAACATTATAAAATCCAAGCTGACTACTCACCCACAACCTGATTGGTCCTCCCTGGGATGTGCCAATAATAGAGAATGAACACTGTGCCAATGAGGGACAAGCAGTTCAAAGTTTGGTTTCCACATGAGACTTTATCAATTATGAAATCTGGCTTATAACTGTCAACACTCATATGTGGTCTAAGCCTGATCCCTTCAAAGGCAAGAAGTAAAAAACCAACTCCAACTGAGTTCCAAATAAAATATTTTTTTTCACAATAACTTCTTTTGTCTGTCCTTTAGATTGTCATTCACTTGTAGTGGGTCAAGCCAACATGGTATGTAGGTAATATGCCCATTTTCAAACATCACACCTTTTTTTCAGTGGCTTGTCCCTAAATAAATAAACCCAATTATTAATCAGACAAAATACATAAATAACTACACACATCATATTAAATAATGAATCCTACCTACATATGCTTCTTCACAATTCAATGGATACTGGACATTCAATTTTGATTCTCAAATAAATCTGTAAGCATATACTATATTTAGTATAACAAAGTACTAGGATAATAGTTCATAACATTATCAAATGTTATGTCACTTTGGCCTATTATGCACGGCCGCTGAAACGGCGATTTCGGGTCACATGGAAAACGCGGAGGGGGAAGACGCAAAGCAAACAGCTTACGCACGGGACAGGATGCAACGGCGGCAAAACCCAGAGTAATCAATAATGCACGCGGGCCCCCGGCGCCACTTCTGGTTGAGCCCCAGTCACCCGGAAGCTAATGCAGCTTTTTTGGCGGCATGCACCAAATCTGCAGCCGGTTGCAGCCGGCACCATGCGTTGTCGGTGATTTTAGGCGATGCCATTCCACCCCGAATGCGGACCTTCCCCTCCATGCATAATGGGCCATAATAGTACATCACGTAAGAGTTTTTAAATGGGATCCTCCCTGCAGAGCTTGCTGGGAGTACACTGAAGGTAGATGCAATTGCATAAAATGTAAACTTGAACATAATTGCATGTTTCGGCTCTCCTCTCAGGCTGTCATGCTTGTGCAGCAGTAGGCAGCCATTTTGAGCCACCCAAAATCCTCCTTGTATGCTGTCAACAAAAATGATGGAGGATAATATAATGATGGAGGATAATCTCCAGCAACAAAAATGGAGGATAATATCCAGCACAACAACAAAAATTTAGCCAGGTTAGGGTGCTTGGATTTGGGCTGAGTTCACCCACCAGTCTGCATCCCCTCCTTTTCCTAATTTGCAGATTTTACTTTTAGGGGTGGTTTCCCCCCCAAAAAAAACCCCTGCTGAGTATAAGCTGATTTATCCCCTATCCTACCCTAAGGGAACCTCAGTGAATGATTCTATCCCCTATTAAATGTTTACTGTTAAATATGTGTCAGTTTATGTAAAATCGTGTGGCTCAGGCGTCCTTATGACCAAATGCAACATACAATCTGTTTTCTGCCTTTTGCCAGTTGACCCAGATGACTTTTACCTTTTAGGTTTTAAACTCTGGTCACTGTTACATTGATAAGTCCATGCCCATGGATTGTTTAGTAGTCTGTGCTCTCTTGATGATTCCTTGTATGGAGAATCAGCTCGTTCCCCTGATAGGTGAAACGGAGAGGGACCAGTCAGCAAAGGCTAGCAGCAAGAAACAAGGACAACCAAGCTGACCTAAAACAGTTTTAATGATGTGGTGCCAGAACAAGTGCTGGTAAAATGCTCATTTTCAGAGACAGATGTCTTCCTCAGTGGCTTAATTATTATAGAAATCTATATTGAAAGGTGTATATTGAGTAATGTAGTACCTACAAATATCACATAGATCTCAATCTTAACCATAGTATAAGGGGTGGCTATAGCCTACAATGGCTCTTCAATATGAGAGAACATACTGTAGGACTATTTCACAGGATCCCCCACACATCCTAAAGTTGAAGAACCAGCATTGGCTATTGGGTATTTTAAGATGATCTCAACAATTTATATTATCTCAAATCATTCAATTGGAGTACAAGTAGCACAGAGGAGCCACTGATGAAGATTTAAGTTGAAAATAGGTTTTGTTCCTCTGGCTTTGGCTTTACTGGATTTGTTGGAATGTTTACTTTGGACTACACATTAAATAAGATGTACCTATTCACCGTTGTCACCTTTTATTTTCTCTTCTGGATCCCTTGATAAAGCTAACCCTTGTTTACATTTCAGAAGCTGGTGTTGAGCTTGGGATACCAAGCCCTATGTCCCCCCCCCGCGGGGCTTTATGCTCTGCAGGGGAAAACCTATTGGCTGTTCCCGGCCCCAGGGAAGCATGCCTAGCCTCGACCAGGGCCAGGGCCTTTTCAGTCCTGGTCCCTACCTGGTGGAATGAGCTCTCAGTTGAGCTGCGGGCCCTGCAGGATTTTACATCTTTCTGCAGGACCTGCAAAATGGAGCTCTTCCGCTGGGATTATGGTTGAGGCTGGGACCAGATTGGCTGTCCCCCTCCGGAGAAGGTAGGTTGTGGGCCTGTGGACATCACACCGCCCCACGCATTCAACGCCTCTATTTGGGATGGGGAAGTAGGTTGGGAGATTATCCACCATGTTATGGATTTTTAAGTCTTTTAATGGGGGTGTTTTAATTGGGTTTTAAGACTATGTTACCCGCCATGAGCCCATTGGGGAGTGGCAGGATACAAATTGAAGAAATAAATAAATAATCCCAGAAAAACACACAAAGATCACTTACTGGATTCTGTAGGCATTTTCTGGTTACCTAATGACAAACTAGCTACCTAATGACAAACTGTCAGCTCTCTGTGCCTTACTGCTTTATCACCTAGAGCAGTGGTCCCCAACCTTTTTATCAGCGAGGCCCACTCAACGCCGGGGACCACTCACCGGGGACCACTCAACGCCTTTTACTGAGGCCCGGTGGGGGGGGGTAGTTTACTCCTCTACTCTCAACCATTGCCCTAGCAGAGATCACTCTCTGATTGCAATGGTAATGTTTAAACATCCGTTCAAAATAAGATACAGACACGCCACAACAATGAAGTGTGTTGTAAAGGGCTGGGGGGGGTGAAGTAAAGGGCTGGGGGGGAGAGAAGGCGTCCTTCGGGGCCCACCTCCAATTAGTCGAAGGACCACATGTAGTCCGTGGCCCACAAGTTGGGGATCGCTAATCTAGAGGAAAATATATACACTTAAGTAAATTCATGTTCTCTTGGTTCACCTTAGTTTCACCTGTAAGATAGCTACCTGTGGACATGTATTTGTAGTTGCTTTGTACTGTTGGTATTTCTGCACCTCTCCACCACATTATAATTACCTGGGATATTAAGGAAGACTAGCAACTTTCTGACCCATTTTGATGGAGCAATCTGCCTTTTTCCCCTGGTGACACATTGAAGGTTCACTCTGCTGCAGCAAGAAGAGTGGGATTTGGAGTTTACTTTATAGGGCATTGGTGTGCACAATGGTAGCCCTCAAATTGATAGGCATTCTCAAGGACCTTAACATTCCTTGTATGTTCCCCAGTACTGAAGGTGGTTACAATATAGTAGACCACTGCTACATTGTGCATCATGTTTTGGCATGACAATAAAGCTGTAGTAAAATTATCACTCAGCAATCATCTCATCCTGAGTGGGTGATGCACATTGTTCAGTGATGAACTTTGTGCTTGCCTTGTGTATAGCATCTCCTTTTCAGCAAAATATGTTGAAGGCACCAGTAATGGAATCTAGGATGTACTGTCTTGTTTTTTTGGAGCAGAAGTTCTAGATTCTGGCACCTAATGCAAAACAAGTATCAGATCAGTTACTGGAGGAGCTGTGAAACCTTGCAACAAGTGATCTTACAGGGAAGTATTTTGTTCTCTTGCCCCATCCACCCACCAGTCTCATGACCATGCTATCTCTTCCTTTATCTCATTTCTGGCATAGTTGACAAATTAATAGGACCTTCCCAGTCTATGAAGCACTTGTTCTCCATTATATTGCTCAACTAAAAGAGTGCAATTTTTCATCCAGAACAATGACCGTATATCTGGTGGTAATCTCCTTTTGTATCAAAGCCTTGGGCTTTTCTGACCCCTGTACTTCTTTTATGGGTCACTATGCAATTGAAGGATGGAAGAGGGATTCGCCAGCAGCTCCTGTCTGCCATAAGTACATCACTATACAGATACTGCAGAACCTCATGTAGTTTTTGCCTTGGGTTGGCCATTCACCCTTTAAACTGACTAGTCTTTTATAGGACTTTTCACAGCAGCAAGCTTTTAGAGCCATCTGGCTCTGGTAGGGTATTGGCTCTTTAAGATTAAGGTTTATAATCTCATCATCATGCTACATCATTCCAAAATGGATCAGCATAGGAAAGGATTTGGATCTTGCTTAGCCTGCTCCCACTGAGTTGCCCTGTCCAGTCTGATTTACAGCTGACTACTTTAGTGTGAGACCTGCCTCTTCTGCCCTTATTTTTCATCCATGCCATTGGTATTTGCCTCTCACAATATCAGTTTGCCAGCATCTTGCACAAGTGCCTTTCCACGATGGGTTGCTCCCCGGTTAATTATGGCACTCACTCATTTTCCATAGGTGCTGCTCAGTTGGGTGAATATAATTTACTGCTCTGCTGTTGTGTTCCAACACTTCAGATCCTTCATGTCTGCTGAACACAAACTTAATATGGTCTGAGCTACTAGAGTGTAAAGAATGGAGGAGTGCTATCTCAGCTGATAGAGTGGAGATAGCCAGAAAAAAAATGTCTGCAAGACCACTGGGAAGCTGATTGAATCTCTTGGTGGATTCATTAAACATATAGACACTTAATTTTAGCAGGATGCATTGTTTAGGGACATTAGTGTTCATCTCTGAAAGTAGGGAATGGACACTTTGCTCCACAGTATATGTTACAGCTTACTTTACTGGCTATAGGTTTAGGAGCATTGGTGGGAGTAGGGGGAGTGCCCCTTGCTCTTGAGGTAGTGAGGTAATACGGATTCAGTTGGGAGAGAGCATGGGCCTGCATGACAACTCCTCCATTTGGGGACTTCTTTAAGAGGTCTTGGGAGTGGAGCTGATAGTGGCTTGCCCAGATCAGGGCCTGTCACCCAGCCCTCACCATGAAGTGGAAAAGGAAACACACATTGACCAACACTTACATTGTCCCCATAAATATTTGGTTCCCCTCCCCTAGCAGGTGGGCTGGGGATATGTGTTTCATTGGACAATAGGTTGTTCGATGGTTGGATCCATCCCCAAGTTGCACCAATGCTTCTTGGTTTGTTTCCAATAAAGCTGTGGCCGATTTTCTCCCACAAAATGATTTCTTATGTTGTGTTTTTCTTCCATTTATTCTCTCCCCAATATAACATGGGCATGTAAAAACCTGGAAGGAGGATAAGGGCATTATCATATAATGAAGGAGCACTTTATAAATCTGCTTCAGTGTTGTGAGGAGGGAACCTATACATTCTTTTTTTTTCCAACTGCAATATTTTAAGGACGTTGACAAGCAAGAAAAGCTGGGCATTGTTCCAAGAGATGAGAATAGGGTTTCTAACTCTGGCTTACAAGATTCCTGAAGATTTGGGGGTTATACTTAGGGAGGGTATTTTTTGAGGAGGAGAGAGTTCAGTGGGGATGAGGTTTTATTAAGTGGACCTTTGAAGCATCCATTTCCTCCAAGGGAATAGATCCCTGTAGTCTGGGGATCTGATGTAATTCTTGGAGTATTCTAGGACAGTGGTCCTCAACCTTTCTGAGGTTGGGGACCGGCAGGGCATTGGGGCGCGGCCCGCACCCCGTGCCTGCGTGGGCCATGCCCACGCATCGGCTGCGCCCGCGGCCCACAGCCCGAGGCCCGCGCCCCCGCATCGGGCCGCGCCCGCAAGCCGTGCCCGTGCATCGGGCCGCGCCCGCGCATCGGGCCGCGCCCCGCGAGCCGCACCCGCGCATCGGCCCCGATTCCCTCTCCCCGCCCTGCCGCAGTAAGAAGCTTACCGGGCCGCAAGCTTGCGTCCTGGGACGTTTTTTACTGTGGGGGGCGGCGGGGAGAGGGAGCCGCGGCCCGGCGCCATGGCCTTCGCGGCCCGGCACCGGGCCGCGGCCCGCAGGTTGGGGACCACTGTTCTAGGACCCACCTGAAGGATAGCAACCTTAGGTGGGAAATAACTCCTTCCCTCCCCCCAAAAAACCTATAGTGCCACAAAGGTCTGATATATCAGCCATTCATGAATAAACAAAAATACAGGATTTTCTGAAAGCAAGGAGCTGGGATGGATGAACTGCAAGGATATGTACTCAGATATGGCTTTTGTTTCTATTCCCTCTATCAGCCCAGTTCACAAAATTTTTCTGTCTAGTCATCTGCATGAGCATAAGAACAAATGATGTGTCAACAGAAAGAAACTTTGCTAACTCTTTCACATTGTATAATACTTAAATATCTCTTCCAAATGTAGATTTTGACTCTTTGCCCAGTGCAGCAATGAAAGTTTTCTCATCAACCCCCTAATTGTTAAGTAAATCTTTGCTCAGTATATCTCCACAGAGAACAGGCAGGAAGGGATTTAGAGACATGCATTAGCTTTCATTCTGCTTTGAGGTTATTTGACATGCTTTAAGTTGCAAGTTACTAATATGCTACTAAGATTCTTCCTTGGAAAAGATTACTTCTCTCTAAACAATGGTAATGTGCTATGCTTCCAAGAATTCATTACCTGCCAACCCCCTACTTACCATAACAAAGGTAAACTTCTATTTCCAGACATCTGGTGCTGCCATTTTGTCACGAAATACTCTTGACATTTTACAAATCATCACTTGGTTTATAATGGTTTATATATATACTAGGGGCAAAGCCCATCGTATCCAGGAATACAATGGGTGCTAGAGCTTGGCGGTGGGAAGAGTCTGTAAGGGCATGGGGTTGAATGTGTGTGTTGTGTGGGAGGTTGTGGTGGTGTGGTGACAAATGAGGGCATGGGTGTGGAGATATGGGTATCACAAACTGTGGTTTGGAATGTTTGTTGAGTATGGGAGATGACTGACCTTTGGGAACTATGGCATAGTGGTTACAGATGAACTTTCCAGAGCCATGTCTTCAGATATGTGAAGGTAAAATCAGACTGGAGACTCTTCTTAGGGGGAGATTACATGGCAACCAATTCCTCCCAGTTCTGCATCATTTCCCTTCTTGTGTGAATTAGGCCACAGACACTGAAATGTCTCCCTGCCGTAATACACATGGGGTAGTCACAGTACACAGGTGTCCACCCTGCTCCTTCTGTCTCCATTTTTTCACTGTTGATAAAAAGTTATATGTCCGCATGCTTCTTTCATGGTTGCTCCTTAGAAGAAGAACTGGATGTTGGTACCTTGTTATTTACTACCAAAGGAGTCTCAAAGCGGTTTACAAGCACCTTTCCCCTTCGTCTCCCCACAATAGACAACCTGTATCATGGGACTGATACTGGTCTGTCTGTCTGCGCCACAAAATACAAACAGTTGCTGGTAAGGGCTGGCCATAGCCCATAGCCCAGGAGGGACACACCTGCACCAATCCCTCCCAACTGCAGGCAAAAATGGCTCCTTTGAAGGCTGGACTCTGAAGCATTGTATGATTTTGAAGTCCCACCTCCAGACCTCCAGGAATATTTCCAACCCAGGGGTAGCCAACCTCCAGGTGGGGCCCAGAGAGCTCCTGGAATTACAGCTCATCTGCAGAGTATAAAGATCAGCTCCCCAGGCAGAAAGGGCTACTTTGGACAGTGTTGTGGTAGAGGAGAAACATTTAAGGCCTCCCACACAGGTTGCTGTTGAATTGAAATACTTGAGCTTTTCTGTGGCCTCCCTGTCAGCCAACTGTTTGCCAGAAAGAGAAATCCCCCCCCCTCAAACATAATGCCCTCAGACTCCCCTGCATAAAAAGACATTTGCTTTTTTGATTCTGCACCTGGCAGTGGTTTCGCCATGGAAAACCCATCAGAGTAATTTTGATTATGCATTGCACTCACCCTTCATGGCATATTCTGCGTCGTTTCTTCACAGTACTGTAAACTTGCTTTCCAACTATTCTTGCTGGTTCCAGGAACACTGTTTATGGCAAACATAAACATTACTGTGTTTTCTACTTCCTCCTCTGAGCTATCTCACACCATTGGCTGAACAGAAAGCCCATGAACTACGATTTCCATGAGGCTCTTCCAGCAGCATGTGTTGGTCAGGTGACATCGCTGCTCACCACAGCCGACCAATGAGCTCCTAGTACAATGGATGAAATATTCTCCCACTTGAGGAAAGTTCTCTCAAATGCAGAATCATTTGCTTTGATTTACTATGGTATGAAAAAAAAAACCCAAACAGACATTTTTAAAAGGGGTGATTTAACAGCATCACTTATCTGACTTTGAGGAAAACCTGAGTGCATAACTGCCCCTGGTCTGGTGTAGAAGGATACAGCTTTGACATCTTGGGAGTTAGAAAACTGTTTTTTTAAAGGAAGGGAGAATGGGTTCTGATAGAGGGTACCAGCCTTCAGAAAACTAGTGGAATTCAAGGAAATTCATAGAAGAACACTGGGAAAACAGGGATACAAAAGCCTCTCACTATTAAGATCTAAGAAACCAAAAGAATAAGTTTCTATAAGTCTCAATAACCTGTATTTAAAAACTAACTGCAAAATTACAGATGTTTCCTCAACAATTCCAATGCATCATTCTACTTGAACTTTCCTTTTTATTTTATTTATCTTTAACAACATCTCAAGTGCTATTCTGAAGGGGTTTCACTAAAGAGGGCTCCTGTACATTAACTTGATGTTCCAGTTTTTGAATACTTCTATGAATGGGGAACAATACCTGTTTATTTTTCTGTGTTATACTGAATGCTTCTTATAGTCAAAATTATATGATGCAATTTGAGTCGCCAATCTGGTCCAAACTGGATATATCATAAACCTTGGTTTGTTTGGTTTTTTACTGTGAGCCATTTTATTCCTCCATTTTATCTTCACAAAAGTGCTGTGATATAGGCTGTGTGACTGGTCTACAGTCACCAAGCAAGCTTCCACAGCTGAATTGAGATTCACATATGAGTTTCCCAGGTCCTAGTTCAACATTAACATTGTGCAGTAATGGGTTTAAACTATAAGTACAACGATATAGGCTTGATATCAGGGGGGAAATTTTCACAGTAAGAGTAGTTCAGCAGTGGAATAGGCTGTCTAAGGAGGTGGTGAGCTCCCCCTCACTGGCAGTCTTCAAGCAAAGGTTGGATGCACACTTTTCTTGGATGCTTTAGGATGCTTTGGGCTGATTCTGCGTTGAGCAGGGGGTTGGACTAGATGGCCTTCCAACTCTATGATTCTGTGATTAACTGTTACCCATACTGTCTCTAGAAGTGTAGATATCCATGGTAATATTTGTTTTCTTAGCATACAGAATGTTTTGAATGGCAGCTATCCTTTTATTAGCCATGGTAAGTTTCTGATAGTGCCAGTCAAGTACAAATTGCTGTATACACACAGGGAGGAAGAAAGTCTTGTTCATTTTTGCACATGAACTCTTGAATCCTTCAAAACCACAGGAAACCACGTTGCTTGTAGAAAGCTTTAAATACACTCGCAGTTGAAGGCTCCCTTTTAGACATGAAGTTGGGGGCAGAGGGATAAAATGTTCCTTGGGGGAAAATATGATCTTTTTTCCATGTTTGAGTTGTCAGTTTTGACAGAAATGATACAAGCTAATTAAATTTTTGTTAATTTATTTTGTCTGATTTAGTGACTGCTTGTCACACAAATCGCTCAGTAAGTCAGACTTTGCTTTGCTATCAACCTTTCCACTATTCTCCAACCCAAAATGCCATTAGGTAAATGCTGGGCAAGTGGAATCATTTAACTCAAATAAACATGAGGAGCACTTAAGCTCAATCTACCTTCCACACTTGTTGATCATGTATGTAGACTTTGAAGAGATGTTAACTTGTTCCTCCAAAATGGCTTTTATGCTTTCTAGTAGTTTCCTTGGTGATTACCGAAAAGTGCAATAAAAATGAGAACTGCATAAACATTTTTAAAAGGCATGAAAACCATTATATTCTCATGATGAGAGCTTCATATGGAGGGAGTGCCAGGGAATCATACCCAGTTCTCCAGATTACAGTTCACTGCTCTTAACCACTGCACCAATCTGGCTCAGAATTTAGAAGCAGCTCAGGCAGCTATAGTTGGAGACCATCCATCTATGATAGATGGAACTACGGTATGTACCCTTCTCAAAGATCAAGATGGGTAGCTGTGTTGGTCTATCTGTAACAGTTGAAAACAGCAAGAGACCTTAACGTATCTTAAAGACGAACAAAATTTATGGCAGAAGATGAGGTTTCATGTGGTGGGTAATGAGCTTCAAAGTGCTCCAGGTCTCTTGCTGTTTTCTACTATCTCAAATAGTAAATTTAAGAATGGAACATCATCAGATCTGCATTTCTACATGGCCATTACATCATCGACCTCTTCCATTGAGAAAGAAGACATTCTTTTCCTGTCTGATCAGTACAAGGTAATGAAAGTCAGTTAATTAAAAATAAAAAACATAAACATGCAAGAAGAGCCCTGCTGGCTCTGACCAGGACCACCTAGTCCAGTATCCAAGAACTCCAAGAACAAGATGCCAGCTCTTCTCAGTTTCTTATTCAACCTTTCCATGAGGTCTGTCTTCTGTCTATAGAGACTCTGGTTATCATATTGAAATGCATAAATGAACTTGCAGACCAAATCAATAGCCTCCAAAAATACATTAAATTACAAATTCCCCATGGTCAGCAGGGGGTTAAAAGGACAGCAGACGCTGACCACTCTGGCAAACAGGCAGTTTGCCCTGCATTAACAGGACAACCGAAAGTGATAAACTCCTGTCGAATTTTACCGAAAAAACAGCTTCGCCTTAAAATCTGCCAGAATACTGATAGATGGAATAATTGTAAGACTATTATGACCACTCTTTCTGAACTCTTAAACTGCCAAACTGAGGCAATGTATTTGGAAGACTTTTATTATATACCAGGCTCTAGGGGAAGTAAACATGTATTTCTGTCTTTTACTAAAGCAACCCTCCCAATTAGAATTATAAGAATGAGTAAGTGACTGGTGGCAAATGTACTGAATTCAAGTTGTCAGAATATTTAAGGAACAGACTGTTTATGATCTTATCATGGGAAAGTGATAAGCAATCCATGCTGTCAGAATTTAATGCTTGAATGCAATAAACCTGTCAATCATTCTGTGAATGAAGATACAAAGTATGTCTCTAAGGAGAACATAGATAACAAAAACATAAAGCTTACCAACTTGAAGGAAAAACTAGAAAGTAACACTATGCTTCTGGTAAACACCCCTCATTCATGTTCTAGCACATCAGCTTTTCAGTCAATCCCACCACAAAGAGGGCCAGAAGTACATCTCAGTCTCCTTAATACAGACAGTGAAAGTGGCTCTGAGATTGACTCTGAGTGCACATTAACATCAGTCAAGGGACATGTGCAGTCCCCAAAGTCTAATTCTCATATGAATGTATCAAGCAAACCAAATGCACCTTTGCTAGATATTATTAAATCTCAAGACTCTTCAATGATTCTGAGTGAGATCCATCAGCTAGAAAATAAAGTCCCACCATACTCTCCTTTTTCTAGTAATAATAAGAGTTGGTTCTTATATGCCACTTTTCTCCACCAGAAGGAGTCTCAAAGCAGCTTACAGTCACCTTCCCTTCTTCTCCCCACCACATACATCCTGTGAGGAAAGTGATGCTGAAAGAGTCCTGATACTACTGCTCAGTCAGAACAGCTTTATCAGTGCTGTGGCAAGCCCAAGGTCACCCAACTGAGTGCAGGTGGAGGAGGAGAGGGGAGTAAACCTGACTCACCAGATCAGAAGTCCAAGCTCCTAACCACTATACCAAGCTGACTGTTTATCTAATAGAATGAATACCACTCCAGCTGAAGAGAGGAGCTCATTGCTCGCCAACGACCTACATTTTGCAGACAGTGCTGTCTTACAAGCTCCAGTTAGAATCACAACAGGAGATGCAGCCAAAATTATCTCACATACAAGATAAGGAGAAACTGCTGCCATTATAAAAAAAAATAGTCCTTTGTTCAGCTGTAATAGAAGGGAGATATAGGAAAATACCTTTTGACTTGCAGGATGCACGTTCGGCTCAAGGAAGATGTGCACACATTTCTGCTAGCTTAAACAAGGCCACCGCTTTAATTGTTAACTCCACAGGAGTCTTGGAACAGCATGGGAAAGGGAGCCTGACTTGCAGTTGGCTGACTGCAAGAACCTGGACCCCAGCGGCACCCTGCAGCCCAACTGGCTCTCTCACTGGGAACATGGGTCCCCATGCCACTGGGATTGCACCCAAGGGAAGTGTCCAGCCATACCCTGAGGCCCACCCAGATCCCCCACTGGGAATGTGTTCCACTTGCTGTTAGATTCCTACCATAGGGAAGTGTCCCACCTGTGGTGCCAAGAGGAAGTGCAGACTTCCCTTGTACTCACCCCAGGCCACCCGGCAAATATAAACCCTGGAGTGCCAAGGTGAGCGGTCCAACTCCCTTGGTCCCACCGTGGGCTACCTGCCACTGTGACCCTCATGCTTCCCCTGCTGGGTCAGCCCTGCTTGCAGACCTGCCACCTTTTAAGGAGTCCCCTATCCTGGGGAGTCCAATGTGCAGACCAAACTCCCCCAAACAGGCTCTATCCCATGCCAAACCACCACCAGAACAAGGCGTCCAGGCTTTGTTCCCATCAGCACTCCAAAACCCTTGGCCACCTCACTGTCGTGCCCATAACCCCAGTTCATGAGGTACACTGCCCCAGCCCGACCATGAATGGCACCATGATCTTATCAGTGAAACCACAGGAGTGCAGATGAGCAAGGTAATACCCAATGATGGCAAAGGGGCAGAGCAACTCCATGATTATTGAAATTGGACAAAACTAGATGTAGCCATGTCTTAGGCCAGCAGGGCAGATGGTACAAGGAAACCCAGTCAGGACAGGCCTCCAACAAGGCTCCATAACTCCTCTGGGAAGGCATCTGGGAAATGTCCTAAATGGGGAAGAAAAACCCTAGGCTTCCATTTTGTCTAAAGGACTGTAGCCTTACAGTAAGTCTTGCATTTAAAGAAAATTTATTGAAAGTGATATATGTGGCACCTTTCACCACTCAGAATGCAAAAACTATTTAAATTAAAAGAGGAAAACAACCAATATTGGTATTGTAATAAAGAAAGGGTTGATTTTTTTCATATGTGCCCCAGAGCTTGTTCACATTGGGACAAAATGATTAAAATTATTTCTTATACCTTGAAAATAGAAGTACCAAAGGACCCAAAAGGTATTCTCTTGAATCGTCTACCAGGTTTGCATATGGAACAAGCATCCATCATACTCCACATGCTGACATTAACAAGAATAAACATTGCTAAATGTTGGAAGGGTTAATTACTTGGCTTAACATTAGTGAAACCTAACTATTGATTATAGTATCATAGAATCGGGACCTCCTGGGTCATCTAGTCCAACCCCCGGCACTATGCAGGACACTCACAACCCTACCACTCATCCACTGTAACCTGTCACCCCATTGAATCTTGATAGAATCAGCCTTTCCGTTAGATGGCTATCCATCTAATTAACTTATCTGCAAAATGATAAGGATATGAATTTAGAGGCAATATGGTGCCAGAGTATCTCAAGAATGAAAAGTTTGCTTGAGACAATGGATCTTGAGGAGAGGAGAGGACAAATTTGACGGTGGTGGAGATTGTAATGTGTGGGAGGTTTTTATGTATGAAGTTTGATGTGAAGTACTGATTATGAACTGATCTTGGTCTGTTAGTTGACGTTGCCTTAGAATGATATATCCACATTTTGTATTGAGAGTTCTGTAATGTCATATCCTGTTTGATAAGTTGTAACTTGTTTGTTTTTTATGAAATACATTTTATATTATTTAATTTTTTAAAAACCCACTCAGAACACAGTGACTGCAATCCACCACCTGGCAAAATCATCTGAATTGCCTTTAAGGTACTCTCCCACACACAAATTTTGGGTTAATTTCCTGAAGTGTTATTCATCTTTGATATAATGTGAACCCAGTTTCGCTAAATATAATGGAACCCAGTAGGGGAAGAAATTATAAAATCAGGCTTGGCTAATGGAATGTGATATCAAAGAAAATAGTGGTCCCATGGCACTTGCTTGTGGGGAGGTGGGGAGTCTTGGGTTGATGTGAGCTCAGTCACTCCACGGGCATGAAGACAAAGCATGGTGGCCACCATTACACAACTATTCATCAGCACAAAAATTAACAATAGTAGGGTGACATGAACTAAACCTTAAAAAAAATTGCCTCACAAAATATCAAATCAGGGCTTAGCAATGCAACAATGTTCTTTAAATCAACTACCCAACTACTGCTCTGTAAAGCAACTTTGGTCTCATCTCTTAAATGGCATGGTGTTCTGGTAGCAGGGATTAGGATGAGGAAATAAACTGCCCAATGGCAGCTTACATGATGAAAGTGCATTTAGATGCTGGGGGGGGGGGGTGACAGGTTAGACAAGGAATGTGAAGTCCATTCTTGACAGCCTTACAACTCCAAACAACTGCCAACATAGGTTCTTGGAAGGAATTAGTGGACAAGGATCTAGCAGGAAACAAAACTATATAGGATAACTTTCCAGAGCATTCTTTAAAAGCAGGTGCTATTATTATTACAAATTTGCACTGTAATGCAATCATACTCGATATTTTTAAGGTATGTTAGAGGGGATAAAGGGTTGGACAGGAGGAGAGGCAGATAGTAGGAGAAGTTGATCCATATCTATGACAACATCACTGTAGGTGAGAAGGAAGCAGACTCAAATCCCAAAGGTCCTCATTGAGTGCCCGCGAATTGCCTTCCGGGGTGGGGTGGGGGTCACAGTTTCTGAAGATTCACAAACCACAGGGAAAACAGGGATTGCATTTGTTATTCTGTAGTACTTTAGGAATGCTGGAGCGGCATTTTTCTCAACTGCAGAAAAGGACCCACTTTCTCTCTGGCCATCTGCAAGTCTCTCTCACCGTGTCTGTCCTGAAGTTTGGCTGACTCTCTCTGGTAATACCACTGCTCTTAGGCTCCTGGTGCTGCTGCTCTATATGATCCAGATGCTGCAGCTCTATTTTAGGCTCTTTAGTAGGCTATTCTCTCTCTCCACAGGATATGACACTTCATCTTCCCCAGAAATCTCTCTTGTCCCAATCCCTCCCCAAGAAATGTTCACTTTTCCATTGACACCTTCTATGCCACCTCCACTGTGACTTTAAAAAAAACGTATCCTCATGAATTCTGTTAGTCAAATCCATAGGGCTATATATTTGTAACAACTTCAATTTTTCTCAATTCTAAACCTTTCCTTAGGACCTTATTTTCCCCTCTTTTTTCTTCCATACTTAGTGGGTGGATGTAGCTGCTGTTTATGGCAGTCAGCTAAGTGACTGAAGTTGGGAGGGATGGAGGGGAAAGGATCAGTCTCCTCTACAATACAGGCCCATGGTTACATTTCCTAAGGTGCACTTCAGTATATTGGCATACACCATAATGACATATCAGGGAGGAGATGCAGGAAAAGCTAAGAAATGTCCCTTGTGGAGAAAAAAGAAAATGAGAAGAACCATGGTTGCATCTTAATAAGTACACTTCAGAAAAAACACTATCTCTGATCCAGTGGTGGCATATTAGATGTAGGATTGCCAAACTTCTAGGTGAGGGCTGGAGATTTTCTGGGATTACAACTGATCTCCAGGCAAAATTGATCAGTTCACCTGTAGGAAAGGGTTGCTTTGGAAGGTGGACTCTATAGCATTATACCCCATTGAAGTCCTGTCCCTCCACTAACCCCACCCTCCTCAGGCTCCACCCCCAAACTCTCCATGTATTTCCTAATGTGGATCTGGTAACCATAACTAGTAGCATCAGACAGGGTCAGGGAGGCATAGAGCGGGAGCGGGAGATGAAGAGGAGTGAAAAGACAGGGGTCATTTGTTTGTGGGTCTTTTGTAATTATCCTTTCTCTAATGGATCTTTTTTGTTCATTCTTTAACATGAATATACATCTTGCATTGACAAAGGAAATATTCAATAAACATGTAGATTTTTTTGCATCTGGAACACTCAGTGGAGAAATAATGTTATCCACCCTTGTCCTCCAAATGAGGAAGTGTGGAAAGAAGTAGCTCAATATAATCTATTTCATATCTGTCAATGAACTCAAATTTCCAGAGCTGGGGAATTCCCCCCCCCCCCACACACACACACACACAACCAAAACCATCCTTGATAGGATTTGTTCCTTCAGTCTGGTGTTAGATTCCCGTGCTTTATTAAAGGACTAACATTTGGAAATTGGAATTAAGCTCCTTGGCACTGGAAACCAATGTATGTGACTGCACACATGATAGGTGGGAAAGCCAGATCTTTTTTTTTTTTAACAAAAATGCCCATCGGCACAAACTACTATTAGCTCACTGGAAAGGGGGGGGGGACACAGAGAGAAAAAGCATGTAATCCTGCAGGCATTTCCACCACCCCCCATAAAATAGATGATATCACAACACTGTTGAATCACTTTAAAATTTTTAATTTGTTTCATAATATTAAACTTGAATTGCAAACTGTATCATCTAGAATTCTGAAATGAAGCCAGCTGCAATAACTTGCCAATAAAGCTGTTTCTTATAATTACATTTATAGTCTACACCAGAAGCTCAGAATGGGTAATAAGATATTAATCATCAATTGCAAAACCTCATAAATTTAACTAGCTTTCCTCTGCTTAATACTAGCTATGAAATTCCTGGACACAACAAAACATACTGTGTACCTTTGAAAATGAGACTTTGAACTAGGTAAACCTCTACTGGAAGAAACCAGCATATATACAATTATTTGAAGACCATCTCTCTTTGTGTTCACAGTATTCAAACGATACATAGATAATGTCTGTTCCTCAAGAATGACTGTAACAGGGAATTTACAGTTGATCATGTAGATCACAAGTTAGAGGAGAGAGATTTGAATAATTCAAACTATTTAGGACAAACTATTTAGATCATAAATAACACCCAGTGTTGTAGCTATTATATATATTGGTAAAGACATGTTTCTGTGAAAAAATCATCCAATAATTCAAGCCCTCAGAAGATCAGTCTTTTTATTCTATACCAGTCCAATTCAGAGTCAGTTCCACAGAAAGCACACTGTGGTTATAATGTCAGAGATTTAGACTGGACGGATGATGACCTTATGATTGACTAACTGGTCAAGATGGTAGTTTTAAGGTTTTTGATATCTTGCAAGGTAATTCAGCCTTCCAGACAGGGTAGATGAGTGGTGTATACCTTACGATCTTTCTTCTAAATTGGGCCCTGCTCCACTTTTTCTGTTTCGGTCTTTTTCAAAGATTAATTTAGACATTATTTTTAAAAAGTAGAATTTCAAATTAACTACTCCAGTACAGAAGACCTCATAACACAGTATTCCAAATGAGGTCATGCACAACAGCATTTCAATATTGGCCATTCTAGTTTCAGTTCTTTTCCCAATAATTTCTAGCATGGATTTCTCTTGTTCACTGCTGCCAAATACTGGGTGAACATTTTCTTTGGGTTTTCTTCAGCCAATTAAGAACCCCTCATCATATATTTAAATTCCAAATGTTTGGTCCTAATGGAGGTTAAAGGTTTATGAAATCATGCCTGGGGAAGAGAAAGTAGATAGAGTTTTTTCACCTTCCCCAACAATACTACAACTCATAGGGATCAATGTTTGGAAATAGATTTGGGACAGACAAAAGGAAATACATCTTTCCTCTACAAGTAAACATCTAGAGGTAATAAATGGGGAGGTTGTCAAGTGTGTGTGTGTGTGTGTGGGGGGGGGGGGAGGGAGAGGATGTGGGTTTAGAGTTTGCAATCAGGGTAGGTTAAAATATTAAGGTGAGGAGGTTGGGTGCTCTGTGCCTGAGTGTGTGTGCCGACTGGCGTGTCGACGCCCACACCTAACCTCCCCCCCCCCATGACGCAGCACTGGCTGCTTTGGATGCTGAAGCACCCAACCCTAGTGGGGATTGACTGTGGGATTTTATTGCTATAACCCGCTGCGAGGCCAGATTGCAGGGAATGGCAAACAAACAAACAGTGCTAGAAAATGGAATCAGGTCTTGGCATTACATTTTGTTTATTTGGCCCTTTAGGGCAACTGGTTGGCTGCTGTGTCCATCCAGTTCTTGATTAAAATTCTGGTCAATATGGAGCAACAAAAAGTTTCATAGAACGCATAGAACACAAAAATAGTATTGTAATATATATATTTTTTAATTTCAACATAAGTACAATTTGCCAGGTACCCCCAGATGTCCCTCCAAAGGTGGGACAATCTGGTCACCTTATTTTATATTATTAATTAAAACATGTATATTCCAGCTTTTGTTGTGGTTCAGTGCTTCAATGGCAAAAAAAAAGAGTGAAAAGGTTCAGAAATAAGCAAGCTGCATAGACAATTTAGGTATGATCAATGCCATAAAGGTACAAAGATTAAACTCTCCAAATCCTTCTGGTTTTGCTCAATAACCCCTTCCCAGTTGGCCTTTGTCCTCTGCTGCTGTTCTTTGCCATGGTCAAGACCTCCCAATTAGTTGCCTAGTGGTCTCTAAAGGGAAGTGTGAGGATTAACAGCATCAAGGATGTCTTCAACAAATAGCAACAAGAGATTAGTGACACAGTGTCACCTTTCATGGCCCTCTTTAGTCAGGCAAGCTGATATTTTTATTTGTACTATTGAGTAAATTTGGGCAAACAGTAGGATTTACAGTCTTCTGCCTTGCTCACTAAGCAGCAATATACTGGTTTTTATTCTAATAAGAGTTTGTTAAATTTGCAGTCTTGCTGATCCCATCGATAAAAAGCCATAGTTCTTTTTTTTCTTCCTGTCTAAAATTTTATGGCTGGGAAGAAGGGACACTTAAAATGAACTTCACAGCTAGGATTTGAGACTGCCAAACATTGTCTCTCCACAATTCTGTTGTCCCCATACAGTATAAACATACAATACACTTTAAAATATTTCAGCTGGTTAAAAAGACTTGGAGCAGAAAATATCACCTAGGGATGGCAGTCTCCAGGTAGGACCTGGGGATGCCCTGGATTTATCCCATCCCCTGATTAAAGATATGTTCCCCTAGAGAAAATGGCTGCTTTGAAGGTTGGATTGCATAGCCTAATACTCCACTGAAATCCCTCCCTGCCTCAAATCCTACCACCTCTCCACTCCAAAAGTCTCCAGGTATTTCCTAACCCAGAGCTGGCAATTCAATGCTAGCCCCTAAATTCTTTTCTAAAAGAGCTTGCTATCAAAACCCAATTTTTTGCTTCTAGTATCTGAAATAAACTTTATTCCAATGTTTGGGAATTTATTTACTCTATTTTTCCTATACTTATTCTTCCTTAACCTTTCTAACCCAACATGTTCTTCTAACCATTAGCTCTTTAAAGCTCCCTGAAGTAGCTGATTTTTCCCCCTGGAAATAAGCTTCACTGAAAAGCACTAAATAGGATTTTGAGTAGATATGCTCCTATTCAGATCTATTCAACAGGGCTTACTCCCTGGAAATTATTCTTAAGATTGCACTGTGATTCTAGGTGGTATTCATTGTACTCGGCCTTACTGTTTGCATAATGTGGGTCAAGTCTGCCTTTAGTGACTCAGAAAAGAGGAAACCCTTGAATGTTTGAGTTTGTTCATTGACTACTGTTTCTATTAGGATTTCTTAATAAAGTGATACTGGGCAAGGACCATATAGTTATCATAATGTTTTCTGGTTTTTGCTATCAAGTCACAGCTGGTTTATTGTAATCCCATAGCTTTTTCAAAGCAAGTGACATTCAAAGTTGGTTTGTCATTGCCTGCCTCTGCATCACTACCTTGGAATTCCTTTGTGGTCTCCCGTCCAAATACTAACCAGAGCTAACCCTGCTTAGTTTCTGAGATCTGATGAGATCAGGCTAGCCTGGCTGTCCAGGTCAAGATGTTGATGCATTACTATGCAACAAACCAGAATTCATTACAAGAGAGCACTGAGGACAAATGACTCCAATGGAGTGTGAGACCAGTGTTTAATTGGTCATGGAGTGATGTCAACCAAATACTGTTGCCATTCCCCAATATAAGCATCAAAAGAAGTGTGCTTTTCCATTTCAAAACTGCCTAGCTGTTCCAAAAAACCTGATGTGGCTCAGTCCTAATTCAGATTGAATGGTAGAAGGGATAAATTATATGTGTAAATACAAAAAAATGTTGCATTCCTTATACCAGTGGTCCCCAACCTTTTTGAGGCTGGGGACCGTCAGGGCAACTGCCCGTCTGTGCATGCTGTGCATGCGGGGCTGTGCCCCGCATTGCGCATGCATGGTCGGAATCGCGCATACACAGCACTTTCACGCATGCACGCATGTGCGAAAGTGCTGCACATGCGCAATTTCGGCCGTGCATGCACAATGCGCGGGTGCAGCCCTGATTCCCTCTCCCCCCCTCCCGCAGTAAGAAGCTTCCTGGGCCGCAAGCTTGCGGCCCGGGAAGTTTTTTACTGCGGGGGGGCGGGGAGAGGGAGCCGCGGCCCGGCGCCATGGCCTTCGCGGCCCGAGACCGGGCTGCAGCCCGTGGGTTGGGGACCACTGCCTTATACCATATTATTATTATTGATGGGTATCACTTATTTTATATAACAATCATTACGGTGAATATAAGCAGGAATATAAGCAAAAGATTTTTCCTGTCCAAAATATCTTACACTCTAAATGTAAACAGAGAGCAGGGTGGGTCAAAAAAAGTAGCATATGGAGGGAAAGGGGAATGGTAGCAAAGAACCAACCAACAACTGCCTAAAGGCTTCTTATACCTGGCCACTGTATGAACAGAATACTGGACTTAATAGGTCTTTTTCTGATCAAGCATGCCTTTTCTTATGTTTTTAAGAGTATATGAACATATATGGTCATGTTGGCCCATTCCCCTCCAACAATGGCCAGTCATAAGCCTGGAGCGGGTAAGAAGGGGAGCGGCCCCAGGTGGGTATCTATATCTATAGTTTCCAACCATATTCTGCACAATTGCTCCACTTCTGGAGTTTCTTGAAACCTGAAGAATGTTTCAGAGGCTGCCCCAATCAATGGGTTATTTAATAGCCTGTGTGGAAGATCTATTCATAAGTCATGTTCCACTTTTTGAGGAAGAACTGGTGCAGCTTCTCTACTCTCACCCTGTTCTAAAACTGGGGTTACTAGGAAGGATCTGCAAAGCGATACCAGTCACATTGCAGCAACACAGGTGATATAAATCAGTGGTCCCCAACCTTTTTATCACCGGCGACCGGTCAACGTTTGACAATTTTACTGAGGCCCGGGGGGGGATAGTTCTTTGCTGAGGGACGTCGCCACTGCCACCTGAGCCCCTGTTCCACTTGCTCTCCCGCCGGTGTCCCTGACTTCCCACCGCCCACTGGGAGGCACTGCCTGCAGCAGCTGCGCAGTGCCACGCAGTGCCATGCCAAGGGGGAGCCCTAGCCATGGCTGCCACCGGAGAGCACCAAATGTGAGCCGGCGGCAGAATGGTAGGGCAGCCCCTGAGGCAGCAGCCGGGGAGGAGGATGAGGAGGAGCTGCGGCCCGGTACAGACTGATCTACGGACCGGTACTGGTCCCTGGACTGGGGGTTGGGGACCACTGGTATAAATGATATGGGTAATGTCTGACTTGACTGACTTGACTGGGTAAAGTTAGAAAGGCCCGGATGTGAATTATCTAACAAGAGCTCAGGAAGAATATCCTCACAGGGGAAAATCAGGGTTTGTCAAGTTCAAATCTGGCCTGATGACTTGGCAAGATATGGTTCAGACCCAAAAAGAACTGTCATAAGATATTGGTTGCATATTGCAAGGCTCCATGACATACTGTAAATTGTTGACAGAAGTTGACAGTATACATGCTGCCTTCATGCCAGGCCTATTAATCTATCCATTTTCTTATGCATTCTCTTCATAAGCACACCTTTTTAAAAAGACAGTTAAGAAAACAGAATGCAACAGGTAATCCCTTCCATCCTCATCACCACCTTTGGACTGTTTTGAATTGAGCTTAGATTGCTCGATTGCCCAGTCACAGGAGATAAGAAGATGGTCTCAGAACTTTGTCAGCATTGCCCGGCAGCTACTCTTCAGATAAGAGAGTTTCACATGCGCAGATTCAAGCATTACTAAGGAACATGGCGCCTAGAGGGGCTTTTGAGAGGAAAACACACACACACACACACACACAATGTTCCTTTTGAGGATAATACCTGAGATTTCCCAGTGGCAAGGCCCAATGAAGTAGAGAGGCTGGGGAAGGCACAAGTTAAATGTCCATCAGCATTGCCTTCTGCTATCTTGGCACTTTAGAGTGCTGCTTCTTAGAGCTTCTGATGCAGTCCATGTGCCTGCTCAGCTGGATTCCTGAGGCTTAGCACCTTGGTTCCTGAAATGAACCCCAGTTCCAATTCTCAATTTTAGGAAAACAACATTCCACCAGTCATATGAAAACATCCGTAGACACTCCATAAACCATCTTCCTAGAGGGGTGGCAAAAACTGGAGGAGGGGGTAGACAATGCAAACATATGGGATCTAATATAGGAGTACATTGTGCATACCTCGCTAACTGCCTAGCTGTGGGCACCTTCAGATTGCTGTTTGTTTAAGTGCTCTGTTTAAACAGTCAAACACCCTGCTGATCCAAGATGGAATAAATATGGCACATAAATGCTAAAAAAGCTGCGGTGTAAAAGCTGAAAAGGCGGGTATTTAGTCTGGCAAATGATTTGGCTTCTGAAATTTAGCAACACTGGAATGGTTTGGTGCTGATCTCAATCTCTCAAATTTTCTGTTATAATGCTAAATTTTATCATTTTATTATAATTCATTTTAAAAGCTCCTTTAAATATGCAAAAATCCACTGAAAACTCTCTGTTGTTACTTTCCCCCCCACCCCCCACCCCCCAAACACTGAAATTAGATAATTCACTATTATTTGTATTTCAACTAATGGAGGATAAGGGAATCTACCAAAATTGGTAGCTTTATAACTTTGATAAGAACATTCCTATTTAAATCTTACTTATGCCCTGTGTGAATCAACCTTGCAATCTTTAATTTGACACCATCTCTTTCACAGCTGTTCCCCCCAGTACAATTGACAGAATTTTAATTGTTAATTTACTAATTAATCCCTGAGACAAAAGGAAGGGCTGGATATTAGAGAGAGAGAGAGAGAGAGAGAGAGAGAGAGAGAGATTTCTTAGTTAACCAAATAAAGGCATTAGCAATAGTAGCAAGTCTGCCAAATGAACAAGGTTATAATAGAATTATAGATGTGGAAGGAATTAGAAGACAAATGAAAAATTGTATGGTTTTATATTAATTATGCTTATTTCACTTTCTCATTCAGTTCAAATGGAAGTTAAAATCCCCACAATACTCAATATGTAAGTATCAATTTACAGAGGTGAAGTGGAAGGTAAACTATGAAATGCCACCGGGCAATGGCCCTCAATGTACACTCAAGATGGCACTGTAAATATAAAATTAAGCCTTAGGTCTTTGTTTTGTTTTTTTGGAAAATCCACATTTTAAGGTCAGTTTGTGATCAAGTGTGGTGTAGTGGCTACATAATTGGAATCTGGAATCCCTAGGTTAGTCTCCATTCTGCCATGGAAGGTCATTGGGTGACATTGGGCCAGCCGCACACTTGATCTAACCTACTTCATAGGGTTGCTGTGAGGATAAAATAGAGGAGAATATTGTAAGCCACTTTGGATCCCCATTATGGAGTAAGTAAATGGAGTAAGTAAGTAAATTTACAATGCAATACAATAACTACTGTTGTCAAGGGGCGGTAGCTGAGAGGGGGATTTATTTAAATCTAAATAAATCTAAATAAATAAAATTTATATTCAAATTTCTATTCTGCCCTTCCTTAAAGGCTCAGGGTGGCTCACAACATAAAATAATACATACTGTACATACATATGAATACATTTAAAACATTTTAAAATCAGTCCATGGAACTTGGAAGCCATATCAAGTTGCCACCATTCTATCTGATGGTAGAGGGGAAACACAAAGAGCTAATTTTGGCAAAGGTTTTTATACTGATCAAGTTGTTAAGTGTTTTCGATAGTGAGGCCAGATATTGTCAGTGATGGTTCTAGGCCATAGTCATAGGCCTGTTGGAACAAATCTTTAGCTATGACTGTGAAATTGACTTATTGACTGTTTAAGATGGAGTATCAGGGAGGGAATTGGGGAGGACAGGTGGATGGATGGGGCAGGTCAGCACGGGGCTGGAGATCCCTACTATTGAGGAACATGGGAGTTGCGGTGGTGGGAGGTGAGTTAAAAGAAGTGGTGGCAGATATGAACATGCTTGCATCCTGCCTAACGTTCATTCCATCCCAAGATATGAGGGTGATGTGGGTAGGAATAACAACTTACCTGACTTTGGTGCTGCGTAATGCAAGGCCCATAAAGAATATTTGCTGCCTGGCAAAAAACATTGCGGAGCAAAATATGGATTGGCGTGCATGACTAAGACCTGGGAATGAGAGGGCAAGACTGTTGCCCTGAAAGAACAAGCTGCACCTAGTTTCTTGGTCCTTCATCAATCACAGACCAAAGGTTGGAGGAGAGTTGCAATATTGATCCATGAGTCTTTCTCCTTTAGAAGAAGAAGAAGAAGAAGAGTTGGTTCTTATATGCCGCTTTTCCCTACCCGAAGGAGGCTCAAAGCGGCTTACAGTCGCCTTCCTTTTCCTCTCCCCACAACAGACACCCTGTGAGGTGGGTGAGGCTGAGAGAGCGCTGATATCACTGCCCGGTCAGAACACTTTTATCAGTGCCGTGGCGAGCCCAAGGTCACCCAGCTGGATGCATGTGGGGGAGCGCAGAATCGAACCCGGCATGCCAGATTAGAAGTCCGCACTCCTAACCACTACACCAAACTGGCTCTCTCTACACCACTACACCAAACTGGCTTTAGAGATCTCCCTGCCCCAACAATCCCAAGTATTCAGTGTGAGGGCCTGATGTATGATGCAGTGGGGAGTTTGACTGTCGGACTGGCAGACCAACTGTATGTCACACCATTCATATTACACACATATTCCCGAGTTGCTAAATCCCACTTTTCCAGCTCTTGACCAGTGGTAGAAAATCTATGGACCACACTAACCATTCTTTGACTGGGCCATGTAGCTTTTTTTGTCACCTAGCAGTACCTTCTCAGTCCCATTTTTATCCATGAAGACACCTTACCCCTCACCAGGCACCCATTTGTCAGCATCAGTCTGACAACTCTGGGTCTCTCCATATTGATGAAATGTTGAGCTCAGTCATTCAGGACTGGGGCAGCCACCCCCATGGCTAATCTGGGCTTCCCTTTCCAGAGCATGGGCAGGTGAAAGTTGGGGGCGTACACGAGATACATTTGCATACATCTGGGAGCAATGGCTATCTAACACTTTATGTGACAGCTTTAGGATGCTTAGGGCTAATCCTGCGTCGAGCAGGGGGTTGGACTAGATGGCCTGTATGGCCCCTTCCAACTCTATGATTCTATGATTCTATTCTATGAAAGTTGGTATAAATTTTTGTGTATACCACAATCAATTGGGAAAGGATCTGCATTTCTTCCTCTGGCTGGGGCATCCATCTGAGAATGGAGAGCTCCTTGAACATTTCATGGATGGGAAACAGAGGGATGTATGGGAATCAATGTTATCTACAGTATTTCATCAGTTTCTCATCTGTGGAGTCCCATATGTATTCATCTTTCAAGTTAGAGAAAATGACTTGGATGTCCACAAGGATTAGGACTTGGCTCTTGTAGCTATGGAAGATATACAGATTCTGTCTTTCCAGATGCCCATTACCTTTCTCTTCTGGTCAGACCTACTGGAGAGGCAGTCCTGGCAATGGGCCAGATGTCTTGACAAGGTGTATGTGGCTGGGCACAAAGTAACATGAAAATCTCTTTTCAGCAGAAGGCATTGTTTAGATCAGATGAGATGCTTCTCTATATCTAGTTGGAGGGCATCCATCATGGCCATCAACACTAGCTATAGCTTTGTGACTTCTGACAGGATTCAGGAGGGTTCCTCTGAGTTCCAATCCATCCCTTGAAACATTGTCATGATGGGGGCACATCCATTACAATGGAAATTTGGCCTGCAAGCTGGGAAGAACTAAGAACCCCAAAACTGACTGAAGCTATTTTCCTTGTGCAAAATAGATATTTTAGAAGAAAAATCTTTATGCTTTTTTGTTTTATCCAGCCAATCAATAAATATGTATTGGCTAGGATTTAGGACTAAAGTGACATAGCAAGACTGAACAATCCAAAATTCACAAACAACTCTTGCAAAAATAGCTTCTGCAAACAAGCCCGCTTTGACATATGCAAACATCAGAAATCATTGCTAAATATCTGGAACAAGAGAAGTGGAGAGGTTCATGGATTTTGGTTTTGAGACTGAAAAATTAAGAATGATTTTAAGTATATACATTTTTAAAGATTTCAATGTCCTTAGAGGAGATGAATGCGAGAAATGTAAGAGGGAAAATGAACTGCATTTAAACCACCATAATAGCTTAATTATAGTTTTCCTAACAGAAATCAAAACAGGCTTTGGCAAACAGGAACAAGATTAATGATAAAGTAGGATTCACTGCATGTCAACTTACCTTAAGCATAAGGACTCGGGTTAGAGAAATTTGATGTCAAATGAAATAAACATTTAAATGTTCCCATTGGAAAATCCCTAATTTTTCACATAATGAAGAAATAAAGTTTCTTTCCCACAAGAAAAACGTACATGTCCCTTATAGCTTTCATGTCAACAGCTGACATAATAGGAGTTTGATTGGTAAATTGGAAGGACAAATTTGGGACATCAACCAAATTTGTCTTAGAACAGATCTGAATATTAAACAAAGCATAACAACCCACATGCAAGCCTCTCTACATTATTTTAAAATTGTTTGTTGTATGTTCTATGCTGCTTACAAGCAACCACAAATTATGAGAGCTATGCTATGTCAAGCAGATTAATACTATGTACCTATATATACTTACATATAATATATGTTTATGCATACAATTAATGCACACAATCCATTATGGTTAGTAATTAGGAACTCCTGAGGGGATAGTTTGAGGAAATTAAGATATAAAGAAGGACAATTGTCACCAAAGGTTTGATTTTAAAACAGATGCAGTCAGAAAGACTGGTCACAACAGCAAGTGATAGAACACGGGGAGAAGTGGGGTTAGGAACATTTTCAACACAGGACAACTTGACTCAGTGGTTGGGATATCCTTGATCAGAGAAAAACCCAGATGGAACATATATGATTTTCAAGATAATATGATAATTTTTGCCAACAAATAACATGCTATCAAGTTGGCAGATAACCAAGTGTAGTTGTAAGAATCTGTTTGGATCAGACTGGTGGGCAGATGAGCCAGATGAGGGAAAATTCAAGTGAAGTCAGGTTGAGATATTTCTTCCCCTCACTTCCTATTTTTCAATTGCTCATTTCAAGCAAATCCTCATGGAGGTAAGGCCTTGTCCTACATCTATTGTTCTCAAGATTGATGAGAGTCATATGCTTTCTTGTTGCCCTGTTGTTTTTTTCCATGTTTCATGCTGTTTCTGTTTCATACAGTTTTAAATAAAACTAATGTTTCAGTATATGTTAGGATGTTTTAGGTAATGCTAGGTTATATATGCTCTGCATGTATCATTTTGCATTGGGGTTTGATCTGGAAATTCTGAAACTTTGTTTAAAAGTATGCATTCATGAATCTGTGGTCCTTCTTCCCTAGAAGGTATTTTTCTCAGAGAAAGACTCATAAGATCACTTTCTCAAGCATGGGCTTAGCGTGGCTATAACATGTTAACAGCTTGGTGGAGAATGCAGGCAATTTATAGTTGGGGAAAACCAGAAAAATTAGGAACACCAAAGTAATGAGGAAAAAAGAACTAAAAGATTCAAATTAAGAATATGTAAAAAGCAAAAGAAGAAAGAAAAGATCAACCTTTTACAAAATTGGGCAGAGAAAAAAGGCACAGAAAACTTAAACCAGAAATGTTTCAGACCCTTATGAAAAAGCAAGAATAAAAGCAAAAATAAAAGATATAATGAGGGACAAGAAGCAAATTGATAAAACAGGGTGGTGGACTCTTTGATTATTAGCAAAGAGCAGAAAAACATCCTAAAATAAATGTCTTAGAACAACAAAATGATACATCATGGGAGAAGGAATATCTTAGAAAGACACAAGACTTGGTGTGGCACAGAATTTACAGACTTCCCCTGTTCTACACAAATTGGAGGAAGATTGTAAAATATGTAGAAATAAAGCTGAGGTGGCTGAAGGGAGAGTGCAAAGCTTTAAAGCCGAAATAAAACAGGCACAAGCTACATAATCATTTCAGAATAAAGGAAAAATGAGAGAAATAGTAGGGAAAACCATTACAAATGCAATAAAAACATCCAGAAATTCAAAGACACCCTACTAGCAGAAAAGGTGTTAATATCAGCAGTCACTAAGGGATTAAATCAGGGGTTCACAACCTGGTGGTTGGGACCCCTTTGGGGGTCGAATGACCCTTTCACAGGGGTTGTGGCCGGACAAGCAGCTTCGCTGGGGGGGGGGGCACCATCCACAAAACAGCCTTGTGGGGTAGATCAAGATAGAACATTCTCCTGTCTGGAGCAGCAGAAAAGAGCTAGATCGGCATGGTGGGACAAGAGGCAGACCTGAACTGAGAAACCCCAGAAAAAAAAAACAATTCATATACAATCATGAACAATGGATCTTCACGCCATTGGTAAGTTTCAGTTTAATTTCCGTGAAAGAATGCTTGCATAGTTTTATGGTTGGGGGTCACCACAACATGAGGAACTATATTAAAGGGTCACGGCATTAGGAAGGTTGTGAACCACTGGATTAAATAATGATTAGATATTCTCCCTGCTTTTTTATTCTGAAATGGAGGATTGCTATGAAGATGTTTGGGAGTCTATAGAGTGTATACAACTCATGTCAGGACAGTTTTAGATGAGATTTACAGAGTGAAGAAAGTGAAAAAGCTACAGTAGCAACAGACAGGGAAAAGGAAAGCCAACTAAACTCCATAATTAAGAAATCTGTTGTTACAAACATGAACTTCATGTGGCAGGAAAGAAGTTGGGACCATTAAACTGTAACAGCCTTATCCCTGATGTTTGAGGCATCAAAATGCATGGAATAGAACCAAGTTAATTTGCGTAATACTGTATAGCATAATACTGTACAGATCAAGAAACATGGGTCACAATCCAGCTGCATAGGGAGATTCTGGGCATCTTGTGTGACATCACTCATATCCGTTTGTTCTGTCTCCAAAACTTGTTATAATGAGGAGCAAGAGCCAGATGGGTACCCAGAGATTTACAGGAGAAGGAAGGAACTCTTGGGAATTGCAGCAGATTTAATAAAAATACCTATGAGGGGCTAGATTTTGGCACAGTCCAATTCAGACAGGAACTAACGGTTAGTTTGAATGTACAGACGAAAATAATTCTGGGTCCAATAATTGTGGGATCAATGACCTGTCCACAGATCCAAGATAGGATTTGTAAAGCAGGTCGTTTATTTAAAGAAGGAAGAAAATATGACCAAAAAAAGAAAGAAAGTTGCGTATGAAATGTTACCTTTCCTAATACTGGACTCTGAAGTCAGACTAATGAACCATCAGATGCAAGGCCACACAATTCTAAACCCAACACAGCCTGGAAAAACTCCAGACCAAATACACCTTGGAACAATTCCCGATCTAATTCACCATGGAGTAGTTCCAGCAGAAGAGGGGGAGAAAATGGGCAAATTAGGAGAGCCTCAGACCCTCCTGGAACCACAAACCAAGATCTTCTAAGTAGTCAGGCAGAAGGGACTGTAATGAGGGAATTAGACAAAGACTATGCAATAAGTTGATGAAGGCAGGAGAACCAAAAAAGAAATGGAACAGGAACTCCACCAACAAACTGATAAAAAGTTTGGCAGAAATAATAAAGCAAAAGGAACATGCAGCCTGCCTGTAGCTCACGTGTATACCCCTGTAACACAGGATCTCACCATGGAATTGCCTAGCTGGGACTCATCTTCTTTGGGAATTTCTGCATAGAGAGGCCACTCCCATGGATCCCCAAGATGAATTGTGAATTTGATATATAGTTGTTGGGGAAGCTTACTTGGGAAAAAGGGGAAAGAAGCCTCTTCTTTTAATAGATTCAGGGACATTGGTAAATGTTTTAAGCCCTGAATGGTGCCTAAAGGTTTCAAACTTTCAAACGAGGCTCAGTAAGTAATTTTTGCATGTGATGATTCATTAACTGGCATTCATTAGCTAGTGTTCCTATTCCTCGAAAACAGCTATGTTTCCACCTGTTAGGACAGGCACCCCTAGTATTTCCCTGAGGTGCTGGGTGGGGAGGGTTTGAGTAGGAAGGGAGGGGTAAGGGTTTTTTTCTGCTACTGGATAATTGGTCAGATCCATCTTCATTGCTATTATAGTTTTTTGATGTGCTTCTTTCCTTAGCTTATAAACCAGCCATCTTCCAGGTTTATTAGCATGTTGAAGATTAAGATTAGAAAAACGTATCAAGATACAGATCCCCTTTTTAAAAATTAGTCCTGGCAGATGATAAAAGCTGAGCTTTTGATGTAAACAACTCCTTGCTGTTTTTTCATTGGATGAGGCAGCATAAAATTGCTCCAATATATTATTTTTTGAAGTAAATATTCATGTCCTTTTTCCACATGGGTTTCTTGAACATAGGCAATGTGCACACTTCATTCTAAAGGGTAACGTACAAATAACCTTCCAGTACCATAGGAGAATACGTTCTATCAGAATAAGACAAAAATCATACAGTTGTTTGTTACCAATTCCAATTGCAGTTTTGTAAAATGTGTTTATGAGAAATAAGGACCAAGATTCATTTTTTTAAATTAAAAAAAACATACAATTAATGCATTTCATTTTTGTGTTCCTTCTTTCCTGGAAGTATCTTTCCCACAGTAAGGCAAACTTGGGCTGGTTATAACAAAGACCATTTTCCCCATCTTCGGGAATCCCCTTAAGTCAGCCTTTTAAAACCTTTGGACCATGGAAGAGCCCCTGAAAATAATGTTCAGGCTTCAAGGAGGCCTGGAAGTGGTGTCAGCTGGCCATGCCTCCCTGTCATGTCCCCCAGAATTGACATATCAGCAATGTTACGCCAAATGCGGGTCTGTAAGGACACCTGTCTAAATTTAGTTGTGGGGAAATAGCTGGTAGAGCCACTAAGAGGCAGCATGGCGTAACGTGAGACCTTTTATTGGGTAATTATGTCAATGAGATAGAACCAAGGCAGACAATGATCTAAACATGGAAGGATTTTATTAACATACACTAATTAGACAAAAGACAACACATGGGCACTCTAGCATAGAAATATATGTTCCTAGCCATTAGCACACAAGGAAAAGGATTATAGGGGAGGAACTAAGGGTTGATTGCAAGTGACATCTACCTGTCTTCTGAGTGGAGCAGAGTTCCAGAGGTCCAGGGAGGCAATTTGGGGCGATGGACCAAGACGAGCGTCAGACAGCATTTCTGTAGCCTAGAAACCGACTGCACTTTGTGGCTGTGGGAGCTTGATATTTAAAGGAAATTTGTGACCTGAGGTAACAGGGGCCTGATCCTACCTTGTCCAGGGCTTAGACAAAGAGTTTGATGGCTGGTAACGATTGTGGCCCGGTCCCAACAAAGAAACGGGTTGCTGAGACAAAGAAACTATCTGCTGGGAATATGAAGAAATATTTCCTGTCTAGAAGGGCTGATAGCCCATTTTCGGCAAATCCTGGATGATAGCTTGTGCCTGGAGATAGTAGTAAGGGAAAGGACAAAGACCAAATCTTGGATTAGTTTGGTGTTGCCTTTACAAGACAATGTGCTTGGCTGGGGGAGGGGTGTTTTGGATGGGGTGCCTTTGTCTCTCTGTACTTGTCAGGTGTGTTGACAAACTCCTCTTGTGTTTGCAAGCAAGTAAATTAGGAAAGCCTAGCTCCAAGTTCTGCTTGAGAGCAAGAAGTGGATTTTAGTTGCTCTCCCATTATGCTTTGCAAGGCTTGACCTGGCTTTTCTCTCTCTGGTGGCAGGGTCTGCACAGGAGTGTCAGGAAGGGTTGACACGGGTGTGCCAGCCTGTGATGGAGGGGTGACAACCCTCATAACTCCAGCAGTGTTAACAGGCAGGCCAGAGGAGGGTTGAGGCGGAGAGACAGGTGACAGTTTAAAGCAGGAGTAGGTATGTTGGCTCCATCCCCTCCCAGACAGAGAAAGCATGAGAGAACTTGTTCACACTTGGGAGCAGGATCAATGGAAGTGACTGGCTCCCTAGCTTGTGGCAGAATACATTAATGCAGGAGGGGAAAGGCCACAGACTCCCTCTGTTTGGAAATCCCTCCCTTAAATCATTTTGAGGTAGGGGCTCACAGGAGACGTGCCCAGCTTTAGGCTTGTGAGGGCATCCTCTCTTCCAAGTGTCAGAGGAGACAAGTGTCAGGTGGAGTCCTACAAAATTACCATCCAATGTATCCCCCAGCAGGTGGGCTGAAGCAGTCTGCTCACCAGTCAGCAGATGGATCACGTGATGTCCTGGATGTGTTTGCCCCATGTTGCAACAAAACTATTTTCACTGTAACCACATAGTGGCTAGTTTTAACTCTTATGTTGAGTTAAATCTGTTTTGTCTCATTCATATACTTGGGGTTAGCTTCACGATCCCCTGCTTGTCCTTTCTGAACTGGGTCTTCAAGTCCAAACCCCTGACTTACTATGGATCCCGTTTGAGAGCCCACAGGGCAGCAGGAGATAAGGAATTGCATGAGTGGTATCATGGGTCAGCCAAGTCCAACAGAGCAAAGTAATGTACAGGACTCTTCTTACGAAGAGGTAGTCAGCTGGTAGTCAGCTGGTGCTCTTTTTAGGGAGAGGTGGTCAGCAGATCCAACCCAGAGCCACAGACAGTGACTGAGACACTGTGGGAGAAGATAGTCTCTGAAGAGCGAGACAGAAATCCTCAGCCAAGTACCAAAGCAATAGCACCTCAGCCCCGAATTGGCAACAGAGAATAATCTACCAGCCAGTTCTACTCTCCTGTCACCAGAGCTTCAGGAACAGCATAGGAGGAAGATAAAGGGGAAACTCTTACAAGACAGAAGGTGCAGTCCCAGGTTGACAACCGAGCACTGGATCCACATCAAAGAGGAGGATGAATGTTTGAAGGAGTAGGACTGAGGTAGCTGGCAGGTGTTTAGCATATTTAAAGGCAGCTGAGAACGGAGTGGCTGTGTGGAAGCAACTGGTCTGTTTGTCACTTACCTTGCAGCCTGTGCTCTGGACTGATTTCCTTACATCTGACCCAAGCTTGTATCTTACAAAATTTGTGCTATCTTTACTTAAATACCCACAAATAACTTGCAGCCCAAACAATTTCACCTTTGCTGAAGAGAATAGTTATATCAAATGCGTGAATTTCAGATGTAAACATCATCCACTGTCTAAGAAAAGCTTTTGCGACATACAACAAAGTCTCTCTTATTTGTTGAAATATGCAAGATTTGTAGTGCTCATTATTCAACAGAATATGGAGAATATACTACAAGGGGCATTGGAGGACATGTGTTGTTAGCACATTTAGATCAGGTACTTCATGGTATTTATTTCAAATACTCTCCTCCTCTGTCCTGATTGGCTCAATTGGAGTCTTTCTGCTCCTTTGAGCACACTTCCTCCCTGTTTGCCTACAGATGAAGCAGAACAGTTAGATAGTTAAGATTATCTCTGCCTCTCTCTCTTTACAAAGTTGCTTCTCTTCACAATAAAGCTATTTATTCTTTAAGCAGCGAGAGCGTCAAAAGAGTCAAAAGTACTCGTTGTGCACTTGCATGGCCATTCCTTCAGCACACATGGTATGAATGGCAGCCTGAGTGTCTTCTGAACTCTGACCAGCTGCTTCTTTAACACCATTTTTAAATGGTCTTCTTTTACTATAATGTCACAGATTGGGCTGCATGACGGCCACACTGAGGCTGTTCTCACTCTGCAGGTAAACCTTGTTTACCTGCAGTGACACCATTTAGCCAAATCTAGTGGCAAGCATCATTTAGCCCTCAGATGAATGAGATGCAGTTTGAAAGGAAGGGAACAGGCATTGATGCTGCAGTCAATCAGCACACTGAAGTGGGTCAGAATAAACACAAGAAGGGTAGACAATGGAAGGGAGAAGAATATTGCCCCTGTCCCCCAAATTTTCCTGTCCTGCTTCAAATGTTCCGCAGGAAACATCCAGCTCAGCCCTAATTTTACACCTCATTCTTCGCAATGGGAGAATTAAACAGAATGTTATTTCTCTCCCACTGAGAGTAATGGGACTTTAAAGTGCTTACCTCTGGCTGGAGTGTGCCCGTGTTCTTTGGCTCAGCTCCCGTATGGTCAATAACTACACCTTGCCTCTCATTCCTGGAAGCTCGTAATCCACTCAAGATCTAGCCAAAGAACCTTGTCCCAGTCACTTTGTTAAAAGAAACAAGACATTTCTCCATCATGGGATGTGCAAGAGGCTGCATGGCTTGATAGAAGAGCTGACAGAGAGCAAGCTCCAGTCGGTTCTCAGATTTATGTTTCTTGAAACACACCATCCTCTGTCAAATTGCACTCAATATGGTAAAATTATGGAGTCTTGAAAAAGGGGGAAAACTTGATTTGAAACTGGGGGCAAGGGATTACTGGCTCAAAGTAGAGTCTTTAGGGAGCAATCTAAGTGTTATATTTACATTTGGCTTGGAATTATTTGCAGGGAGGAATTTAAAATGCAAATATTTTAAAAGCAGAGAGTGTTGGGAGAGGAATGGAGTGTGGGTACTTCTGTTTTCCTTAACAAGAAATAAAGTGAACAGTTTTCTTGACTTTCTTTATTGGCATCTTAATGAGACCATGATTACGACAGCAAAAGTGAAAAAAGTACTCCTTTAAAGCTTCATTGTTACTATCCAAAAAGGGCTCTACATTTCTTTCTGTTTAAAAAACAAAATGATTTTTTATTCGCTATGTTAAAAAATATTTCATCTAATACCTCTAACCTATTCCCAAGGAAGTCTAATTGATCCGAACTCTATATTCCAGAGAAGTGGCACCACAACATGTGGTCCACAGTGCCCTAAAACAGTGGACTTGCACTTAAGCTAGATCAGACTACTGTTTAACCATGGAATGTATATAATATATTTTATGCTACCATTCCTTATGAGCCGATAATGGCATTCATGAGAGTATCCTGTTTTACAGCTCTCTTAATTAGGCTGAGAGACAGAAATTTACCCCAAGGCCACCCAAGGAGCTGTATGGGTGAGAATTGAACACTGAGTTGTCGAAAATTTTGTCCAGCATCCAGCACTGGTCCATACAAGCAGATATAATAAAGATACAACATAAAGCCTGTCTAGGGACTGAAATTATTTAAAGGGTCAAGAAATGCTGGAGATTGTTGATCTTTCTTAAATGATAACAATATCAATTTAGCAACATTATATATATATATATATATATATATATATATATATATATATATATATATATATATATATATAAAGTTTATTTAATCTTGTGGCTGCTCTGGTGGATTAGTCAATTAATGGTTCCTTATTTACTTACCAGCACATAAGCACATCAAGTTGACTCACATCCCTATGATGGAAGTTCGCTGCAGGATCATTCCCAGCTGATGAATATCAGTTATCAAATGAGTGACATTCAAGGATTTGCAGGACAAGTCTCACATAACATACAAGAGTATAAGAAGGATGGTCTGATAATTAAACCAAACAGAGAAACAGACCTATTCACTGGCAATACAATAAATATATTCATAAAAGAAAGAAAAGTGTTCTTTATTGTAGTTTTCCTTATTTCTTTATTCTGTAGGATTTCTATCAAAATGGAATCCAGGTAATATCCGTTTTCAGTGAGATTCTTTCATCAGTGACAAGTCCTCTGATATAATACAGTATAATATTGGCCACAGGCTCACATAGGTATGGCGATAACGGTCCGTGTCAATGCAGGCCGGTATCCCCATAACTATGTGAGCCTGTGGCCAGTATTATACTATTACTAGATTTAAAGCCCGTTGTACGTTTAAATACAATGGGCGCTAGAAAGTGTAGCTGTGGGTTGGGAGGAGGCTGACACCCCGTTTCAGGGGGAGTGTAGTAGCTGGAAGAGTCCTGGAATCAGGAGAGTTGGGAGACTGGACAGTAGCTGGAGAGGATGGCAGGCACGCAGGGAGCTGTGGGATGGAGACAGAAGGGGGTAGAGGTGGGGTCTGGGCGTAGGAAGCGGAGGTAGAGCATAAAGGAGGTAATGCATAAGTGAGGGCAGGGACTGGCAGGTAGCAGCACTCACCAACTGGTTGGTTGGGAGGATGCAGAGCCCCCGTTTCAGGGGGAGTGTAGTAGCTAGAAGAGTCCTGGGATCAGGAGTGTTGGGAGATTGGACAGGAGCTGGAATGGCTGGCAGGCTCCCAGGGAGCTGTGGGATGGAGACAGAAGAGGGTAGAGGTTGGGTCTGGGATTAGGAAAGTGAAGTAGAGCATCGAGGAGGCAATGCTTCAGTAAGGACAGGGACTGGCAGGTAACATCACTTACTAAGTGGTGGGCTGGGAAGAGGCTGACACACCGTTTCAGGGGGAGTGTAGTAGTTGGAAGAGTCCTGGGATCAGGAGTGTTGGGAGACTGGACAGTAGCTGGAGTGGCTGGCAGGCTCCCAGGGAGCTATGGGATGGAGACAGAAGGGGGATGCATGAGGTGGCGTCTGGGAGGAGGAGGAGGAGGAGAAGAAGAAGAAGAGTTGGTTCTTATATGCCGCTTTTCTCTACCCAAAGGAGTCTCAAAGCGGCTTACAGTCACCTTCCCTTTCCTCTCCCCACAACAGACACCCTGTGAGGGAGGTGAGGCTGAGAGAGCCCTGATATCACTGCTCAGAACAGCTTTATCAGAGCCATGGCAAGGCCAAGGTCACCCAGCTGGTTGCATGTGGGGGAGCGCAGAAGAGAACCTGGAATGCCAGATTAGAAGTCCACACTCCTAACTACTACACCAAACTGTGGGTGGCTGAGTATAGAGGAGGGAAGGCATAAGTGTGGAGGGTAGGTGGGTGAGGGGGTTACTGTATGAATAGGGGAGGCAAGGATTGTAGGATTGGGATAGGGAGGGATTGAAACTCACCAGGGAGTGTGTCTGGAGGAGCTGCACAACACAATGCAGAGGGTTGAGGCAGCAGTTCACCAAAGAAGCCTCGGCCAGCCGCCCCGCATGCTAAAAGCTTCAGCCATGCCTGCTCCAGGTGCAGCTGAAGGCTCATTTGCCTCCCCGGCCCCCTCGCAAGCCCAAGGCTTCAGCCATGTGCTCGGAGCAGGCAGGCCTGCTCCAGGTGCAGCTGAAGGCTCATTTGCCTCCCCGGCCCCCTCGCAAGCCCAAGGCTTCAGCCATGTGCTCGGAGCAGGCAGGCCTGCTCCAGGTGCAGCTGAAGGCTCATTTGCCTCCCCCGCCCCCCTCGCAAGCCCGAGGCTTCAGCCATGTGCTTGGAGCAGGCAGGCCTGCTCCAGGTGCAGCTGAAGGCTCATTTGCCTCCCCGGCCCCCTCGCAAGCCCAAGGCTTCAGCCATGTGCTCGGAGCAGGCAGGCCTGCTCCAGGTGCAGCTGAAGGCTCATTTGGCTCCCCCGCCCCCCCTCGCAAGAGAAACGCTCACCTTGGCTCCCTTGGCTCCCTGCAAGTCCGAGGCTTCAGCCATGTGGTCGGAACAGGCAGACCTGCTCCAGGTGCAGCTGAAGGCCCGTTTGGCTCCCCCCGCCCCCCCTCGTAAGAGAAAAGCTCACCTTGGCTCCCTTGGCTCCCTGCACGTCCGAGGCTTCAGCCATGTGGTCGGAACAGGCAGACCTGCTCCAGGTGCAGCTGAAGGCCCGTTTGGCTCCCCCCACCCCCCCTCGTAAGAGAAAAGCTCACCTTGGCTCCCTTGGCTCCCTGCAAGTCCGAGGCTTCAGCCATGTGGTCGGAACAGGCAGGCCTGCTCAAGGTGCAGCTGAAGGCTCGTTTGGCTCCCCCGCCCCCCCTCGCAAGAGAAACGCTCACCTTGGCTCCCTTGGCTCCCTGCAAGTCCGAGGCTTCAGCCATGTGGTCGGAACAGGCAGACCTGCTCCAGGTGCAGCTGAAGGCTCGTTTGGCTCCCCCCGCCCCCCCTCGTAAGAGAAAAGCTCACCTTGGCTCTCTTGGCTCCCTGCAAGTCCGAGGCTTCAGCCATGTGGTCGGAACAGGCAGACCTGCTCCAGGTGCAGCTGAAGGCCCGTTTGGCTCCCCCCGCCCCCCCTCGTAAGAGAAAAGCTCACCTTGGCTCCCTTGGCTCCCTGCAAGTCCGAGGCTTCAGCCATGTGGTCGGAACAGGCAGACCTGCTCCAGGTGCAGACTGACAGTCGAAGGGACCATTGGTCCCTTCGAGTTTTTATCACGGACTCGCCCCGCCCTAACTCCTCCCACATTGCCCTTACTGCTTTATTCTTTACCGCTCCCGCGGAGCGGTTTACAGATTATATATAAGCTTTAAATTCTCAGTACTGATAAAATTGATAAATATACTGAAGTCTCAGAGGACTTGAAAGAATCAAGAGGAATTGAAAGAATCTCACTGAAAACGGATATTACCTGGATTCCATTTTGATAGAAATCCTACAGAATAAAGAAATAAGGAAAACTACAATAAAGGACACTTTTCTTTCTTTTATGAATATATTTATTGTATTGCCAGTGGATAGGTCTGTTTTTCTCTGTTTGGTTCAAGTCTCACATAAGCCTCCCCACTATGACCAATTATGCACAGGGCAGAAAGGCCGAGCTGGTGGCGACAGGACAGTGGTGCTAATCCCTGCATATGCATGATGTCTCCGCCATCTCAGCCCCCTCCCAGTTCTGGCCTGAATCATGGCCTCAGATGGCCCACAGAAAGGGAGCTCAAATTATTCCGTGTTCCCTGTCTTGCCGTGGTAGCCAGCAAAGGCCCAGCCAGGGCAGGCCTCTGGTGTCCTGCAGGGACACAAAATGCCCCATTCAGCTTTGTGGTGCTGTGGAGCCAAACAGGGCATTTCTACACCCCTATGTCATGCCGCTATCCCACCCTCCTATGGTGGGATCCCCATGCCCCCCACCATTCCTGTCACCACTGCCACCATGAAGTGCAGTGGACCTTTCCTGCCCTGGAGTTGTGCGTGTGCATGTACAACTGCAGAGTGTATTGTGTGTGCCAGGGGATTTCCTTTCCTGTGTATACACGGGATATGGCGGGACATGCTGCCTCACCACTAGGAATCAGCGGCAGCCTGCTTTTGCTGCCCCTGTACATAATCAGTCTATTTGTTCTTTTCTTTCCTTGGCTGCCTCAATTACCTCTACCCTTTCCCTGGTTCTTTATTTCATTCCCACACACCAGCCAACCTACGTTTATTTGTCCTCCCCATCTCCAGTTTTCACTCCTTCCTTCCCCCTTGCAGACTTTACCTAAGAAAATTATGACTGTCTCAGACCAGCCAGCTCTATCAGGGCCCAGTGATGAAGATGATGCCTCTGAGGAAGAAGCAAGTAGCAGACCTGACCCAAACCCATAGCCAGTAACAGAGATACTGCAGGAGGATGCAATCTCTGAGGAACCAGACATGGATCCACAGCCTCTCAATCCCATAGCCCTGAGTTGGCAGCAGAGAGCCATTTGCTGGCCAGTTCATCTACCCTGTCACTAGAGCTGCAGAAACCACATAAAAGAAAGAATAGGAGGAAGTTGCAGGACAGTGTCAGATTGACAGCTCCACATTGGCAAAAAGGAGGAGCATTTGCAGGAGCAGGGCTGAGATGGTGAAAGCTGAAGATGGGAAGGACAAATGAACGGAGGTTGGCTGGTGGGTGGGAAGGAAAGAAATAAAGAACCAGGGTACTGCCAATCTGGCATTGTCCTACAACTCCCTCTTATGCTTCCTTTTATGCTGTTCCTGCAGCTCTGGTGAGAGGGGAGATGAACTGGCTGGCAGATGGGACCATTGTATTGGTGCCTAGCTGCAGATCCATGTCTGGCTCCTGAGAGACTGCCTCCTACTGCAGTTCCAGATTGGCAGTACAACACAGGCTTCACATCTGCAATGAGGATGAGTGTTTGGAGGAACAGGCCTGAGGTAGTGACAGGCCTGATGCATAAAAGTGGTAAGCAAGGAAGTGACTGTATGGAAGCAATGTGTCTGCCAATTTCTGAATTTACAGCCTGTATTTCTGATTGATTCCCTTGTCTCTGATTGTAGCCTGTGCTCTAGCACTCTGCTTTCAGATTTCCCTTTGAACTTGAAGCTATGAGTGTACTTTAATCAGTATCTTGACTTTTAAATTATGTTTTTACTACTTCTGTCTGTCTCTTATGTGTTTCTAATCAGGACAATAACCCAGTTGAGCAATGGATTGTTTCCACCCCAGTAATTTGCTCTAATTCGCTGCTCCACTGGTTGCAGGGCAAATTACCAGTTCCATATGACATTTGCACTGGGCTGGGGCCATTCTGTACAGGAACACAAATCAAGGATGGATGAGAAGTAACAGGCCAAATGCTCCCCTGTGTGGAAGCAGGAAGAGTCAGGGCAACCTGACCTGGCTCAAGTACCAGGCTGCAGCCTGCTGCAGAGCCCCCCCCCCCCCAAGTAAAGGTCATGGTGGGTTTCTGGGCCCAGCTAGACAGGAGGAAACTGCAAGAACTAGCAGGGGGTACCTCAGATTATTTCCTCTTTCACTTTTCCTCATTATCTTTTCTCTATTATTCTTTTCCTTCCCACACACTCATCAACCTTCCTTTTATCTTCCCTCTTCAACAACTATATTATTTCATTTATGTTTCATATATTTCTACAAGTGGGTCTCCAAAAGTATCTTTAATCATTCTGGTCTCCATTTATTTTACAGTCCTATGACATAATTTAGGCTCTGTGAGAGGGACTGGCCCAAGGTCAACAAGGAACCTTCCATGGTGAAGAAACAAGCCCTTGTCTGACCACTTTGCAACACTGGCTTTTGTGGGGTATCTGTTGTTGAACAGTAGCAAGTAGCCAGGTCTTGATGAGTCATGCATCTTGCATGATATCACATCTTCCAGTAGTTGTTGTCAAGCCTGGCCATGATTCCTCCCTACAGGAATAGATTGGCCATTGTGGACAGTAGGACATCTCCTGATCAGCTGATGGCCTTCCCTCCCCCAGGCTGTACCAGTCCTGTAGTAATGGGACCATGTCTAGCCAGTTCAAGCTCTGTACAGTGTGCTAAGGTAAGAAGGCACACAATCCACCCAAACCTTGTGGAAAGTGAGGAGGGAGGCACCTTTAGGGGGCAGGAGGGAGGCACCTTTGGGGGCAGGAGGGAGGGCAGGGTATGAGGTCATTGTCCAGGACTATTTTTTATCCCTAGTATGCCCCTTCCTATTCCCTTAAAGGCCTGAATAACCCTGGAATTGGTCCTTCTCTTTTTCAGTGGTTTTTATTGATAGAAACCAAGGCTTGAATGTTGACAATGTTATTTTTTCCCTTGAAACAGCGACTGAAGGTATTTGTTTCTTAAAGCTAATGGTGCTGTTTCTGTTGTTTTAGGGGATTTTAAACTCTATTTTTTTTTAAATTTCAGATTTTCCTACAAACTTGGGCATTATTTTTGATTCTGGAAAAGATCTGTCTGTTTGTTCATGGCTCTAGTCTTGGGATTGAAGTATACAGATATTTGGTTGTTGAGAATTAGGCATTGATGCTTACCTCATTTTTATTTACCTGTTCTTGTCAGAACCACTGAAACTCCTCAGAAAACAAAGCAATCACAAAATGTATCTATAGTGAATCATAGGAGTATGCTCTAGATGTGATATGAGTATAAACTAGATGTTATAATATTCAACTCTAAGCCAGATAAGAGGCCTAAAGATTTCTATACATCTACCAGTAACACATGTGTGGTCAGTTCATAGTCTGAGGAAGAGTGCTTGCCCTCAAAAGCTCACACCTTGAATAAATCTTTGTTGGTCTTAAAGATGCTACTGGACTCTGATTTTATTGTGCTACTTCAGACCAACACGGCTACTCATTTGAATCTATCCATGTGAAAAATGTATCGGCTATACAAGAATTTTAAATAAATAAAAAATATCATGTCCCAGCCTGATGGATGTGCATCTAAAGAAAGAGGAAGTTGAGGTGAATCGCTATGTTTCAGTAACCTGGTACAGAAAGAGGAGCTGCAAGGGAGAGGGGGTAGGACTGGCTGTGGGGGAAAAAACAGAGCAAGCTGACAATGCTCTCCATGGTGAACATTTGCTACATATTGAATCAGTTGTGACCATCTTATTCTGGCTTGGTTGCTTATACAGAACGTTCTTTACACCCTCTTTTCTTAAACATGTGCCCACTGGAAGATGCACACTTGGCTCATTCTCCTGAAAAGCATCCAATATTTTTATATTTGAATCATCCAGTCAACAAAGATGCACATACAGACCATTCTCTAAGAAAACGCACACAGAGAAAATGTACTGCTTCTTTCTAACTCTTACAGTAAAATACTTCTAGAGAGATTAATAATAGTTACAAGTTCATTGCTAGCCTGCCTGAAGTTCCACATGGAGTTTGACACAGTGGATAGACCAGACAGAAGAGAGCTAGGTACAAACCAAGGGGCAGAGTTCCCACACCATGGACCATGTGCAGTTTCAGTGGACCATGTGCAGACCTCCTGGTAAATTATTTTTCATGTCATTATTCCTAAAGGCATTCACTGCCATATCTTATAGGTTTAAGTGCAGAGGTTGCAGGCCAACAGAACTGCCTTGATAGAATAGCAGATGGAAGAGGCTGGAGGAGGAAAAGGAGCTGCAGCCCAATACCTCTTCCTCAAAGAGCTCAACCAGGGAGAAGCCCTGCTATTGGTTGTCAGTGGTGAATTGGCAGGTCAGCAAAAGTGAGGATGCCAGGCATGCAGAGATAATGGTGAGGGAAGTACCTTGCCAAGCCCCCCGAGTCCATCAAATACCAAAACCTCAGCAAGGGAGCGGAGTTCACGATCAGGAGAGTATAAAATTTGGGTCCTTAGCTGAGACACTTCACATGAGCATAGAGACAGGGTGGCTCAGAGTCCTGAGTCTGTTTGACACCTAAGCCCCAGCAGGGGAGAGGTGTTCACTTTCACAATCAAGAATACATGAAAGTGTTGTGCTAGTTAACAAATTCTCTGTCTTTCTGTCTAACTGCCAAAAGCCAACAGAGTAGAGGCTGCAGAGCTTAGCTGAGGGTATTCATAGAGCAAAATGGGAACTCTGCTATTAGCAGCCAGAGACTGATAAGCTTTGGAGGGTCCCTATTGATGTTCCTAAGGCTGGAGAATTGACGTTTTGTAAACATTTGAATTGAGTGGAGGCAGTCTGTCTGGAAATGTATCCATTCATGAATTGCCACAAACCACCACAAACAGCATGAAAGTTCATGAAATGTTCCTGCTGGTCACCCTACCACAAATTTTGCTTCATGAACAATGAACCAGTCAAAATTTGAGATGAACTTTAGTTCATGAACTGGTTCATGCCCATCCCTGCTACTTAATATCACAGATGGGTCAACAAATAAACAAGCAGTTCACCAAGACATTGGCTCCCTGTTTGCAACTGGAAAACAGGTTGCAAGCCGAACTTGCTATTTTGTACATGATCCTGAGACATGCAAGCGTAAGGGAGTGAATGCACAAGCTATATTATAAATAGGTTAATGACCAAGGTAGTTTACCTCATTCTATTTAAAAAAGCCTCTCATAATTAAATGCTGATTTATTATTGTCATATTGCTCATTATTAATTAGTAATTCAGATTATGCATTTGTCTTTGGAAACACTTATTTAATGAATAAATTAAGTTATCCGTAATGAATAAATTAAGTTATTGTTCATAAGACCTCCTTCAGTTTATCTTTCATACACAGTAACTGTTAAACCAGTGTTAAACCAGTAATAGTTAAATATTTGTCCAAGTTCCTGTCATTTCCACCCTGCTCTTACTTCTTGTTCTCTTTCATTTCTCTAAGTTTTCTGACCAAAAAGGAGATTGCTGCTTAATATACAAGTCTGACCCATGAGAGGTGTCACTGCCAACTAAGTAAGTGACTAAGCAGGAGCCAGCCCATATGTATCTCTGCTGATTCAGTAATCCAAGTCTGCTTTTAATTTCCTTTCTCTCGTTTCCCTCCATCCTGTGAGGAATAACTGTGAGGTAAATCAAAAGTCCTATCTCCACAGGCTGCCCTTGGCTTGGCATATGAAGGCCTACAAGGAAAGACTCTGGCATATCTGTGGTTGCCTAACAAAGTGTGCTCTGTTCATTTTAAGAGCATTCTGATTCCCCAATGTTAATTGGTCTTCTGCAGATTGTGCCACGGTCTATGTGGATGCCTGAAAGTCCAGGTATGAGCATTGCTGTTTTTACCAGAACTCATTGAGGCTTGAAAATATAAAATACCTGACAACAGAGAGGAGGAATTCACCCTAATTGAACAGAGACAACATTTGGAGTCTTGTTTTTATTTTATTTTTTTAGCCATGACTTTAAGGTTGTAAGGATCTCACCGTATAGATAAAAGTCATTTTGCAGAAAGAGAAGAAACTTTGTTAAAGCACTGAAAAAGTTGTTTATTAAGTGGTAGTGGTCCTCCCTCAAGAAAATTATGCAATTTACACATATATCTCTAAATGCTTTGTGACATGGTATGACTGTGTTTTTAACACTTGTGACATTTTTTCACAATGACGGGATATCATGTGACAGTAATTTGAACATAAGACATGCAATGGCTGGTTCACATTAATTGGTGCAGAGTTTAAACTGTAGACATTCTTTACTTCCTGATGACCATTAAAATAACTGGGCAGGAAAAATCATGGAGCATGTAGACAAGCTATGAACAGCAGAAAGCTCCCTACCTCCAAGGATTTTTGAGGTACCTAGGAGCTTCCAGTTCACATTCTGCATCAACCATGGCAGTAAGGTTGCAGCAGTGCGACAAGATTTTATCCACAAAATAGCTCGCAAAAGCCTCACAGCCAACTTCCAATTCATTAGTATTTTGGTGCCCTTCCTCAAGGGCAGAAGAGTCCGAACTACAAAGGGCAGTAAGAGTCCGAACTACACTAAACAATTGGGCTGGGCGAGAGCTTGCAGAAACGATTTCTGCAGCAAAATAATCACATTTTGCTGCTTTCATTGTCATCTCATACGTCCTCATAAGTGTGCAATGAGATGTCCTTGTCACCTTGTCGCAAGTCTTCTGCCACACTCGGTCTAGCCGTCTGACCTCCCTTTTCCTCTCCCAAAGCTCTGAGGAAAACCAGGGAGCCTCAAAGAGGCTAGGTTGCTATATAAAACTTGTCACAGTTTGTGGGGAGGCGGGGGAAGGAGCCCAGAGTTAAAAGGGGGTTGTCCAGTGTGCTGAACTCCTCCAAATAGGGGACAGAAGCTCACAGGAACAGGTGGCCTGGGATGGTTCCACAGGAGGTTTGTACACACTTTGGCATCTCAGGTGGACACCCCCCCCCCCCCCGGATAGTGACACCAGCAGCAATGAGTTCTGCATTCCTGTTTGGAACCGGGGCAGGCTGAATTGCAATTGCTGGTTCAGTGGATTTTTGTAGTCGGCTGACTACCATTTGGCTCCTATCCCTCCACCATGCCAACACTCCTTGGCATTCATTGTTAATAAAACTGTGGCCTTTTGATTTTGCCAACAACAAAATGGTGTTCACATCTTGTGTTAGCCAGCTACCCTCCTGCAAATCAATAGCCGAACCTTCTGATTTATTATATTGCATTTCAAGCAGTGAAAAGTCATCAAGGAAAGATGACCAATATGGTTTAGTTATCAACTTCCATATTTGTAAAAGGAAATGAAGGGAAAAGCAAGGTAGGATAGGGTTTAGTTGCTTCCAGTGAATCTATTTTTGCTTGTTGGGGGGTGAGCCCCCAGGCTGATGAAGTCTGTTTTAAGCTGGTCAGAATAGTTCAAAAACTTCTAAGAAAGCTTTACATCATCTTTAATCTAGCCATTTATTTTCCCAAGTGCGCCAATCTCCATGGTGTTTAGTGTGCAACTGCTTCCATGCCTGTGTGTATAAAGATGAGGCTAGCTGGGAAACTGGAACACTAAAAACTTCATCATGTCTAATGCCACGAAGGGAAATTCAGTTATTATCTCTAATACAACACAGGTGTTTAATAGGCTTTTCAGCAGCCTGCCCCTGACGTGCAGCTCAGCTGAACAATAACTTTGTCTGCCTTTTTGTAATATTATCCTAAATTGTATAGCTGCAAATTTCTCTGTCAGATGACAACTGCCATTACCTCAAGACGTTACCAGCTCCCAGAAGGTTTTTTCAAGACCCCTTGGGCTGCTGTATTTTAAAGATTATGTTTCAGAGCTAAAATACACAATAAAATGTGATCCTGGCAGAGAGCTAGTTATCTTGTCAAAAGCAATGTAGAGGCAAAAGGATGGATGAGGCCGTCAAGAAATTAACGTACATTGTTGAGCGTCATCATAAAAAAAAAAAACACCCTCAATTCTTTAGAATCACATTTTCTACCCATGTCTTTGGCTGGTCAATTATATCTGCAAACATACAATTCTGTTGACTTGTTTGGAAGGGGTGATGGAAACTAGTGTAAAATTTCAGTGTCATCTGTTATGCTCTATTGTTTTGTTTTTTGCTTTACTAAAGCAGTTATTACTACTACTGCTGCTGCTGCTGCTGCTGCTGCTGCTGCTGCCGCCGCCGCCGCCGCCGCTGCTGCTGCTGCCGCTGCCGCTGCCGCTGCCTGGGGAGCTGATCCTTATACTCTGCAGGTGAGTTGTAATTCCAGGAGCTCTCCAGGCCACACCTGTAGGTTGGCTATCCCTGGGTTGGAAATATTCCTGGAGGTTTGGAGGTGGGACTTCAAAATCATACAATGCCTCAGAGTCCAGCCTTCAAAGGAGCCATTTTTGCCTGCAGTTGGTAGGGAGTGGTGCAGGAGTGTCCCTCCTGGCCTATGGGTTATGGCCAGCCCTTACCAGCAACTGTTTGTATTCTGGGGCGCAGACAGGCAGAACAGCGTCAGTCCTGTGAGTCTGGAAAGTGCAGGAAGATCTAAATAAAGAATATTTACAGCCTGAAACTGTAAATAGAGAACAAGTAAATGTCTGGAGACACATAGTAACTGAAATGACTTATTGGCCTGGCAAATAACCTTGGCCTGGCAAATAAAAAAAAACAGTATAAAAAACCTTACTAAGGTCAAGACTGCTGTGCACAGAGAGTCTTCCTCTTAGGGTTGCCAGCTTCCCTGTGAGGCTCGCTACCCCACCTCCCTCATGTGGAGTCTGCTATGGAAAGAGAAAGGGAAGACAATTGGTCTTTGAGACACCTGAGGCCTGCTGGGTCACTGCGGCCCATTCCCAGTTCTCTCAGATCTCTCACAACCCCACATACCTCACAGGTTGACTATTGTGGAGAGATGAATGGAAAAGGTGTTTGTAAACCGCTTTGAGACTCCTTTGGGTAGTAAGCAATAAGGTACAAAAATCCGTTCTTCTAAGGAGCAACCATGAAAGAAGCATGTGGGCACATAACATTTTTCCAACAGTGAAAACATGGGAGACAGAAGGAACAGGGTGGACACCTGTGTACTGTGACTACCCCACGTGTATTAGGGCAGAGGGGCATTTCGGTGAATGTGGCCTAATTCACACAAGAAGGGAAATGACACAGAACTGGGAGGAATTGGTTGCCATGTAATCTTCCCCTAAGAAGAGTTTCCAGTCTGATTTTCCCTTCACATATCTGAGGACATGGCTCTGGAAAGCTCATCTGTAACCACTATGCCAAAATTCCCAAAGGTCAGTCCTCTCCCACACACAACGAACATTCTACACCACAGGTTCTTGACATCCATATCTCCACACCCATACCCTCATTTGCCACCATGCCACCACAACTCCCACACAACACACACATTCAACCCCATGCCCTTACGGACTGGACAACTCCTCCCCTTCCTCTTCCCACTGCCAAGCTCTAGCACCCGTTGTATTCTTGGATACAACGGGCTTTGCTCCTAGTAAATCTATAAAAGGTAAAGGTATCCCCTGTGCAAGCACCGGGTCATGTCTGACCCTTGGGGTGACGCCCTCTAGCGTTTTCATGGCAGTCTCAATACGGGGTGGTTTGCCAGTGCCTTCCCCAGTCATTACTGTTTACCCCTCAGCAAGCTGGGTACTCATTTTACCGACCTTGGAAGGATGGAAGGCTGAGTCAACCTTGAGCCAGCTGCTGGGATTGAACTCCCAGCCTCATGGGCAGAGCTTTCAGACTGCATGTCTGCTGCCTTACCACTCTGCGCCACAAGGAGCTCAATAAATCTATAATATGGTGGTAAAATAATAAAAAAACTCCTCTCCCCACAACAGAGCCATTGGAGTCGGTCAGGATTACAACATTGGTGATGGTAAAAAACAGGTGGTACATCATCTGGCAGCTCCAGGTGCAGTCTAGTACTGTGTCCAGGAACCTTAAGGGGGGCCAATCTGGGACTACCACCCAGCCTCAACCAAACGCCTGGTGTAAGAGCTCCATCTTGCAGGCCCTGCAGAATTCTGAGAGCTCTGCTTCATCAAAGGCAGCCTTGGTAAGTCTCAGCACTCACAGTGGACAAGGAGACATACCAGGAACCAAAGGAGATGACCAAGCAGCTAAGGAAATGTTCAGTTCAGAAGGGTCAGGAAAGCATGTGCCAGGAAGAATTCCTAGGAGATACCTATAGGGAGGAACTTGGAAGGAAATCTCAGCTGGGGAGCACAATCAGAATCAGAAGGCTAACCCTGATTGGTTTGAGAGTTGCAATGCAAAGGCAGGCAATGGCAAACCACCTCCAAATTTCTTTTGTCTTGTAAGCTCCACAAGGTCAGGTCAAGATAATAATGATCACAATAATAGTGGCTTAACAGTGTTTAACACCTGGAGCCACCCCGTGACTATATGAAGTAGGGTGTTTTCACAAGTGTAGCTCAGAATGATGTCTGGTCTGGAAAATGAATATCTTTAAGGCAGGAGTAAAGTAAATCAGACCAAAGGTATACTCTAATAAGTAGTGGTGTATCTTCAAATGGCAAACTTGGTAAACGCCACACAAAACACAAACAAATGTTTGCAGCATTCCTGTATAATGACATCCTTCATCGCGTTTGGGACTCAGTTACAAACAGACTTTGTGTAACTTCCATTTCTTTTTGGCATTTAAAATTGATTCTCCAAAAGTGCATAATTTTACAAATATATATATATGTTTTTAAACGGTTGGATTTTTTTTTTACCATGTTCAGTTTACATTTTGTACTCAAAACAAGCAAGGAGCTCTCCTTTCATAATGTTTGTTCACATCCAGCATCACCACCCGTATCCAGCTCCTGTTCCCCATGGATTTAGCAAGTGATGTATACGTGTTCCAATCCACCCACAACTCCCTCCCCTGGAAAAAAAAAATGCAGACAGCAAGAAAAAGTCATTTTGCCGTCTAGCCTTATTAAAGAATATAGCCAGTTCCTCATAGTAAACCTTCATCCCCCTCACGCCCCCTGCACCACCCCCTTGCATTCCTTGCCAGAGGAATTTAGATCACCTTCTTAGAAGCTGCTTATTAAAAAGGCAGGCAGCCGAGTGCTATGTTTTCAGGTAAAAGAACAGCAGCGAAAGTCACCTAATCTATATTTTTATTGCCATAATTAAGCTATGCACTTGCAAATAAAAAAGCAGCACTTTAAATTAAGTCTGCCTTCCCATATTCTGCATTCATGTTTATGAAATGATTATACACATTCAGGCCATTCTATAAAGACTTATTAGAAAGCAAGTTATAAACATAGAAGAAGAAGTAGAGTTGGTTCTTATATGCCACTTTTGCCTACAAGGAGTCTAAAAGTGGCTTACATTCGCCTTCCCTTTCCTCTCTCCACAACCAACACCCTGTGAGGGAGGTGAGGCTGAGAGGGCCCTGATATTACTGCCTGGTCAGGACAGCTTTCTCAGTGCTTTGGTGAGCCCAAGGTCACCCAGCCAACCGCATGTAGAAGAGGAGTGGGCAATCAAACCCAGCTCACCAGATTAGAAGTCCATGGTCCTAACCACTACACCAAGCTGGCTCTTATAGTCCTAATAAATCCTTAATAGCTGTTGCTCAGGGTATTGGATAGTGCGCACATCCTCTCTTTGCTCAGTGCTGTTTCAGACTGGAAAGAAAACATACGTTTTATGGGCAGGCACACAGGCATACCCCCAGTCTTAGTTTGTGCCTTACAGCAGTGATCCCCAACAACCGAGCCGTGGCCCGGTGCCGGGCCACAAAGGCCCCGGCACCGGGCTGCGGCTCCCTCTCCCCACCCCACCCCCCACAGTGAGAAACTTCCCAGGCCACAAGCAAATCGGCCGCAGATTAACTTGCAGCCCAGCAAGCTTCTTTTTGTGTGTGGGGGGAGAGGGAAGCAGAGCTGCCTGCGCAAATGTGCGGGTCGCCTGCGCATGCGCATTTGCACCGTGTGGGGCCACAAACATGCATTCGCGACAGTTTGGCGCATGCACAGAAGTGCTACGCATATGCGTTTGCGGCCACGAATGGCACAAATGAGCATGCACAGATCGGCCGCGCATATGCATCCACACATATGCATCCGCGCATGTGCAGGCACCGGATCGCCCTCCCCCCCAACAGTCTGCAGCCTTAGAAAGGTTGTGGACCACTGCCTTAGAGCATAGGAATGCACTTCTCCCCTTGAACTGCCTGTCCACCCAGAGGTACAAAGAGACTAGATGTAATAAGATCCTTGACTGCATAACAAATATGCATCGTATATTTCGGTCTTAAATGGCAAGGGAAGGTGCTTTCCAGATTTTTCAACAAAACTTTGTACCTACACATCATTCAAAAGCTGGCGTTAGGAGGATCTGCCTGTTTATCAGCCTCCTGCCATGGTCATTTGGTATTGTTTTTTGTAAGGAATTGATTAGGTGTCAGTTGTCAATGGTTAATGTAAGGGGGTAGGTAGCAGGCTTGAGAATCTGTCTTGCAGCCATTTTTATTGTTTTGCTTTCTGTGCTTTGTAATATAATTAGTACATTCTTTCATGGAGGTTGGATTTGTGGGAGGAGGGGAAGTGGGATGTTATCAGGGAGCCTGGCCTTAGCCAGTTTGGTGTAGTGGTTAGGAGTGTGGACTTCTAATCTGGCATGCCAGGTTCGATTCTGCGCTCCCCCACATGCAACCAGCTGGGTGACCTTGTGCTCGCCACGGCACTGATAAAACTGTTCTGACCGGGCAATGATACCAGGGCTCTCTCAGACCGTTTATGCACTGGGTACTTCACTGCCCCAGCTCCCATGCAGGAGCACAGACTGTGGGCGGATGAGGTACACAGGGCCAAATGCTCCCCCATGTGGGTGCAGGAAGAGGTGGGGCAACCTGCCACGACTAAAACTCCAGCCTGCAGCCCGGCATGAAACTTCCAGTGCGTAAACAGTCTCAGTCTCACCCACCCCACAGGGTGTCTGTTGTGGGAAGAGGAATGGGAAGGCGACTGTAAGCCGCTTTGAGCCTCCTTTGGGTAGGGAAAAGTGGCATATAAGAACCAACTCTTCTTCTTCTTAGTTGGCTTGGCACAAATAATATAATAAGTGTGCAACTGCATGCAAGGTAGTTCCTTGCACTTTCTGTGGAACCCGAAAATCCTGCCTTTTCCTTGAGAAAAAACAGAGTTCCACTGTCTTTAATTGGGACATATTTGTAAGGGGCGGGAATCTGGTGTTCTAATAATCAATGTGTGGCCTATCGAATCATTTCCAGCAAGAATAATCATGAGATTCATATCGCTACCTCAATAAACCTCTTTTGCTGCTTTGCCAAATGTATTTGTTGTATTCATTGGGAAGGTCAAAAAAGATTTGACGGTTGAGAAGCTCAGCTGGTACATAAAATAAAATAAAAAGGGTTTAGCTCTCATTAATGGGTGAAATTATTCTCAAAACTATTATATTGGTATATATCTGTATGGCTTTCTTTGTATCATTCTATATGCATTTCATACTCCCTGTAGTTTCTTCCCCATTTTATGCAATGAGTGAAATCAATTTATACAGCACAGACACAAGAATAATAGTCAATGGGAACCTAACTAAACAATGTGAGATTCAAAAAGGGACCAGACAAGTCTGCCCATTGTTGCATTATTTATTTTAATTTTGGATATTCTACGAAGAAACATAGGACAAGATGAGAGAACTGAAGGTGTGAAAATTAGAAAGGAAACATAAATTAGGAACTTTTGCTGCTAATCAGGTACTGCTATTGAATTAACCATTAAAAAGATAGAGGTTTTTATTATGAAACTGAAAAAAGGGGGCAGTGGCAGGTTTTAAAATAAAACGAACACAAAGATCTTAGTGAAACATATGACTTCACAAGGCCAATTACAATTGATGTAAAAATAGGCCTTAAGGCTGGAGTTATCCAGCATTTAAAAAACAAAAACAAAAAAAAACAAAAAAAATAGGCTTTAAGGTGGGAGGTAAAATATTTGGGTATCATATTGATAAATAAGAATTGTTGTTTCAAAGCAAGTATGTTAAAGTATGGACTTAAATTTTTAAAAAATGTTGAAATGGGATAAATTGAAACTTTCTTTTTGAGGGAGAATTATAGCTATTAAAATGAATGTTCTGCCTAAAATGTTGTTTATTTCCAGACAATACCAGTAATAACATCAGAAGTACCATTCAAATAATGGCAAAAAGACTTATCACAATTTATTTGGCAAGGGGAAAAGCCACATATTAAAATTAAGATTTTACATGATGCTAAGGAAAAAGAGGGGCAAGCATAATCTGATCTGAACTAGAAGGCTATGATATCAGATTTGGTTGGCATGATTATAAAGTTAAAGCTAACATGGATTTTAAAAATCATCACTTTAGGCATGCTTTATTAAAGATTTGGAATAAATATAAAATAAGGTTTTATTCAACACCATCACTTGGGACCTCAGCACAAGAACATCAATGGTTAACATATCAAGATTTTCTGGAGTTTTCAAAAGGGGAGTATAAAATGAAATCAAGGGAAAGATTAAGAGAGGAAGGTTATGACTGTCAATGCTTTTTGATGTACAATTATTTTGAGATTTAAGATAGACAAGAAAATGTGTAGTTTTGAAAATACTAAAGATCCAAATGATTAAAATGTTATTGCTAAAATGTATAAAAGTTATTGAAATATGTCACAGAAAGTGAACATGTGAAAGCATGTATCTTAGTGAAATGTATCTTAGTGAAATGTATCTTAGGCATAAATATTTTGATTATGATGTTCAAATGGAACAATGGGAAAGATTGTGGCACTATGTTCTAACCTTAAAGAAAATGTCTATGAAATGATGCATCATTTTATCTAACACCAGAAAAACTGAATAAAATGTATAAGAATGTTTGAAGTATATTTTGGAAATGTAAACTAATGCAAGATACATTTTAACATATGTGGTGATCTTATTGCAAAGCAAAAAAAAAATCTTGAAGATTAACATACAGATGAAACCAGATTTTTTTTTTTTGCTTTAACTACTAGACATACATTTGGAGAAAAACCATGGGACTTTGTTCTTATGTATGACAACAGCTGCACAGATATTATATGCTCAGAGCTGGAAAACTGCAAACATATCTACTATAGAGGACTGACTGATGAAAGTAAGAGAATTTGCAGAAATGGCAAAACTTACAGCACTGAGCAAAGAAAAATCTATTTCTTCTTTTGTGACTAACTGAGAACCTTTTATAGATTCTTGCAGTGCAATGCTAAAAATAATTTACTGATTCTTAGGTTTAAAGATTAAAGAACATTAATTAAAATTAAGAAACAACAAATATATTGCAATGTATTCCATTAGTCTGTTCTTTGTACTCATTATTCTACATTTTTTCCAGGTATCTCTTTTTTTTACTTTTTATTTTTTGTTTTCAACTTTTTAACAAACTTCCTTTATCTTTTTAATGTATATAAAACTTTTTAAAAAGGAAAGTATGTCATGAACTAGTAGCCCTACAAACCAGTACCACTGATTGCAATAATTCTTGTAATTGTGCAATAAAGCTATTGAGTCACTATCACACAAGACATAATCTCACAAGACATAAACATATGGATTTACAAGTTATTAATGACTAGCCAATGCCATATCATCCTTGGCTCATGCCATGCCTGTGCCTTGACCGGAGCCCAGTGGTCTCCAGGTGCCCTAGTTCAAAGCATCGTGGGTATTCTTACCTGGAGTTAGCCTCCTTCTCCCTTCACTTGGAATCTGACCTGGAAGTGCCCTCTTCTCTCCCTCCTTCCAGGTTCCCAGGTGCTTGGGCCATATGGTCCTCTATCTGTTATTACTGTGCTTTAGGACCTCGAGATGCTGAGGTTGTAAATTATGCACACTTTTGGATGATAAGGATGCATGTCTGCTGGTTTTAGGTTTCAGCTCTCTGCTAGAAGCAAACGAGCTGACCTGAAGGTAGGTAAAACACAGTGTCCAAGGAGACAACACTAAAGGGTCTTACGGAATTCAAAGTCAAGCAGTCCAGTGGGTTGAGAGTTTGTTTAGGCAGCTCAAGAGTATCAGCAAAAGGGATCACAGGTAAAACTGCACAGCTGTGTCTGCAGTGGAAGCTCCCAGCCCCAAGTTAATTTTGGCTGCATGGTCAGTTTAGGCACATAGCACTTGTAGTATGTGCTCTGGGCCCCACATTTTCAGGGGCTCCATGCAGTGCCTCCCCCTCAGAGCCATTTACTTTCCAGTGCCAAGAGGAGGGAAATAAAAGAAGCCCACAGGACTGCAGCCCTCTTCAAACTAATTTCTACAATGGCTCATACAGGATAATACAAAAAGACAGCCTGTCCTGTTTCTGATTGGATTTAGTAGCTGGAGGGGCAGGGATTCTCTGCCTCCTTGTTGCTGTGGGCAGGAGATTTCAGTTCCTCCTCTGCCTCCCCAGCTCCTTCCAGCTCGGAGACAGAATAGTACACCCACAAATACATTTATGATTTGTGCTGTCTTGGAGAACAATACCAAGAGCCCCAACTTGGCCACTCCCATGCCAGATGCTTTTCTTACTGTTCTGTTCTGACTTGGGAGGCAAGCAGCAAGAGGTCTTCTCATGAGCAAGTTTCTTCCTTCAGGTGCTGCTGTCTCATCTTGCTTTCCTGCCCCTCTTTGTATTCCAGCAGCAAGTAATGGCTAAATTGCATCTAGGGCTGGGGTACTCAAACTGCGGACCTCCAGATGTCCATGGACTACAATTCCCAGGAGCCCCCTGCCAGCATTCGCTGGCAGGGGGCTCCTGGGAATTGTAGTCCAAGGACATCTGGAGGGCCGCAGTTTGACTACCCCTGGCATAGAGGATCTGTGAATGTGGGTGCAAAGGGAGTCCATGGTGTGTGTATCTCAGTTCTGGCCCTACATCTATCCTCAACATTTGAATGTTGTCGGCTTCATCCACAAAGCGTCTTGTGTACCAGTGTAGTTCCTCTCAATAAACTGCTGAGTTTTCCTAACAAGAACCACAAGTTTCTTTGCTGAGGAAACTGCCTTTGGAACAAGACACCTAACATCAATTAAAACCCCTAAATTAATACATATTACCAATAAGAAGCTGGTATTTTAACCACCAGTTGTTGTTGTTAGGTGCGAAGTCGTGTCCGACCCATCGCGACCCCATGGACAATGATCCTCCAGGCCTTCCTGTCCTCTACCATTCCCCGGAGTCCATTTAAGCTCGCACCGACTGCTTCGGTGACTCCATCCAGCCGCCTCATTCTCTGTCATTTAACCACCAGTATTTCAAGGCAAACCTACCAGCACTATCACTCATTTTACTTAGCCTTTCCTACCTCTAAAATACTGTAAAGAGCTTTTAAGCCTCATGTCTCCCCTCCAATGCCCCTCCAGCAACTAAGAACTCAGTTGATGCTGTTCAAACAACAGAGGGCCCACCCAGCCAGTTAACTCAATGATGGTCTAGCTTGGAAGCAGCCCTTCACCCTTAGGTACTTCTGGTGGCTTGCCAATCTACCTAGCTATTTCACAGAAACTCACACTATTTCTGTCAACACTAGTCATGACATAACCAGTCAAAAGACCTAATCAGAAAATACCATGACCAGGAGAAAAATAATTCCCACAGTAGTTCTATGCCTTCCCCCAAATTCTGCTCACTCCCTCAATGAGGTGTCCAGCTAATCCTACCTTTGCCCACAGGGAGGGAAAGAAGGAGGGTTAACTCGTATCACAAAGCTTGCACATGTTCCACACAAGGCAGCCAGTGACTATGCAGTGCCAATCATGTTATGCCTTATTTAACATTGGGGTTGGCACAAGTCAGCATTGCGGCTATGTAAAGTGGAAAGGAATTAAATTTTTGCCAGCATGTGTACCAATGTGAAAACAAACTTCTTCCATTTTCTTGCAGGTCAGAATAAATATACAGAAGACAAAGGCTTGCTGCAGTCCTACTATGGCAGGAGAACTCCTGGGAATCTCCCCTGTTGTCCGTCAGCACCTCAAAGGCTGGTGGGAGAAAAACAGGGAGAAATGTGGTGTGTGTGCTAATGTTGGAGGTGATTGTCTAGGATTTGTCAAAAACTTTATAGTTTAACCCTACAGTTTTGATGAATCCTAGAGTGTTGACATACGTTATGACATCACTTCAAATTTTCACCAGATGTAATATTATTCACTAGTAAAAAAGCCCATTGTATGAAGAAGACAATGGGCGCTAGCAGGTGGGGACCAGAGCGAGCGGCAGGCGAGGGACAGAGCGAGGGACAGGCTACCTGAAAGAGGAGGCGGGAGTCCCAGGTGTGGTGCGCTGGGCTGTGGCGGCTCCTCTGCATTTTTTTGTTCTTCTGCGGCTTTCCCGGCGGCTCCATTGTGTTCTGGAGCCATAAGGGCAGGGAGCACCCAGCAGCTGTGCTGTGGGCGGCTGCCGGGGCTCCCAGGGCGCCGGCTTGAAGCGGCGAAAGGCTCCTACAGGGTTTTTTTTCTGCTGGCTCTCGGCTTGGAGCTGCGAAAGGCTCCTACAGGGTTTTTTTTTCTGCTGGCTCTCGGCTTGGGGCTGCGAAAGGCTCCTACAGGGTTTTTTTTCTGCTGGCTCTCGGCTTGGGGCTGCGAAAGGCTCCTACAGGGTTTTTTTCTGCTGGCTCTCGGCTTGGAGCTGCGAAAGGCTCCTACAGGGTTTTTTTTCTGCTGGCTCTCGGCTTGGGGCTGCGAAAGGCTCCTACAGGGTTAATGTTTTTCTGCTGGCTCTCGTGGGCGTGCCGGCTTGGGGCTGCGAAAGGCTCCTACAGGGTTAATGTTTTTCTGCTGGCTCTCGTGGGCGTGCCGGCTTGGGGCTGCGAAAGGCTCCTACAGGGTTAATGTTTTTCTGCTGGCTCTCGTGGGCGTGCCGGCTTGGAGCTGCGAAAGGCTCCTACAGGGTTTTTTTTCTGCTGGCTCTCGGCTTGGAGCTGCGAAAGGCTCCTACAGGGTTTTTTTCCTGCTGGCTCTCGGCTTGGAGCTGCGAAAGGCTCCTACAGGGTTTTTTTTTCTGCTGGCTCTCGGCTTGGGGCTGCGAAAGGCTCCTACAGGGTTTTTTTTCTGCTGGCTCTCGGCTTGGAGCTGCGAAAGGCTCCTACAGGGTTTTTTTTTCTGCTGGCTCTCGGCTTGGGGCTGCGAAAGGCTCCTACAGGGTTTTTTTTTCTGCTGGCTCTCGGCTTGGGGCTGCGAAAGGCTCCTACAGGGTTTTTTTTTCTGCTGGCTCTCGGCTTGGAGCTGCGAAAGGCTCCTACAGAGTTAATGTTTTTCTGCTGGCTCTCGTGGGCGTTCCGGCTTGGAGCTGCGAAAGGCTCCTACAGGGGTGTTTTTTTTTTCTCTTCAGCTTCTCGACGGCTGGAGTCTCGTCAGGCCGGGAGCAACTGCGAGCCGCGCGGCTCGCAGTTGCTGGGGCTGGGAATCGGAGGGACCAATCGGCAGGCGCGAAGCGCCTGCCGATTGTTCCCTCCGGTTGTCTGTCATGAGGAAGGGTCCAATCTGGACCCTTCCTCATCCCGGACACATCCCGCCCCAGAACCCCTTACTGTTTTATTTAGTCCGTGGCGCCCCCGGCGCCACGGGCGGTGTACAGACTAGAGTACTTGTTCCTCACCTCACCAGAAGTGAGGCGATTACTATCATATAATGGAAAAGCAGCAGCTTTTTTGTCTAAACTACGGTTGCTGGATCTCAGGGGTTTTAGCTACTTTCTTAAATTTCCACAGTGAAGACAAACCTGAAACTAGGGGGCCTAAAGGCTTGTCTCCAGTTCTCTTCCAAACTGGAAAGTCTTCTAAAGTTGTCTTTGTCCTACTATGAAGACTTGCCAGCTCTTATAAGGCATATGGAAGGGGCACCATAAAGGGTCAGTAAAAGGTAAAGGTATCCCCTGTGCAAAGCACCGAGTCATGTCTGACCCTTGGGGTGATGCCCTCTAGCGTTTTCATGGCAGACTCAATACGGGGTGGTTTGCCAGTGCCTTCCCCAGTCATTACCGTTTACTCCCCCAGCAAGCTGGGTACTCATTTTACCGACCTCGGAAGGATGGAAGTCAACCTTGAGTCGGCTGCTGGGATTGAACTCCCAGCCTCATGGGCAAAGTTTTCAGACGGCTGCCTTACCACTCTGTGCCACAAGAGGCTCTTGTAAAAGAGGTCAGTAGTCCCACCCATAATGTATTGCTGCAAAGCCAAAGGAAAAGGATCAGGAAAGCCCAACTAAAGAAAGAAGTCTTTGAAAGCAAGCAATGCTTTAAAAGGGGGATGCCTCTTTAGACAGAATATATGCAGATATGGGCCATTGGGGGACCACAAGAGATGGGCAGCAGGTTCCATTAAATTTCTGACAATTCATATTGTTAACAGATCCAGGAGTTGTTCCAAGTTGTTCCAAGAGGACTGACTGCCTCAATTCTTACTGCATACTCCTGCTATTGATGATGTGATAAAACCTACCAGTTAGACATGTTTGTGTATTTGGTTTTATCAAACTTGTTTTGGTATCATATGTATTTGGTAGTATGGTACCAAATGTATTTGGTAGTATGGTATCATACTAATGCATAGGAGTGCATAGGAGTACAAATTCACAGTAATGGAACCCAGCACATAAAGAGCTTGATATATATGTTTGATATAGTTTTCTACATTTCTGCTGTAATCTTAAAATGGGTAATGGGCAGTGCAAGATCCTGCACAGCTCCAGATTAATGCCGTGTTAATGAAAAGCTGCTCACATGCACAGCTTAGAAGAAGAAGAGTTGGTTCTTATATGCTGCTTTTCTCTACCCAAAGGAGACTCAAAGCAGCTTACAGTCACCTTCCCTTTCCTCTCCCCACAACAGACACCCTGTGAGGTGAGGCTGAAAGCTCTGATATCACTGCTCAGTCAGAACAGCTTTATCAGTACTGTGGCAAACTCAAGGTCACCCAGCTGGTTGCATGTGGGAAGCGTGGAATCAAACCCAGCTCACCAGATTAGAAGTCCATGCTTCTAACCATTAAACCAAGCTGGCTCTTAGAGGGAACACTTGTGTGAACTCATAAATTACAACACTGCAGTTTCATAGCCAGCATCATATATAAGTTAAGGGAAGTGGACTCTAACCTGGAAAAATGGGTTTGACTCCCCATATCTCCACATGAAGTCTGCTGGGCGATCTTAGGCCAGTCACAGTTCTCTCTGAACTCTCTCATCCCTACGTCCCTCACAAGGAGTCTGTGGAAGACAATTTAAATCTGCTTTGAGACTCTTTTAGTTAGAGAAAAGTGGGGTATAAAAATAACTAATTATTATTATTATATTATTTCTGGCCAATTTGGTTGTCTGCAACTGAGAGTCTTGTCTTCCTCCCTTCCTTTCAGAGCACCCTGTGGAAATATAATGGCTTTAGGTAGAAAGAATGCCAAGATATAGAAGTGGTTTCAATGTGTGGGGCAAAACAGGATGGGGGCCAATTCATCACTGGGGCCTGTTCAAGTCTGCAAACTGTGAAACACTTAGTCAGTTTGGTATTTGAACTCCAAGCGGCAAAGACCCAAAATAAATCATTCATCAAAAATTTATGCATCTTTTAAAATGTTTTTTGCTGGAGCAAAGACTGACAAGCATGATCTGCATCCCACTGAATTCAATGGCTAAACCCTGCTTGATTTTAAATGAGCTGGATTTAGCCCCCCCCCCAACTGGAGAGGGCTAAATTTAAGATAAATAGCGGCCGCGGTTTGCCGCGGCCGCCGTTGACGCTGCGGGGGCGCCCGGCAGTGGCGCGGCTCCTCTGGCGTCATCAGGCTGCGCGGCCTGAGAAGGGCGGGGCGCTCGGCTTTATAAGGCCGAGCGCGCAGGCGCAAGCCCTCTTTCGCGCCAGCCGCCGCCGGGGACAGACCTGTCCCGGCCGCGGCAGAAGAGTAGGCCGGAGGGGAAAAGGGCTGCTTGCGGCGCTTCGGGCGCTGGCCTCCCCCCGGCAGCGGGAACAAGGTGTGGGTGGAGCGGCGCGACGATGCCTCGCCGGCAACGGCCGGCGGCCACGAGGCCGACGGGAGACGGGGCCGCCGGCTCGCATGGCGGGGGAGGTGAGGTGGGGAGCCCGGTTGAGGCGCAGCCTCCCATTCCGGCGGGGGGTCGGGGCGGGCGCAGGTCCGGGCGGAGCGCGGCCCACCCGGGAGCCGGACGCAGCCCGCGGGGCTCCAAGTCCCCGGAGGAGAGGGAGGCCGCGGCTACGGGCCCTGCTTCTGGCAAGGCCACGACGGGGGGCGGCGGCCGCTCTCGGGCCAGCAGGCACCACTCCCCTCGGGTCACGAGGTCGGGGCGGCGGGCTGCAAGCCCGGCCAGGCCCCGGTCGTCGGCAGAGGGGGAGGGCAGGGATGATCGGGAAGGGGACCCGGGCGGGGCTTCCCCTCCACGTGGCGGCACACAGGCTCGGGGGGCCAGGGGCACCAAGCGGGCCTGCGCCCTGCAGGCTAGCAGGGCGTGGGCATCCGAGATCCCGGGGTCCCGGCAGCGGGAATCTCGGGGCAGGCCGGGCACCTCGGGGCAGGGGCCCCTCAGGGGGGAGAGGGAGTCGCCTCCCAGGGGGGACGCCCGGCCCAGCAGAAGCGGGCCTAGGGTCTCCTCGTCCTCGTCAAGGGGGGGGCCGGTCGGGGTCACCCCCACGAGGCGGGGGTATCTCCGGGTCCAGCAGGTCCTCCGGGTCTCGTGGAGGTCGGTGGCGGGACCGGGGGGACCGGACGGTGCGGGGGAGGCCTAGGCCTCGTACCCCCTCGCCGCTGCGGAGGCCGGAGCGGCTCCGCAGGCGGCACTCGTCCCGCTCGAGCAGGTCTCGTTCGGGGGGAGAGGGGAGGAGAATTTCCCGTGGGCGCCGGCGGACGCCCCCGCCCTCTGTGGGCCGAGCCCCTTCCCCGTGGCGCTCTCGGTCGTCTTCTTTGGCCCGGGGCGCCTCTGGTAAGTCGGCTGACTATTGGGCCGGATACGCAGAGGCGCTGGCCTCTGTTGCGGACCGGCGTCCCGGCCGCAGGACCCCCCCGCGTTCTCGCAGTTTTTCTAGGAGTCCTGACCGGAGCTCTGACGGCGCCAGGCGGGACGGCCAGGCTGGGCGTAGCGGCAAGCGGCGCCGGAAGACACAGCGGGCAGCGCACAAACGGCGGCGGTCATCGCGGCGCAGTCCGTCCACCGGTGAGTCGTCTTCCAGGGAGGGCGGGGATAGTGCCACCCATGATGGGTGGTTTTGGATCGAATCCGCCTTCGTTCCCGGAATCCCCTCGTGGATGAAAAGCCGGAGGCGGACCACAAAGCGCCTGTTGGACGAGGCTGGCGTTAGCGAGAGCCGGCGGGAGCCCCCGGGCTGGTTTAAGGACGGGGAAGCTCCGCCGGGGGTCCACCTCCCCGCAAAGTTGCGGGAGAAGGCCCTCGACGGATACTTCGTGGACATGTTCGAGTTGGACAGGGGCAGGAACAAGGGGGCGGACACTGGCAGTCGCAAGGACAAGGATAAAGCCGAGTCCCAGCCCTGCGAGAGGTCCATGTTGAATTGGTTAAAGGGTTTCACCGAATACCACGGCCTCATTTGCGGGGCTTATCCCGAGAGGGGCTGGCACCTTTGCCGCTACCTCTACACGGTGCTGCAGGCATGGGAGAGGGGGGGCGAACAAGCGGCTTTCGCCTATGATAGGGAGTTTCGTGAGCTCGCTTCACATAACGCGTCCACCCGGTGGGATTTGAAACTTCATGATGCGTGGATCGTGCAAGTTGGTTCCCCCACGCGGCAGCGGAAGGAGAGGCCGAGGTCGAGTGCCGCGCCCCCTCCCAAGAAAATCAGTGGCTTGGTGTGTTGGGACTTCAACAGAGGGGGCTGCAAGCGGCGGCGGTGCAGGTTCGAGCATCGCTGTGAGTCATGCGGTGGGAGTCATTCGATGGCTTCCTGTAGTCAGCCCCAGACCTCGGGTCAGCCCTTTCGCGGCACCCGATCCTCCGGGAAGAAGGACGGGGGATCGGGAACCGGCGCGCCTTCCACGGCTCAGAAGCCCGCCTGATCCGGTGGCCCAACTCGGGAAGTTAGCCCCCACACCTGTCAAATTGGCCACGTTGGTGGAATGGCTCCGGGACTACCCCGACAAGGCGTCTGCCGTCTACCTGGCGAAGGGGTTCACCGAAGGTTTCCAGATCCCTTACGAGGGTCGGCGGGAGCCGTCTGTGAGCGGCAACCTGCGGTCCGCTCATGAGCTTCCGGAGGTTGTGGCAGCTAAGCTTGCCAAAGAGCGGGCGGCTGGGCGAATAGCGGGCCCCTTCGACGCACCGCCCCTGCCGAATTTGAGGATTTCTCCCCTCGGCGTGGTGCCAAAGAAAACGCCGGGGGAGTATCGAATCATCCAACACTTATCCTACCCGCATGGCGGGTCCGTAAACGACCAAATCCCCCCGGAGCTTTGTGCCGTGCGGTACACTTCGTTTGACTCGGCGGTGGCCATGGTTCGCAGCTGCGGCCAAGGGGCGTTACTCGCCAAATGTGACATCCAGTCGGCGTTCCGGCTCCTTCCCATCCACCCAGATGACTACTGCCTGCTGGGGTTCCGTTTCCGGGACCAATGGTACGTGGACAAGGCCATGCCGATGGGTTGTTCCATCGCCTGCGCCGCGTTTGAATCCTTCAGTTCCTTCTTGGAGTGGGTGGTGAGGGTCAGGGGCCGTTTCAACGCGATATCTCACTATTTGGACGATTTTCTGATGGCCGGGGCGGGGGGCACGGCGGAGTGCGAGTCCCGGTTGCGCCGGTTCCAGTCCCTGATGGGGGAGCTCGGTGTCCCTTTGGCTCGGGAGAAGACTGAAGGCCCGGCTACACGGATCACATTCCTAGGTATCGAATTGGACACCGTGGCGGGCACCTCCAGGCTTCCGGAGGACAAAATTGCCTCCCTTAAGGGGTTGCTGGAAAAAATGTTGGGGCAGCGGAAAGCCACGTTGCGGGAGGTGCAGGTCCTGCTTGGGCATCTCAACTTTGCCTGCAGGGTGGTGACCCCTGGCAGGGCGTTCTGTTTTCGACTGGCTTTCGCCACGAGAGGTTTGTCCCGCCCCTTCCATCGCGTCCGGGTAACCAAATCTATCAAAGAGGACCTCAGGGTGTGGACACGGTTCCTGGAGCGTTTCAATGGGGTGGTGATTTGGCAAACGCCGTTCGCCCCCAAGGACTTGCTACAGGTGCAATCCGATGCCGCCGGGGCCAGCGGTTTCGGTGTGTACTTTAACGGCCGCTGGTGCGCGGAACGCTGGCCTGCATGGTGGCCTCCGGAGGTTTTGCGCGACATGTCCTTCCTGGAGTTCTTCCCCATACTGGTAGCGGTGCTGTTATGGGGCGAGGACTTCGCTGATAAGCGGGTCGAGTTTTTGTGCGACAATCTGGCAGTCGTGTACGTCATCAACCGGCAGTCTTCCGGCTCACCTAGGGTGATGCGGCTGGTCCGGCGCTTCGTCTTGGCTTGCTTGGTGCGCAACTGCACCTTCAGGGCCCGCCACGTCCCGGGGGTCACTAACGAGCTTGCCGACGCTCTCTCCCGGTTTCAGGTCGAGAGGTTTCGTCGGCTGGCGCCGGGGGCGGCCAGGGTTCCAGAGAGTTGCCCGCCCGAGGTTTGGAGTCTTGGAGTCGGCTGATCCTTGACGGCGTGCTGGCATCCGTGGCACCTTCCACGCGTCGGGCATATCGTCAAGCGGCGATTGGTTTCTTGGACTTCGCAGGGCGTGCGGGACGTGCCTCCGCGTGGCCGATGGACGAGGAGTCGGCCCTGCGTTACCTCGCTCACTTGAAGGAGCGGGGCTTGTCTCATCGTACCCTGCGGGTGACTCTGTCCGCACTTTCGTTTTGCAGCAAGGCGGCCGGCACCTGGGATCCCGGCAAGTCGTTCCTGGCACGGCAGGCCGTGAAGGGTTGGGGGAGACAGGCCCCGCCCAAGCCGGATGGTCGCCGCCCCATTACGCAGCGGGTCTTGGTCCGCATTTTGGACTGCATCTCGGGGGCGTGCAGCTCCAGTTATGAGGCGCGCCTGTTCAAGGCGGCATTCTGCACGGCCTTCCATGGGGCGTTCAGGGTGGGTGAGTTGGCGGCCGATTCCCGGACACCCGCCTCCTTCGCGGGTCTGCGAGCCGTTGACGTGTGCATACGGGAGGATGGCGTACAGTGTTTCCTGCGTCAGTCCAAGGCCGATCAAAGGGGCGCTGGCCGACACGTTTTCCTACCGTCGGTGCCGGGGTCTTTGGATTGTCCGCTGAGGGCATTGGACGGGTACCTCGAAGCTCGTCCGCATCTCCCTGGCCCCCTTTTTCTTCACCAGAACGGGACTTGCCTCTCGCGGTACCAGTTTGTTGCCGTCCTTCGTAGGTGCCTCGCGGCCGGAGGATACCGGGCGTCCATGTATGGATCCCATTCGTTTCGGATAGGCGCCGCCACGCAAGCATACCTGGCGGGCAAGAGCAGCCGGGATATACAGCGGTTGGGGAGGTGGCGCTCGCGGGCGTATGAGGGATACATCCGCCCGTGGCAGATTGACTAACATCTGGCTCTTTCAGGTGTTTCATCGGCAGCATCCGTCGCCATTGTCGGGCACAGTATACCATTCTGGGCAGGCCGCTATGCTGAGTCGACCGGCTGGGGACGGGACCTCGGTTTGGAGGACACCTGCCGTATCGCCTGGTGGACGAGGCGGGGGCTCAAGTGGAACTCCTTGCTGCCGCTCGTAGCAGAGGAGGTTCACCGGACAGGACCCCCGGATGTCTTAGTCATTCATCTCGGAGAGAATGACTTACCTGCGATGACGGGCCGGCGGCTCATAGCGTGCATTGCCGAGGATCTGACAGTCCTGCGACAGCGCCTCCCAAAGTCCCTGCTGCTATGGTCCGAATTGCTGGACAGACTGGCTTGGAGGGCGGCAGTTCGTTATGATCGAGTGAACTGGGCCAAGCAGAAGGTCAACAAAGCAGCTAAGAAGACGGTGCTTGCTTTGGGGGGAGGCATAATTCCTCACCCGGACATTTCTTATCGTGCCCCGTCCCTGTATCGGTCTGACGGGGTTCACCTGTCCGAAAAGGGATGTGAGCTGTGGTTGACCGCAGTGCGGGAGGGGTTGCGCAGCAGTTTAGTTCAGGGTTGGCGGAAACAGGCATAGTTCGCCTGTTTTTTGGCGGTTATGCGTGGTAGGGAGCCTGTTGGCAGGGAGGTCCACCTGCGTGTGGAACTCCCTGAGGTGGGGGTCTCATTAAGGAGACCGGCTAGGACCCGGGCGCGGCCTACCCGGCTGGGAGGCCAGGGGCCCGGGGAGCCAAGCGGCGAGCGGACACCAATGGAGGCGGACGCCCTTTGGGTCCCGTGTTGCCGCTTCCCGGAGTTCCGCGGCGGAAGGCGTCCCATCCTCCCGGCTGGGAGCGAGGAGTGGAGCCTGAGCGCCGCGGTCCGAGGTTACAGCTGGACGGCTGTAGGGGTCAGGCTCCCTTGCCAGCATAAGGCCAACCCTACGTTGAGGGTTGTTTGTTCAATAAACGGCTGCGGCCATTTACTTGCCAAACAAGGAGTCGTGTCATTGCTGGAACAGTCGCCACCTGCTAGTCAAAATCTGCACAGTTATTTGCATAATGCAGGTTTCCTGGATCAGGGAAACATTAACATGCATACTCAAAGAGGAAGGAGCAATTCTATCGTTTCATTTGGATTTCTCTTTCTACTGTACCTGGTTAAAGTGAAACATAAACATAATCCTCCCCCCCCCCAAAAAAAAATTATAAAAGAACTGGCCAGCACTTATGAATACAAAAGTAAACAAAGTCTCACCTAACAAACCTTTGTGCAGGAATCAATGTTTAATATATTTTGATTGTCAAAATATTTGCATTTATCTTTCGCCAATTCAGTTATGTCGCTCCTTCTCAACTAGCTCAGTTGAGGTCCCTATTATGGAGGTTTTGGTTAACTTAGTACAAGAACAGTGTTTTAGAACAATAGCGGTCCATTTAAATAAATAGGGTTATGAAAAAGAGTATTTACTTCTAAATCCATGTTCTTAAAAACCCCATGTAAGTGACTGAGCTCATTGAACAAAAGTGTGCTAAAAATTCTAGTGTAATGAGTAATACAAAACTTAGATTAGGCATAAGAAAAAGCATTAAAGCAAAGTTTACTTAAACATATAAGAGAAAAAATCCCCCCCCCCCAGCTTTTAAACATCTCAAACTGACCCCAAAGTGTGCAACTTTACTGTTAGAAACAGGGCTAGTGTTTGTTATGTATAATAACACTGATGACACAATTAAAAATATCTGAGATTAGAACAAGCGTATTGAAGCCTGTCTAGCCGGGGATGGTGCAGGGGGAGTCGGGCGCTGCCGTTTATTATTTCAGTAGCTGTAATGAAAATCCCCTTGGGTGTGCTCTGCGAAACCACCCCTTTTGGTCTTTGGAACCAGCCCCTTCATTGACATGGTAATGGGCTTTGTTGAATTCAAAGACGATTACATCAGAAATGCATGGCCTCTTGTGGGTTTTGCAAGGCTTATAAAGCATACAAATTGTACAAAAACATTGGCTTGAAAAATTAGTAAGCCATAAGAGTTGATGTTGTTTTAGCCATGCTTTACTGCAAGGAAGGAAAACTGTGGCTCCTCAAGCCCTTTTGCCAGTCTTTCTTAGCTACTTCCATTATTTTTCTTTTTTGGTGGGCTTGCTTCAGATAAAAATGTCTGTGTTTGCAAAGGATTTTTCCTACCGAGGGAACTTTTTCAGAGCAAGCACTTCAGAAGGTCCAATTATCTTCTCAGTGATGCCGGCCGGGTGCTGTTTGCTTATATGCCATTTGCCCAGCTTTAGTATGGTAAATCGACAGGAGAAAATGCCATGACTGAAGGGGGAAAGAGGCTTCCCACCTTTTTGACACTTTCCAGTCACCCTTCAGAAAGGTGTGTAAGTACAGAGTATATAAACAGCCTGCAATATTTACAGGCTGTGCTCAGGTTTAATTACTAGACTGCTATCTTGGGATGCATAGAGGAATTGTCTGTGATCTTGATCCAACTGTGCACTTTCAACAGCTTCCTTCTTCAATTGGACTGCCTTTCTTAAACAAGGAAATGGGTCTGCCTAAGGAGATTCAAGTCCACGTAAGAAAGGTTTGTGCTATGACTGCAGTTCCTGTCCAATTCCTGCTGCCATGCTTTCATCCACAGAACACAGAACAGTGGCAAGGGAAAAATAGCAGTAAGGCCAGGGGACCCCAAGAAGCAGTGTCCGTACCTGTTGCTAGTGGGAAACAAATTTAGGGATTCAAATAATTTACGTTCAAGCAAAATCTACAGTACTGTCTTCTTTACTGACATGTGTCACAAGCAGGTCTTCTTTTTGTTTCCCTCTCTTCTAGCAATTGGAAAATACTCTAAACATCGGGATTTAGTAGGGAAAGTCACTGCAGATGTCAGCAAAGCGTTGCAACATAAGTGACTCAACTCGCTGTGAGTTTAGAAAGGTTCATTGGTACCAAGCTCAAGGCCACCCAAAGCACACAAGTGCCTGTCACAAACTAGGAGATATTACCATTTACTCTCCTCTCTGCCTGCACAATAGCAAGATGAACGTTTCTAAAACTTCTGATTAATTGAACTTTAAATATTGATGATAAATCCTTCCGATACTAGGAATGCAGTTCCCAAGGTCACACCCCAGGAGGCCTGGATAAAAGTGTTGGTACAAGTTTATTGACACTGTTTATCAGTAGATAACAATCTACATTAGTGAAAGTTCACCTGTTTTAAGCAGGTTTACAATACGAGCCTGCAACATGCCAACCCTATGAAGACATGTTTTGCAATATTTATGTCAGGAACGCTTGCTGCACCTAACTCTGGCCCTTTCTGCATTCCTCTCTCAAGGCCAATTTTTTCTGCAGTCAATATGGCATGGTAAAACTTGATAGATTTCTGATGCATCCACAGAGAACTGTTGTATAAATGTTTCTCGTGTAAGGTTCCATTGCATGTTATCTGCATTGATGTGCAGGAGGGCAGCTTGGGCTCAAGGAAGACACACACACATTTCTGTGGGATTAAACAAGGCCACAGCTTTATTATTACTGTGCAGGAGTGTTAGCACAGCATGGGAGAGGGAGCTTGACTTGCAAGAACCTGGACTCCAACGGTGCCCTGGGGCCTACCCCATTCCCCTGCTGGGAACATGGGTCCCTTTGCTGCTGGATTTTCACTGAAGGGAAGTGACAATCTGGGTTGCCAAGAGGAAGCGCACACTTCCCTTGGTCCCACCCCAGGCCACCTGGCATTGTAAACCCTGGGGTGCCAAAAAGAGGCACCCTCTTCCCTTGATCCCACCCCGGGCTATGTGGCACTCTGAGACCCATGCCTCCCCTGCTGGGACAGCCCCATTCACAGACCTGCTTCCTCATAAGGAGGCCCCTAACCTGGGGAGTCCAATGCACAGACTGACCCCCCCCCCAAAGCCCCAGGCTCCATCCCATGCCAAAACCGCCAGCTGTGATGAAATGCAATTCAAATACATTTTTTTTTTACAGTGGCCATTCAGACATAAACAATATTAGCCAACATGACAGGATGGATGGGAGGGAAGCTGTTCCAGTGGCAGTTCTGGCACGGGAGACTGTGCCCCTAACACGTGGCACCTATTTAAGGCACCCAATGTCCATGCATCCTTACCAAGATTGTGGGCATGATGTGTCATCACCATGCCTGCCCTGTGTGACACCCGGGCTCATCCCTCAGTGTGCCTTTCTGTAGCCTGCTCCTCCATGATGTCAATGGCAGCTGCAGATCATTGTTTGCTGCTTTTTGTCATAACAAAATTCAGCGAATCATGTCTTTTTGTGTTGGGGGTTGCAAGTGGCATTTTGCAGAAGCTTCTTGTTTGGTGCATTTTGTGTGTGTGGGGGGGGAGTGTTTCTGAAGTCAAGAGAGCTGAACCTTGGACTGTTATGCTAAGTCACATGTATGTACAGGTTTCTGCCTATCACTACCTATTCCAGCAGGGGCTGCTGAGTGCAACACAATGACCAGTAGTGGGCATTACAGTTGGCCTGAGATGATGATATATGCATATTGTGTCTTGTATGAGTGCCCCAACTAAGGACAGCATGCCATGCATAGCCTTGAATACTCTTCAACACTACTTCTAACGTTTCCCGTGCATAGTAACCAACTAATGAAGAAATCTTATATCAGTTTTCCAACAAAAATATGAATAACAGCTTTTGTGGCAGGGAATGGTTTTTGAGGAACATCCAGTCTTGCTGCCTAGGCTACATGGGCTTTTGCAGGATCTGACACACTGTGGTCTTCTCTGGTTGATGTAGTTTTGTCCCAAATGAGTCATTCCTACTCTCTCGTTTAAAGGACTGTTTTTTTGTAATGTAGAGACCATACAGGACTGTTGAAGCCAAATGTTTGGCTCCCAGGAAGTTGGCCAAGGCTCTCTCCCTAACGCAGGGAGAGCTTGCACATAGAGTATAGAATTTAATTTTATTTCAGGATCTCATCCCCCCAACCCCCCAAGCTGCGATTCTAGCTTTCTGTGCAATCAGTTGAATCAGCTAAAAAATAAAGTCTCTTTTTGCATCACAAAGACTAAAAATTCAGCCAGCTAAGAAACTCAGGACTGGCCTTTAAAGAGGAAGAAAATATAACTGGAAATTTAAAAAAAAAACAGTAATAGCTTTTTGAGTATTCCTTTGACTTTTCCAGCCATTCTGATATAAAGTGCTGTGTATTTCTGTATGTGTATGCAGAAATGCTTATTCTGTCATGTCAACACTCAGGATGACAATAGTGGATAATGCATTCTCCCACACTGATATCTTGTGAAGTACTCCCTTTTTAGGTGCTGGGTGACTTATTTGAGAGTGCATGTCTCAATCGATAAATATTGATTTTGAACCGGCATGGAACACTGTGAGTGGGTGTGAATTGTCTTCCTGGGGGGCAGCACCAAGAGTGAACAGATTTATGCTCAGGAAGGTAAACAAGCTGGTGGTAAAATTTTGTAAAATTAAAAAGTGTTGATGTTAATTCCCTTCACTAGAAGATGCTAATCTGTTGCTCAACTGCGGTAGGGAGAGAGTTCTGCCTTTGCTATCCTCTGGCTAAGTGAGGTCAGCTGTTTACTGATCTTCCGTCCTGATTTTCTGGTACCCAAGAGGGACTGCTTCACTTGTACCAGTAAGGGATGTAACCAAGATGACACAAAGATAAGAGGGGTGTTAAGTTTGGGGGGGTCCTGTTTAGCAACTACCCACTCCTAATATCAAGGTTTCATGGAGGAAAGGGAAATAGGTACTTGGGCAATGGGGTATCCAGATATTGGAATGATGCTTGTTATTCACAGAAACATTTAATATATTTGTACAGGCATTTAATCTTATTGAAGTGAGCCACCTCAAGACCTCTGGAGAGGAGTGAAATAAAAGTCAAACTAGCAAACAAACAACTGATCTTTCAAAATTGTTGAAAATCTACCCAGTATTGTATATAATTCTTAATACTCAGAATAATGAATTTTCAGATAATATTAAGAACATTATGTCCATAAATGTGTTGTTAAGTTCAATTAATAGTGAAATTAAAGAAAAAAGGAATGAATAGAGAGTTTAACAGATCAATTAAAAAAGCAGAACAAGAGCACAAATTTACAAGATGCAAAAAGAGATTGAAGGCAATGAGAACATTAAGAAACCATTTAGAATGAATAGAAGTGGAAGAGATGCAAATAATATATATAAAGTTTATAAAGCATAGATATTTTGAAAATGCAAACAAACCTTGTAGATATCTGGTATATTGTTTAAGAAAGAAAAAAGAAAATCTGGACCTAGTGGCAAAGCCCATTGTATCCAGGAATACAACAGCCACTAGGACATGCACCTGCACTATGACCTTCCTGAGTTCTAGCCTTCCTCTCCCCCACTCCCTGCTTGATCTTGAGACCCAGTGTGGTGAGATGATTAAAGAGTAGCAGACTCTAATCTCAAGAGCTTGGCTTGATTCCTGACTCCTCTTCCATATGCAGCCAGCTGGGATGCCAACTTCCAGGTGAGGACCCGGAAACCTTCAGGAAGAGGAAAGAAAGACAGGCTGAGAGAGAAAGAGAAAGAAAGAGGGAGGAGGGAAGGAAGGCATCCGTTCTGGAGAAAACAGCTGCTTTGGAGGGGAACTGGCCCTCCTATCCCCAACCCATACAACAGTATCTACATAGGTCACCACTGTCCTCACCTTCCCATTCAACCCCACATTTTACATTGTCCAGGATGATCAGGCTGTGGAGGGGTGGGCTGCCACCTTCCTGCCCTCCACATCTTCCAAATGCCCAGCCAGGAAGGCTGGGGGGGGGAGCTGCCACATCCCCCCTTCACATTTCCCAAAGCCTAGGCAGTGGTGCTGTCTCCTTCCCGCCCCATTCTGCATATCTCCCAAATGCCTGACTGGGAGGGGAAGGCCACAGGAGGGTGACTCTTTCCTACCCACCCCATCTCCCAAAGGTCATGTAGGGAAGGCTGCAGGGGTACGGCTGCCTCCTTTCCACCCACCCCAACATCTCTCAAAGGCTCGGCCAGGCAGGCAAGGTTGTGTAGGGGCTGCATCCTTCCCACCCCTCCCTCACATTTCCCAAAGGCCAAGCTGGTTGGGGAAGGCCATGAGGGGCTGCCTCTTTCCCACCCACCCCCCACATCTCCCTAAGGCTGTTTGGAGAAGTCCATGGGGGATGGGCTGCCTCATTCCCACCCACCCTTATCTCGCAAAGGGTAGGCCAGGCAAAGATCAGTCCCCTGAAAAAATGGGCTGCTTGGGAGGAGGGAATATCTTACATTGGATCCCATGGAGGTCCAAGGATGCCAGACTCCAAGTGGGAAACAAAGATAAATGCTGTGTGGCAGTAATTGCTAATACCAATAAACATCAAAAAATTCATAAACTTGTCACTGTTTCTTCCTTCAATGAAAATAATTAATTGATAGCAAAATTTGCTTGAAAAATGAAAACCTTTCAGTTTGTATGTTCTTCAGTTCAGTTCAATATCAAAGTAGATAAGAAACAGTTGTATGTTAGAATAAAACATGCAAACATTGGTAGGCAACCAGCTTTTCTCAACGTTTTTACCATTGAGAACCCCCAGAAATATACATCAGGCTTTGAGAAACCCCAGAAGAGGGATCTCCAGGTCTCAGTTGGAGGTTAGCATCCCTGCCACTGTTCAGGGATGCCAGCCTCCAGGTGGGACCTGGAGACCCCCCCCCCCCCATGAAAGCTCTTCTCCAGACTCCAGAGATCATTTCCCCTGGAGGAAACAGCTGCTTGAGACAGGGACGGGAGGGCTGTGTAGCACTCCTGTCCTCCAAACACACACACACACAGAGATAATTTAACAAAACACCATGTTTTCCCATCATCACATTGGAAAAGTCCACATCACAGAATTAAAAAAGAGGCCTTCTCCATGCCCACATTTTTCTCATACTGAAGAAGAATACAAACCTAAACTACCAGACATAACAGACAAAATTGTCTCAGCAGAGCTCCCAGATATCCACCAACAACCAACTTTGCATGCAGCCATGACAAGTCACATGGCCACGGCCCAGGCAATGACAAATCATCTCTCCCTATTGGGGGTATATCCCCCACTGAGGGCCAATCCAGTAGCTGGCGCATCGACTACACTACACACAAACTCAGCATTATTATGGCTAAAAATGTGTCTGTTTGGTCTGCTAGTTAGATGGGACTGAGCGAAGAAGGAATGGGGGATGGAGAGAGAAGACCTGTCCCAATGCAACTTTTGGCACCCTAACACTAGCCCACACACAAATGATTAATCACCCCCATCATGCAAATAACTGGGTCTTTTTATTCTGGCCACTCACAATATTATTAATATGAGCTACTGATTTCCCAAAGCCAATTATTGTATGATTCAGAAGTTGCATCTGCCCACGTAAGCATGGAGATGCATAAATAAGGGACCAGCAATAAAATAAAAGAGTTTCATTTTTTCTTCTTTCCTCCAGTATGTCATATATGTACATAAGCTCCCTGGCAGGGAAAAGAACAGCTTAAAACAAGCAGTGGGCTGAAGCTTTGGAAAGGACTTTCCAGGGAAAAGGTTGCAGGAGAAAACTATCATAATATAAATGTGTGTAAAAGTTTTGTCCTGGGATGGAATAGTGTGAGGCCCAGTGAGGGAAACCCTCAGGCTTTGGGGTCGTTTTTTTAAAGCTTGGGAATTGGAGAGTGAAACAGAAAAAACAATTCTCCCTAGGAAACTGCAACAGACAAAATACCATTTGTTGGTCCTGGCAGAGAAGTTGGTGGGGCAAATAGTAGCATCCTTACTGAAGTTGGAAACAGACAGAGATGTGCTGAAGAAAGGAGCAACTATGAAGTTAGATAAAACAAACTTGATCCTGTGAGTTTGCCTAGTGTCTAAAGCAACAGTTATTGGCATGAGTAACAGGGTTTGTTATCTTGAATAGGGCTAAGAAGAAAAAGTAACCAAGGAAGAAATTAATAAACTCTACTCTCTCTTTAACCCCTTGGAGCAGGCTTTCTCAACTAGGGTTTCATGAAACCCAGGGGTTTCTGGAGGATACTGGAAGGGTTTCCTGAATGGGTGGGAGTTGATTCATTTCTTAAATATATATATATTTAAAATTATTAAACACTTAAACATCCCAAAATGGCCAATGATGGGCCTGGGGGGGGGGGGTGGCAAGCGGGTGCAGGTAGGCATGTACACAGATACACTTCCCAATGATATTCTGTATGATCTGTCCCAGGAGTTTCTCAATGGTAGAAAAGGTGAGAAAGACTGCCTTGGAAAGTTCTTTGAATTATGCTGAGGGATGTCTTGTCTGTTTTTTACTGGATGATAGGATAAAGGCAGTCGCAAATGATGTCGCAAAATATTGCTTTTTAGTCTCTAGCAAAAAGAAAGTTTTATCCAAACAGATTAGCTAATCTTATGACTTTGCTGTACTTTTGTGTGTCACCATCAGTTTTTTCCTTTTGGTGTATGTTTTGATCAATTGTACTGTTTGCTGGTTGTTGACTGTATCAGCAATGATGATGGTGATGAATTCTGTGCAATTGGTAATAACTAACAAATGTTTTGAAAGGAGAAATTACCCATATGTATCCCACCACTACCTATGTGTATATCTGTCGTATGCACTTATACATGTCTACTAGCTTGTTTTTAATGACTTGCAGTTTTATATTGTTACATTATGTTAACTGTAAGCAGCCTCGAGCAAAGCTCAGAAGAGGCAGGATATAAATATCGTGCATGAATAAATATGTGCATGTTCACATATTTCTGCATGAGGATATGTACCCCCCACACACTGATTTTTATATCCTACAAATGGAATGTAACATGAACCATTTCCTTTGTGTTCATTAGGGGTTTTTTTCCCATCGAGCTTTAGGCATCATATCACCTCCCCTTTCAAATGTTAATTGGCCTGGCCAGGAAACAGGCACCTGGAGGGAGTGGGGAGAGCTTCCCAGACTTCCTTAAGAGAGACAGTCAGTCACCTCTGCAATTCTTCTGGAGTTGGCAACAGCCAGAAAAGGGGGTAGGCAAGGTAAAACAGGGCTTGCAAAGCAAAAGCCAGCCAGGTCCATTACAATGGTTAAAAAAGGTTGTCAACTGCCCCGAGCCTATAGGGATGGATCAGTAGACAAATAATATACTTATTTATAGAGAAGGACACATTTGGCTGGCCCTGGCCTGACCATGATGAAGCATGCTCCTGGCTGGCACTGACCTTGCCATTCTGAGAGATATACCTAGCTGACTCTGGCCATCCTGCAGCAAGGGTCTTGTGTCTGGCCCCATGGGTTGGCCAAGCATGATCCACCCATCACTGGCTAGGCACTATACACCCAGCTAATGCCATCCTTCCCCAGTAGCATAAGATGCAGACCTAGCCTGAACCAGCATTAATGTGAGCCTTGCACCATATGTTATAATCTAATTGTTGTTTACTGCCTTGAGACAGCAAGTTCATGTGTGGTAAAGGAATCTTAGCCATTGCTAGACATTAGCTAAGCATGTAGGTCATGTGCAAAGGGACGTTCAGGGCTGGCAGTAAGTTAATGGTGTGTGGGGGGGGGATATGTTCTATGGCTTATACCAACAATTTATTTCTATTTTATTTTTTAATTTAAATATTATTATTATTTAGATTCCTCTCAATTCCTGGCAGATGGGGAAGAAATGGAGATAGTGACAGATTTTATTTTCCTGGGCTCTGATCACTGCAGATGGGGACTGCAGCAAAGAAATTAAAGGACACTTGCTCTTGGGGAGGAAAGCTATGGCAAATCTAGACAGCAGCCTAAAAAGCAGAGACATCACCCTGCCAACAAAAGTGCGTTTAGTCAAGGATATGGTATTCCCAGTTGCATTGTATGGCTGCGAAAGTTGGACCATAAGGAAAGAATTGAGGCTTTTGAACTCTGGTGCTGGAGAAGACTCTTGCGAGTCCCTTGGACTGCAAGGCGAACAAACATGTCAGTTCTAGAGGAGATCAGCCCTGCCTGCTCCTTAGAAGGCCAGATCCTGAAGATGAAACTCAAATACTTTGGCCACCTCATGAGAAGGAAGGACTCCCTGGAGAAGAGCCTAATGCTGGGAGCGATCGAGGGCAGAAGAAGAAAGGGATGACAGAGAATGAGGTGGCTAGATGGAGTCGCTGAAGCAGTAGGTGCAAACTTAAATGGACTCCAGGGAATGGTAGAGGACAGGAAGGCCTGGAGGATCATTGTCCATGGGGTTGCGATGGGTCGGACATGACTTCGCACATAATAACAACAACATTATTTAGATTAATTGAGTATATACTATCTCATATCTGGCTATTGTGGGAAGGTTATAGTTCCCATGTTGAATTCAGGTCTGGGCTACCATGGGAGATGGAATATATAATACTCTATTTTGATACAGATCTGCTCAGTTGAACGGTGGTTTTAAAGCTCATGTTGCAGAAGGAGAAATTTAGGCCTTGAGCCACCATAAGCAGGAGCCCTTCTCCAGTTTTCCCTTTTGAAAACCTTTCTCCTATTTATAAACCTTTCTTGGATTCTGTTTATGTTGCTCCTAATTCCTACCTGTTTGTCCAATCTCACCTAAAGCTGAAAGAAAAACTTTACTGTAAAGGCAATTGGGGATTTGTCGTTCTCCCCCCCCCCCCCCCACACACACACCATTTTTGACAGAGGGAATTCCAAACAAGCTGAATGATGAAAACCAGCCCTTGAGCCACAATTATTCATGTCTACTCAGCTACGTCACCAAAAGGTATTGGGTGTAAATATTCCCTCTCGGCACATGCACTTCAGTTTTCATTCCTACAAAATGTGTCAGCCTCACGTAGGACCCTGTGTTGAACACTCATATTTGTTATGGGGCAAAAACAAGATCTGCAAATATTTTCTGTATCATAATTTGACAAAATGAGTGGAAATTTCCCTCCCTCATCCAGTGTGCTCTCTTTCTCACTCACACACGCACATTTACACACGCATACATACACCTTTCCATTCAAGAAAATATCTTTTTTATTAGTTTATTCGTTCAGTTGCCAACCATGCAAGAACATAAATATCATTTCAGTCATTTTGGACTGTGGAGTAAATGGAAAGCAGGGAAATGACTAAGGGACAAGGGGCTTTCAAAGTCTCCTAGAGAGTCTACCACTTACTTTTTTAATTCCAGAAGTCCAACAAACTGTTGAGACCAAAGAAATAATTGAGTCTAAGTAGGAGCTTTCCCCTTTCTACTAGGGAGTATTATGTACAGCACAAAAAGTTTTCCCCAAAAGATGCCTTAAAAAAAATTCTCTATGTAGCATCATTTTCACTGTGGAAAACCCACCATAGTATTTTTGATTCTCACCCCTCATAGTGGTGACTATTCTGCATCTTTTCTGTGGCGTATTTAAAACAAGCTTTACAATAATTCTTCTTTTACAACAGTACCGACGATGCCTTTTTTCACATGTATAAATATTAGCATGTTTTTGGTCTCCTCTCCTTTGTCACCGTACACCAATGGGTGAAGGGACAGCCTCTAGTCCCTCATCCACCAATGGGAGCTTGAGGCACCCCTTGTTTGGCACAGACCTTCTCATCTCTGCTATGACAGCATTACAGCAGCAGAAATTAATGTATTAATTCCCTCAGGGGAATTTCAATCCATTCTCTACATGGAACAGCATACATCTGAGGGGGAAATGTTGTAGTGTTTTCAAAAGGCTGTGTGCCCCCACAGAAATTTCTTGCTGAGGTCTCCATGTTCATGAACTACAATTCCCATGAAACCTTGCCAACAGCACATGCCAGAGTGCTGGTTAGGTGACATTGCAGCTGACCATGTCCTGTCAGTCAGCATCTAGCACAATGGAGGAAGTGCCCCTCCCACTTAAGGATTTGCCGTTATAAGGCTTTCAAATGCATGATCGTATGCAGAAGAAATATCAGAGCACATGCATAAACATGACCATTTTTAAAACATGACAATTTAAAAGGGTCAGCATACTGACTTTGGTGAAAACCTGTATGTATATAACATCCCTATGTTTCACATTAAACATGTTCTGAGTTTTCCAGATTGCCCCATTATTGGCGTGCTTACCATATGACTGCAGGGGTGATATGATAGCTGTGTTTAATTATGTAAAAGGGTAGTATAAAAATCAAATCAATAAATCCAGGACAAGCCGCCACGATGGCCACGCAGATGATGAGGGAGAAGACGCCCCGCCAACCATGCACCAAGATGGCTGCCGCCACAAGGACGTCGACGACGAGCTGGCCCAACACGCCAAAGCCTCCCTTCGTGCATCCTCCTGCCGCCCAATGCCACGACGAGGATGCCGCTGAGCAGCTGCCCGCACACCAAGATGGCCGCTCCCTCAGGTACACCTCATGCTGCCCTTGACCCTGTCCTCCCTTTCGCTACCTTACCTCTCCTCTTCCTCGCTCTTCCCCCTCACTTACTTCGCCCTGCTGGTACAGGGCCGCTTCCCCGGACCCCTGCCAGCACCCCACATAAAGCCGCGCCGCCTGCTAGCGCCCATTGTATTCCCACTACAATGGGCTTTATTCCTAGTGTGAATATAATGTATAAATGTGAATTACATGTGAATTACATGTATAAATATTAATAGTGACACTATTATCAGGTGTTGCACACTTTTCTAAGCAGTGCATGTCCAAGGATACACAGATATAAAGCAAGGCACCCCCAGACAACTTGAGCCCCAGAACATGGGGAAAGAAGGAGCAACTGTGCCAAACAAAGCTCCATGTGCCAAACAAAGCTCCATGTGCCAAACAAAGCTCCTTGGCCATGCAGCCATGTGTGGCAGAGCTGCCTGGGACACTCATTTTCATTTTTAAGAATGTAGTATTCTGGGCAGGGGTGGGGAGAAGTCAGGCCAGGACAACCTGATTTTTCCTCTTCTGGACAGCCCAGGTCCAGCATATACCCTGATGAGTCCCATGGCAAAAAAAAAGGGAAAGCAGATTCTAACAAAGCTAAGAAGGCTGTGATGAGCTCAAGGTGCCCCAGCTGGCTGCATATAGAGGAGCGGGGAATTAAACCCGGCTCACTAGATTAGAAAACTCTGCTGTTAACCACTATACCAAGCTGGCTGTTAGTGTAAATTAAGAAATGGCAGAGGTGGCTGTTTCTGGGCCTCCCACAGCCCCCCTTTCCAGATGGTGCACAGAGGCTGTACTAAGATGTGGCTTGCTCCCCCCCCTCATGTCCTCTGAGTTGAAAGGGGCCAGGATGCCAGGGTAACCTACTGGCAACAGGGCATGCTCTGAGGCCAGCTTCTCTCCTACCCAGCAAACTTCTGAAACTGGCAGGAAGTGGAGAGCTGATTCCTCATGATTGGGGCTAATATAACAGGGTGGGCCATTCCTAGCTGAGGTCCATCTCCTATTGGGGGAATATTTCCAGGGGGGCAATCAGGTAGGGAGTGAGATGTCTGCATGCAGTTTGAAATGACTGGCCCTCATTAGCAGAGTACTCCCTCTCTATTGGCAGCACCCCCCCCCTCGAGAGAGCCAATCAGGTAGGGAGTGAGTTGTTAAGCTTTATTATATTTAGTGATGACAATATGTTCCTTGGGAATGCTGGAAAGTATAGGTGAAGATAAATAAAGAGTTCTACAAACTGCAGAAACCCCTTCTATGTCGATCATAAATATGCGGCTAACTTTAACTTTTTCTGTGGTCAGGCACATTCACATTCTGTTCCATTGAGCTCTGTTTTAGATAAAACCCCATGCATTTTTTTTTTTAGAATCAACAGTAGGAATACAAACAGGAAAGAGGAAGGACTGTGCAAAACAACAACAACAACAACAACAACAACAAAAACCCAACAACCAAAGAACACCAGACTCTGAGAAGGTACACTTTTATTTTTCAGGAGCTGCTTTCCCAACAAGTATTGCAACAAAAGCCAGGTAGCAGCAGCAGGGTCAACAGACAATGAAAAATGTAGCTACCACAGATAGCAACTTTCACATTCCTTTCAAGGAAAAACTGTGAGAGCAATTTCTTTTTTTTTTTAATTTTCATGCAGCTCCCAAAAACAAAAGACATAACTGAGTACACCCATTTACTGATTTATTAAATTTATAGAACTATACCTCTCAATACAGAAGAGTCTCCGGGTGGTGTACAACAATTTAAAACCAGCAATACAATAAATAATGACAATTAAATACTTTAAAAATATTGTAGAACAGCAGTCAGCATCCTTCCATTCCCTAGTCTGATCTGGGGTGTTCCAAGGGAACAATGACTACTAGGTGTTCTTTATAGCTTGGCCTCAACCAGATGTCTGGCAAAAGATCCATTTTGCAGACCCTGTGAAATTCAGTGAGCTCTGAAAGGGCCCAATGTCTCCTCTGTGAGCTCATTCAGCCAGGTGTGGCCAGGACCAAAAAGGCCCTGGCTGTAGCCAGGGCCAGGCAAACATTTTTGGGCCCTGGATCATTAACCTGTTGGAATTGGTGGAACATAAGTGTTCTTCAGATATGCTCAGCCTGGAAGGGCCTTGAAGGGCAAAACCAACACCTGAAACCTAATCTGGTACTTCACTGGAAGCCAATGCACCTTGTCTGAGCACAGGGCATATATGAACCCTCCACTAGTGAGAACTCTGGTCACTGCATTTTGGACCAGCTGTAACTTCTAGAGTAGGGAGAAGGGGAGGCCTGCGTAGAGTGAGTTACAGAAGTCAAATCTGGAGTTGGCCATTGCATAGGTGACTGTGGCTAAGTGATCTGGGAACATATAGGGCATTAGTAGCTTAGCTGGGTACAGGTGAAAGAATTCCTGCTGAGTTACTCTGGTGATTTGAACCTTCATAGATAGGGAAGCATCAAATATCACTCCCAGGTCCCTAGCTGTCTGTGCATTGGTGAGCTGAACACCATCTAGGCTGAGTATTTTTATTTATTTATTATATTTGTATACCACCACTCCCAGAACAGCTTGGATGCATTTCATCCAATGCTCCCTTCTTGCCCAGCCATAGGACCTCCATCTTTGAAGGGCTTAGCTTTAGGTGGCTGTGTTTTAACCATTCGGTCACTCCTGCCAGACTACTCCAAGTATGTGCAAATGGAAAATGAAGGCTGTTTGCCATTGTAAATTGTAGGTATTTATATCTGAATATCTGAAAGAGCCTTTTGTGGCACAGAGTGGTAAGGCAGCCATCTGAAAGCTTTGCCCATGAGGCTGGGAGTTCAATCCCAGCAGCCGGCTCAAGGTTGACTCAGCCTTCCATCCTTCCGAGGTCGGTAAAATGAGTACCCAGTTTGCTGGGGGGTAAACGGTAATGACTGGGGAAGGCATGGGCAAACCACCCCGTATTGAGTCTGCCATGAAAACACTAGAGGGCATCACCCCAAGGGTCAGACATGACTCGGTGCTTGCACAGGGGATATCTTTACCTTTACCTTATATCTGAATGCTTGATGACAGAAATTATATTGTAGTATAATGTCCACAATTCTGGCATATCTGTTCCCTTTCTGAAGAATGGCATTGACAACTAGGTGGAAGAAGTTTCAAAATTGTTTTCAGTCTGAGCCTAAACATATCTGTGTTTGCTTAAGAATTGTGTGGGGTATGTCAGTTTCAGGAGTATATCACTCCTGGTGTCTTTGACCTTTTATGCACTGGTGTGTCTCTTCACTTTCACTGTGAATTCATGTTGTTGTTTTTTCTTCTGCTTTTCATCCTACTTTCACTATATGCATGTGGTTGGCTCCCCCCCCTTCATTCTGCATGGATTTTCTTCCCTTCAATGCTCACTTCATTTCACCTTTGCTGTTTCTAAAGGTTTTTTAAGAGTGCTTTTGTGGCACTTTTTCTTCTTGCTTCACTCCGAAGGTGAAGATAATGCAAAAGCTTAATTAGTCCATCAGATTCCCTCTCCACCCTTTAGCCACCTCTCAGGGGCCATTCTTCCACCGACCACATTGTGCAGCATGGTTAGTCTTTTTTATTAGTCAGTTGTGCACTGGGCCTGTCTTTTTAAAATTATAAGTAGAGATTCTTCAATCTATATTTACTGGGCAGCCATTTTAACAGTTTGTTAAATCATGTAGGCTCTTCTCCCTTCATCAGTGTAGAAATGCAATATCTCTTTTTTCAAAATTGGGAAAAGTCTAGTGTTATGGGTTGAACACTAGTCTTGAATCACTGAGAGCCTCTTGTGGCGCAGAGTGGTAAGGCAGCAGACATGCAGTCTGAACCTTTGCCCATGAGGCTGGGAGTTCGATCCCAGCAGCCGGCTAAAGGTTGACTCAGCCTTCCATCCTTCTGAGGTTGGTAAAATGAGTACCCAGCTTGCTGGGGGGTAAATGGTAATGACTGGGGAAGGCACTGGCAAACCACCCCGTATTGAGTCTGCCATGAAAATGCTAGAGGGCGTCACCCCAAGGGTCAGACATGACCTGGTGCTTGCACAGGGGATACCTTTACTTTTACCTTACTTGAATCACTGACAAAAAGAAATTGACAAAGCAAGCTCCAGCCTGCAGCCTTTCCAGGTCCTGGGGGGGCACCTGCGGAGTCCCCCCCCCCAATCTAGCGCTCATTGTATTCCTGAATGCAACAGGCTTTGTCCCTAGTAAATAAATAAATATTAGCAAGAGACTGGGTAACTGCAGGATCTTTTCACCAGTGTTTATGGGGTCCTTTTCCTAGGTAGAAACCCTTTAAATAAAGATGACAATTTATACTCAAGGAGATTTATTTGGGGAAAATATTGGGGTACACTCAGAGCACACACACAAGAGCACAAAAACATACAAAGTCCTAAGAAATAAAACAGAGGAGGATGTGGGAATTCAGAGCAGGGTCAGGTCATATTTACCTTTACCAGAAGAGTTTAGGATCAGAGGGGACTGTCTTTTGACCGGCAGTGGAGGGTGACATCTGGAGCCATTAGGCAGTACAAGTGTACTGCTCACTGAACACGAAAGCTGATTTTTATAGCTAATATGTAACCTAAAGCTACATTTTTCATGAGTTTGATGAGGTTATTCCTGAGAAAGCACAGCTGCAACTTACCTCAGCCGCCATTAATGAAGCATCATGGCAGGGTGGAGGGGGATGGTGTGCTTCAGGATGCTCTCCCCTTCAGGGCTGGGCATGTGCGGCACGGAGGTGCCACATCAGAAGCTGGGCAGGGAGGTAGGAGTGAGGCGTGGTGCTTATATAGTGCCACATGCTCACAGGGGGCCTCTTTCCTCCCCAGTGGGCCAATGAGCAGCATCCTGCCCTCCCATCCTATGTTTCTGGGTCTTCACGGTTAGTGTGTTAATTGAGAGTTTACATTGTGTTGGAAATGTTATGCAAATCTTTTTCACTTGTCACAGCTGGCAGTGGACAAGGGAAAGGAGTCTGACCAGGCAGGAATGGAGAAAAGGGAGAGTGATGGTACTCCCTCGATTGGGGGGCCTCAGGAAAAGATATCAGCCTTGAGTGCGGCCAACCTGGACGGGTAAGTTCAAAGCACTCAAGGTCAGGATGAGAGGAGAATGATGTAAGCTGCTTTAGATAGAAAGGCTGGTATAGATGAAGTAAAATAAAATAAACCTGACACCACTAATCGCTCCCTTCATCTCAGACCTATTTACATACCTAACATCCAAGGGTGATGGAAGCCTTGCTAATAAGCTTGAAAACAAAAGGCTAAACATTAATATAGTCATTCAAAGAAGACAGCATTCACCAGCCTATTCAGCTACAGCCAATCTTAGTGGTTAAATTTAAATATCTAACCCAATCATTTGGTGAACTCACTCACAAACAATATGATTTTCAAGCAAGTTAATGCACAGGCAAGTATTTGTTGTTAATTTATCAGATTTTTTCCAACAAAATATAGCATTTGCTTTTCATAGCTAGCTTTGCAAATGATTGTATAATTTCAAAGTGAGTGTATGAAATATTCCCCATATCTCTGACGGACAGAATGCACCTCCGGCCACAACAGCAGTCCCTCTGCCTTCAGCGGCTAAGTAAAGATTCCATTACTTTGAATTGGTCTTCAATGCCAAAAGAAAAAACAGGGACATTTTAAAAGAAATTTAAAAGCCTTTGTCACAATCTATTAACTCTTATAGACTGGCAAATATAGCACAGGCCTATCAAATACTGTAAATGATATATAATGGGAAACTTCCGTTCTTCGGAACCGTAACAAGAAATGCATAGCTATTACATTCCAGTGGTGTGATTACGCTTAATAATATTGATAAGTCTGTGTACACGGTGGAATTTCATTGTGCCTGCCTCTGCTTGGCATGTATGTGTAGAATGAGTTATATTCTGCTTTAGTTATAGTGTAACACAGATAATGAAGGAAATTATTCATTAACCATTTATAGAAAGCAACACTAACTTAATTGGTACTGGCTAGTAACCAGAGTCCCTCTTCACCCTTAAGAGTCAGAATGTTTTCTATATCAACTAACGAATCCATGCATAAGATAGAGAAAACCCATGTTCTGAAATCTAAACATCAAGGAGAACAAAACCTACACTCTTCTGTATTCTACAGAAAGTTTGTTATCTGTGTCTGCATGTGGGGAAATTTTGGTCTTATACTGTTCATTTTCTCAATTATATTTATTATTTCCCAGATGTAACTCCCCGCTCCCCAATTTAACTGGAATGAAATGCTCAGGCAGTATTTATCAGGGAAGGGGGATGGATTTCCCTCCATCCCAGTCTGTACTGCTGATCTGTCTCAGGCACATCACCAGAGAAGAGAACAGCATTATGTAGCGATGAGAGTGACTGTGCTTAGAATCAAATCAAAGCCCAAATAAGTGAGCCTCAACTTTGACTGATGTGATGAAAACTTGATACAATCAAAACTAGCACTGCAGTCCTTTTTTTCTATTCAAGCCCTCCAGAACGATAAAACACAACCACTATCACCACTGCCTTTTAGATAATTTAATTGAAAATTTTAAAATGTCTATATGGTCTAAAAGTTTTTAAATTTTATCTGCTTTCTGGTCTGTGATTGTATAAATAACCTTGACTTGACTAACCATTGCTTGGTCTGCAGAATCCCATCAACTACCACCCCGTCTCGCAGTTGGCGTTTCTGGGGAAGGTGCTTGAACAGGCTGTCATGGATCAGCTCCTGATGGCAGATCAGCTCCTGAGTTTCAGTTCAACCCTTCCAAGACAGATGTCTCGTGGCTAGGTTGCAAAGGGCCAGATCAGAAAGCACACTTACCGTACATGGACAGGGTAAAAATTAAGATCTCGCCCTCAGCCAGGAATCTGGGGATGAGTTTTGATACCTCCTTGTCAATTGAGGCACAAGACACCAGAGTAGCCAAGCTGGCATTTTCCCATCTTCACCAAGTGAGGCTACTATTGCCTTATCTGTCCTTGGAACACCTAGCTATAGTGATTCATATGACAGTCCCCTCCAGGCTGGATTTCTGTAACTTATTCTACATGGGCCTTCTCCTGTCCTTGACCTGGAAGGTGCAGCTAGTGCAGAATACAGCTGCCAGGATCCTCACTGGAACATTTTGGATGGCCAATATTCAGCCAGTGCTGAAGCAGCTGCATTGGTTACCAGGGGTGTTCCGGATCAAGTTCAAGGTTTTGGTACTTACCTTTAAGGACATCCATGGTCTGGGCCCTGCATATCTGAGGGACCATCTGTCACCTTATCCCCCCCTCACATGGCTCTTCACTCTGGTGGTCCCTGGCCCTTGGAAGGTGTGCTTGGCCTTAACCAGGGCCTGGCCTTTTCAATCCTGCTGGAATGAGCTCCTGGATCAATTGAGGATCCAATCGGCACTATCACAGTTCCAAAGAGCCTGCAAAATGGAACTCTTCCACCAGGCCTTCGGTCAAGTCTAGAACCAGAAGATCCGGGTCCCACTCCTCATCTCCCCCCCCCCCCTTAGGGGTGGTTATTGTGTCTGGCATTGACTGTCGACCACAGGTTATGGGCTAGCCAACCAGGACTTTGTGGAGGGTGGGAACTTGGGGGGAGGTTTTCATGTTGCCACTATTGATGCAGTTAGCTATTACCAGGTGTTTTAACAGTATTTTAGGGTTTTATTGTATCAGGGTTTTTAACTTGTAACCCACCATGAGCCAGTATCCCCAAGAGCGGCAGGAAATAAATCCAAGAAATAAATACAATGAAGATACGTATGTACAGTATTTGCTGGCGTATAAGACTACTTTTTTCCCTTGAAAAATATGCCTCCAAGTGGGGGGGGGGTCATCTTATATGCCAGGTGCACTTCAGTTGGGATAGACATAGCTGCCCATAGTGGCCCATAGTACTGTAATGTAATGTAACAAACTCTATATTTTGAGTGGAAATGTTGGGGGGTCGTCATATACGCCCAGTCGTCTTATACCCCGGCAAATACGGTAAATCTGCTGATTGTTAAACATCCCTTAGATATATTGATTTATTTGTTGAATAATTTATTGATTTATTTCCTACCGTTCCCTTTTTTCCTTACTATCCTGCCCCATTCACCTTGAACGGTACAGTCACTGAAGTAATAGGCAGCTCCTAATGTTTCTGAATGTTCCCAACATACAAAATTAAATAATTATTTGCTTCCTATTCTGACTGCACTAGTGATGCTACAAATTTCTCCACAAACACTTGCAGCTGCCAAACCTGCTATTTCCAAAGTTGAAAACAAGTCTGCTACCCACTTCCTTGGTAGAAAATGATGATCAAAATGTAATCAATGAAATTATAAGTGACAAGGCAACACACCTTGAAATTCACCTGAGTATTGTGAACTGGGTAAATTTGTATATGTGTTCACAATTATTGTCTAATGCAGCTATTTTGAAAGTCATCACTAGCAACCATTACAGAGTGAGACGTAGAAAGGGGTCTACACGGCATGTAACTTGACGTAAAGAGTTAAGCAATGTAGTATAGGGTGTGGTGAGAAGGCCAGGGTAAATATTGGCCACAAATATGGCAATTAGGCTGATGTAAATATAGGCAAACCTTATCCTGTGCAATCAAAGGAAAACATATTGCCACTGGCATCCCTCTTCAAATTTCTGATTAAAAGTTTGCAAAATAGCAGTATTTAAGACTTTTTTTCAAAAAAGAAAATGAACATTGATTACCAAAATGACATACCAAATATCAGTTCTGTTTGAAATATCAAGTCAAGAACAACTTAATTAGCATCCCCTCTTCTGAAAATCAGCAGGAAAATATTTTAAAACAATAAAAGACATTGCACATTGTATATTGCCTAATATCTCATCTTGCCACAGTGCTGTTTTAGATAAACTTAATATTAATACCACCAATAAAAACCATGAGGACAATACATCTGACTAGAGCCATTTCCAGCAATGACAAATGTCAGTTTTCCTTTGATAATACACATTTCAAGCCTATTTTAAGGTGTTTATCTCCCTCTGGTCACTGCTGTGTACTTAGCCTGAAATTAATTCATTTTTTTCTGAGGAGGCAGATAGCTGATAAACACCTAGGATGTTTTCTTTGGCTGCGACTGTGGCCTTCTTGTTAGAGGTTGTGATAGGACAGCAATATTTCAGTTTGACATAGCCATTCTGTCAGCCACATGGAAAAACCAACTCATTAAAAAAAAGAGAGAGAACATTCAAGGAGTTACTGATATTAGAACAGGCAGCTTTTTAACTGCAAGGCTGGGTCCCAATTAATGGAAATACATATTTAGCTGACTTATGGACTGTGTCTCCTGCCAATTAGCTCCATCTCAATGTTCTGCTCCTTGCCTTGAGTCAATAAACAGTTCAAGATTTCCTGGACTCAGAAAACGGACTTCAGTGCCAAGTACTGTGGGTATATTAAAACCATACACTACAACAATGCCTCTCAACAAGGAAACAGAGCTAATCATTCCCTTGTTCAAGTGAGTGTTTGACAGAGATGTTCTAAAGCTGAAGGTACACAACACTCCTCATTAAGGAAAGTGCTGGTTTTGAGCACATGCAAGATACCAAACTCTGGGCACCCTTTTGTCTGTATTCCTTCAGACAAGCCGTTTTCTTTTCCTTTTGCATGACATACCTTAAATGCCTTTCCAATAAGGTTTGATTGTGGGGCTTAGTTTGGAGGATTGAGAGGAGTGAGTAATTATCTGTCATTTATCTTGTACTTAAAGGGAGGGGGGAAGGAAAGGAAAAGGTCAGAACAAAGCAGGACATAGGGTATTACGCTGCAATTTTGCCAAACAATTTCATATCCATTTCCTTTCCCCTTTAGAACTTTGGAGAGGGGGCTGCTCAGAATGAAACCCCAAATTTAGCAGTCTGCAAGACGGTTAGAAATCTTGCCCTCAATTCCTCAGGAATATGGGATTTGCATGTCAGAACCATTTCCATGAGTAATTATCTTCATGTTGCGAAGCGTAAAGCAGCACATCACTGTGCCTGGAGAACAGAGGTGAGGATGCAGTACACATTTACCCAGCAGGGATGTGTTCAGATATTTCTATTCCAAATATATATCTGAAAAACAACTTATCAGTATTTTTGAGTGTATTAGGGTATCCAGATTGTATCCAGGAAGGATTATCTGGGTCTAAATTGGTCTCCCAGCATTCTGGAAATATTCTGGAATATATGGGGATATTCAGAGCTGGCATTTTAAGGCTCGATGATAGAGTTTCTTCAGTTTTACAGTTTGTCTATATCTTCTTGATAACTCCTGGTATCGACTTTCCAGGTTTAGTACTAGTTGTGCTGGGCTTGCCATATTGTCCCCTGGTTCTACTGAGATCCTCTGATTTAATATTGGTCCTGTTCAGCTTGTTGGGAGTTGTTTATATGCAGTTGACAGTGTGGTAAAAGGAAAAACTTATCATGCCATTGCTGCATGCATTCTGCCTCCCCCCCCCCCAAATAAAAAGTGTAACAAGCATGAACATTTTCCATGATTCTGAAAACAATAATCCCATTGCAGCTATAGAATATAGAATTTATGTAGCTTGCCAGCATTTAATGAATCTCTGTGACTTTACCTAAAAATAGAGGTATTATAAACACTTCCTGTTATCTGTAGGTTATAGATTACTAGAAGGAATTGTCAAGGGGGGGATTTTTTCCTTCTCCAATTTGTCCTCTTTCTCTCCCCTGAAAACACCTATCTCCTTGTCTCCTGCTTTCTTCTCTCCTTCACACCCAACAGTCCACCTGCTTTTAACTGTCCCTCTCTCCTCAGTTTTCCTTTCAGTAGCCTCTACCTAGAAAAACTACTATCCAGGTTATATAAGGTAGTGTGTTGAAGACTTTGTTAGTATCCCTGGGAAAAAAACAATTAAGAAATAAGTTCACTGATGAACTAAAATACGAAAATGAAGTTTTATACCTAGGAACTCGTTCTATTGTTTGAATAAAGTTTTTGCCATCGCCAGCTTGGAAATTTCTTTCTTGTCTACTCAAGTTCAGAATAAGGCTGCCGAGCACCAAAGAAGAGAAGAACAGCTGGTTTTTATATCCTGTTTTTCACTGCCAGAAGAGTCCCAAAGCAGCTTACAAACACCTTTCCCTTTGTCTCTCCACGAAGACACCCAGTGGTGTAGGCGGGGTTGAGAAAACCTGGCACGAGCGATGGAGGCACAGAGGCTTGGTGCTCTGGTGGGCCTACAGCTGGCAACAGTGTGGTCGGTAACCACTTGTTCAATTATAATTCCTAAGATTCTAGGACACTGAAACTATGTAAGATCCATATATCCAATATGTGCAATGCAGAAATGTCTTTCTGTTTCAGTATCGCTAGAAAAAAATAAATGTTGGTTTTCATGCCCCCTTTCCACTACCTGAAGGAGTCTCAAAGTGGCTTGCAATTGCCTTCTCTTCCTCTCCCCCCAACAGAGACCCTGGGGGGGTAGGTGGGGCTGAGAGAGCTCTGAATTGTGACTATCCCACATTCACCCAGCTGGTAGCAGGTGGAGGAGATTTCCAGGTCTGTTGAACAAATCAGTGGGGGAAGGAGAGAACTTATTTGGCAGAGGGAGAACAGAAGCTGGGGGGGGGGGGGAATGATGTTTCTACCACAGCTGGAAGTGATAGAATCATAGAGTTGGAAGGGGCCATATAGGTTGCATAGATCGCCTGTGAGCTCACTACCTCCCTAGGCAGCCAATTCCACAGCTGAACTACTCTGACTTTGAAAAAAATCCTGATATCTAGCTGGGACTGTTCTATGCATAGTTTAAAGCAATTATTGTGGGTCCTATCCTTTGCTGCCAACAGTGCTCCCTATAAGAAGTTGACACTCTTAGCCACTACACCACACTGGCTTCAAAAGAACATTGGACTAAGTCTAATCACATTTCACATTTCCTGATGATTATTATGACAAATGCCTAACAACACGATGACCATTTATGCCCCAGCTCCTGTGCAGGAGCACAAATCGGGGGCAGATGAGGTACACCAGGTCAAATGCTCCCCCATATGGGTGCAGTAAGAGGTGGGGGAATCTGCCACGACTAAAACTCCAGTCTGCAGCCCGGCATGAAACCTCCAGTGCGTAAACACTCAATGCCATGAACATTTATTAAGATGGTTTCCATAGTCAGCATGGATCATAGTCAGCATAAGACTAGCAGCCTGATACGTTACATATTGACTTGAAACTAAATTCTCCTCTGCGGAAAGACAATCAACCTCCTCGGTGAAGAGGTTAAAAGAAAGAGCTTCTAATCTAGTGAACCAGGCTTGATTCTCCTACTTTTCCACATGCAGCCAGCTGGGTGACCTTGGGCTAGTCACAGTCTTGGTAGTGCTGTTTTTACAGAACAGTCCTGTTACAGCTCTCTCAGCCCCACTACTTCACAGGGTGTCTGTTGTGGGGAAAGGAAGGAAAGTTGGTTGTAAGCTGATTTGAGACTCTGGGTAGTGAAAAGCGAAACATAAAAAAACAACTACATCTTCTTCCCTTCCATGTCTCAAGAAAGCAGGCATTGTGGATATAAGCTTCATAACAGCCAAAATATGGGAATTAGAGGAAGTAACTTCTGCCTGACTTACGTCATACTTTGGTATTAGAATCATATTTTTGCCTAGCTAGGCTTTGATCAACTGAGTTTTGGAAAACATGCTGAAAGAAACAGATATTACAAAAGCTAACAAACTTTTGAAATAAAGATAAAGCAACACTGGATGAGTAATGGTAAGAATTTTTTGCTTGATTTTTGTTTGTTTAAGGCACATCTGCCATTCTGAAAAATTGCTTTGTGTGTGGGGTGGGGAGTGGGGTGAGAATTATGCTATCCATTATATAAAGCAACCTAGAGGCAATATATTTTTCTTTGGTAGATTTTTCCAGTATTAAGCTAGATGAGATGAAGTTGGCCTGTACTTGTTACACAAACAAAAATCCAAGGACCTTTATGCACTGGTGTTTCCCTTCACTTGTTTCTCCTTCATGCCAACTTACTTTCACTTTACAGGTGTATCAGACTTTACTATTTTTAATTATTCTACCAAGGCCGTATAGCTCAATTATTAAAACACTGGCCTGAAAATCAGGGCATTGTGAGTTCAAAACTAGATCTGGATGTCCCCCCCCCCACAAGAACTAGGCATGCTAATTCAGTTTACATTGTTTTGCTTTTGAAAGCTCATGTTTTTAAAATGTCTGCAAGACTAAAGAGGAGGCTTATTAAAATATTAAATGCTTAAGCAGTATTGAAGCTTAGACAAGATGCAAGTGGGAAAATCTTCTACTAAGATGGCTACTCAGAAGTGAAAGCAGCATTAAGAATCTCTCTGGACAACTTCAAAAGGAATCTCCTGCTTGAAACCAGCCACTAAGAGTGACCAAAGGAGAAGAAGAAAAAATGTTTGTTTTTTTTCTTCTAATTAGAATGCAGAGTAATACTTTTCAATTTAGAGGAGAAAAATCAGAGAAAGAAGAAATTAACAGAGTTCAGGAACAGGATGGCAACAGGGTGCAAATCAAAGGGATACTGGCATCTATTCAGTGAAAATTAAGCTGTGCATGCAGAAAGGGCCCAACTGTGTGCAACTCGGCTTATAATAACATTGGCCAAACTGAGCAACTGAGAGCTTCAACTGGCAGACAGAGGTTTTGCACCCGCAATAGTTTTTACTTTCATTCAGTGGATATTCTGGTGGAAGGGATTTGAATGGATAGACCACATGTAAAGGAACATATATGAAGAACCATTTTTGATAATAAACTATTTTGGGGCTGGGAGGAATATTCTCCATGTATACCTAATGGACTAAGTCAATGTTATTGCTAATATTTTATCAGTTGTCCAATATATTTTGATTATAGATCAAATGGGTGTGACAAGGATTATGCTTGTAGTGCAGAATGGCTACAATTGACCAGTTTTGATTTTTAAAAATATATTTTATGATGATGCAATATATTAAAGTGTACTGCCTAATACCACATAATTTGAATTATATGATTATTGGTACATTTGGCACTATTTAATACGTGATGGGAGCAGGACTGGATATTTGAAAGAGCACAAGCTGCATCTGTTGCAAAACAAAATTTACAAAATGAGAAAACAGACATCTTACCAGTCTTTCATGTTTACCAGCTACCTGTAATGATTGCATGATAAGTATATAGCAATTAACTGTTCAGAGAAGAGGGCAGCAAGTGGCTACTCTCCCAGTGTTATGCAAGTGTATAATGCTGGATAGTGGGAGAAACAGATATGAGGCGAGTGCTTACAATGAAGCACAGGGAAAGGAAGCTGGGATCCCTAGTCTTCCCAGCAGGCAGTTACTACAAGGCCAGGTGACAGCAGTGGGCTAATAGAGGAAGACAAAAGCCCTTCTGGATGTTGGGAAAATCAGGTGCAAGGCAAAGACCTTAGACAGCCACTGGTGACCAGATGCCTTGGAGGTCATGCGGGGGAGGAGAGTGTTGAATAGGGCTTACAGGTAAGAGTGGAACTGGTCAGACACAGGATTATTACTTAAGGTTACGATCCCTTGCTATATCCACCATTGTCAACAGTTTTGAGATTATTTAAAGAAATAAAAGGCCTATCCTGCTTTTCTTTTGATTATAAACATCTGTGTTTCTTTAAATCTCCTAGAATATAATTTAGAAAACAAACCTGCTCATCTTAGAACAGAGGAACTTTTGTGCTGCCATTGTAATTACATGTCCAAGAATCAACTCTACCTGTAATTCAACAATAGATAGCTGTAGTAGATTCTAGAAAGAACTAAAAAAGAAATTGGCTTTAAATGAAAATGTCCACTGTCTCTAAAATCAAGAGAAATTGTATTTCAAGCTCCTTAATTCTGATGATTTTTTTTTAAGCCGCTTAATCTTGGGACATTTTTTTTAAAGAGGGAGAAAGTACATCTAGTATATGAATGCTACAAGCACAGCCATTAGTTATTCTGCCATTAGTTATTTCCAGAGTGGTGTTTCCTTATCAAACCTTCAGCTTAATAAAGATTTTTTGTTGTTACACTATACTTGGGTCATTTCAACATGCAATAAATGTAGTGAAATATCTGCCAAATGTAGGCAGCATATTCTGGCCCCTGCACATGACATCACCTACATCCAGCATCTGGGCAGCAGCTGGCTCGCGACATTCTCCATTTTAAAGCACAACTTCAGGAATCCCAAAAAGTGGATTCACCACCCTAAAAAAGTGTGATCCACCAGTGGACAACCAGCAGGCAACTAGCAGAAGGAACGTATGGAGGGTGAAACTCATGATAGTCAGCTCTGCAATGTCTTGCCCTCGCTCCCACCCTCCCCCTCCATTTCCTGCTCAGCGAAAGAGGCAGGGCAGGGGTGATAGAGTGCTGGTGTGTGTGTGTGAACCACCCCCAATTAATTTACCCAGATTGATTGGGAGGATGGCTGGGTGGTGCCTGGGTGGTGCCTGGGAGCCTTCCGGCCATTTAAATGATGGGGGGGGCATCTACCTCCATCATGCCCTCCGCTTATCGGCTGTGTTTTTTTTGGGGGGGGGGGCTTTAAATAACATAGCAATGCATTTTCATAGAACTGATTATGCATTGCTACATGTAAGTCTCAAGTAAAAGAAAATGGGCAAGACCAACAAACCACCGATTGGTTGGCCCCGTTGATTGACAGGCCGAGGAGCAGTGAGCCAAATAACACATTACTCTCTTGTTTGCTGTTTGCACAGCATGTGTGAAGAGGAAGACAGCCAATCACAATTTACTCCCACCTACCAAGGCGATAGAGAATGGGGGGAGATTATGTATATTTATTTATTTATTTATTTATTTAACTTTTATACCGCCGTTCCCTTAGGCTCATGGTGGTTTACAAGATAAAAAATGCAATAAAACCCATAGTTAAAACCATTAAAACCAATCCACACTGAAAATCAAAGGTGGTTTGTTACTGCTTTCCTTTGCGGTTTTCCTTGGTGCTCTCGCTTCCAAGTACTGACCTTGCTTAACTTCCAAAATCTGCTGAGATCTATCTATTCCATACTGCCTTCCTTCCCAATAGAGAATGGTATAATTTTAAAATCCCAATCCTTTTTCATGCTCCAAATAGTCCTCTTCCAATGGCTTTTAACCTACTGGGCTAAATGTCTCCTTTGACAAGGGGAGGCTGGTAAGGACATGGGATGCACCAATTTGCTCACAGTAATGATTCTTTTATGTGAGATCTGCCCAGTTCTCGGCCACTACCGGAAAAAAAAACAGCTTGATTTAAAATGTACCTTTGGAAATTGACCTGTGATTGAAGCAAGCCTTAACTTTTTGTTTTATCATTGTTGGCACTTTGTTAGACTTGTGTGTGTATGAGGAAGATGCTGCTTAGGTTTCTCTTTTTTCAAAAAAGCTATTTTACTTTGGGTATTTTACTCTGGCTCTTTCCTTTTCCATCCCTTCCATCCCTCACTGTCCCCTCCTTCCTTTTGGGTTTTCCCGAGGCTTTGTTGCTTGTATTGGGGCAGGCTTTTCACTTAGCTGCTTGCTTTCTTTACCCCCCTTCTTTCTCTCCCGTTCATTTTCTGCTGGTATAATTTGTTCTGTTCTGCTTTTCAGTTGAATAGTTGAGTTAGAGTTTGTATCTTTTTGCCTTTCTTCCACCCTTTAATTTCTAGAGGGTTGGTTGGAAGGGGGGTTGTGATTGGTGGAGTTGTTTAGTGCATGCTTCTAAGTGATTTATTGTTGCTTAATTGTTCTGGTAAGGTTTTAAATAGAAGCTATTTTAAATAAGGGTACGTTAGAAATTGTTTTTTTTTAAGTTCTAATTAAATTTCAGCTTAGGACTTGAGTTCCTTCCTAATTAGGCTAGTGCTAGGCAACAAAAACAGGCAAGATTGTGTGCAAAACAGTAGTATAATTAGCATAGATTAATTGTAAAAAAACCTTTTTTTAGCATTCATTCTGAACATTATTACTTAAGGGCAGGCTCCTATAGACAGATTTTGCTTTAGGCTGCCCTATAGTTTCATTTTTCAGAAGGGAGGTCTTGAATTCTTGAAAAGGAATTCAGGTGTACCCCAGATCAGTCAGGAAAAGTTTAATATGGAACTTTTTTTTTAAATTTGTAAATTCCATCTCAAGGATCATTTCAATTAAACCTTAGTCAGGTTTTAGAATAGGAAGTCACCAGTTCTTTAAAAAGAAAAGGAAAAAACAAGAAGGCTAGGGTATAGTCTTCATGGGGCTTTTTACCCACTCCCAGTTAGAACGAATCCCTGCAGTCTACACTGAAATCTATTTCTACTTTGATTTTGGGTGCTTTAAATTTTCTCTCTGCAACATGCATGATTGATTTGTGGTGACCCTAACATTGCCCCACAATATACTCGAGTGGATATAAGTCTCGATATTTGAAAGACCGCCGTGAGTAAATGTGTAGACGGATCCTTTTTGTGAATTAATTTACTGCTCCGTGCCTGAGAGCAAAGGAGTCATCCCTGATTGGCCAGAGTATCAGTTCAAGGACTTCCTGGTTCCCGGTTGCAAGCCTTCCCTTAAAGCAGTGGTTCTCAACCTTCCTAATGCCGTGACCCTTTAATACAGCTTCTCATGTTGTGGTAACCCCCAACCATAAAATTAGTGTTCTTTCACCGAAATTAAATCGAAACTGACCAATGGCTTGAAGATCCATTGTTCATTATTGTAAATAAATTGTTTTTTTCCCGTGGAGAGTCGGCGCTGTAGGGAGACATGCTGCACGGCGAGTGGACATGCCTGGAGAGGCTGGGTGCACTGCTGCAGGAACTGCGCTGCCACCGCCTGGAGCCCAAGGCTGCTGAACTGTGCTGCCACCTGGAGTACCTGGCGGGCAACTGCGCCATGCTGGAGGCGCTGCTGGAGCGGCTGGCAGCCAAGCACAGGCACCTGTAGGGGGAGCAGCAATGGTGGTGGTACCCCCTCGGCCAAGCTCCTTGCCCCGCCGCAACCCCTGTGGAAGGGTCGTTCGACCCCCAAAGAGGTCCCGAACCCTAGGTTGAAAACCACTGCCTTAAAGTGACTGCGTTCCAGAAGCCATAACTTGTCTCAGCAGTTTTGCCTCTTGGATTTATTCCCCCTCCTCTGCTGTCTCCAATCTTCTCCCCCCCCACCACCCCCCCCCCCCATTCAAGAAAAGAAAGAGTCTCCTGCTGTGCTTGCCTTCCTTCCCTGATCTGAGCTTTCCCAGTCACATGCAGAATACTTTCTGTTTCAATAGGGAGGTGGAATAGAAGAAGGCCCGATTTCAAATCAATCTGAATTCAGCAGGATCCACACTGGAATAAACAAAGTAAATGCAGAATCAGCCTAGGTTATGTGCATTTTTACAAAACAAAAACTTTGGTTTTTGGTGAAAGGGGTGATAAAAAGTTTTCAGCATCTGTTAGGTTATAATGCAAATAACTAGATATCTTACTTCTCTCAAAAACTACTAGGTAGAAAGGGTTTGTCCCAGGGAAACAATGAGTGGCAAGAAGGGAATGCATTGAGGCCCTGGGGAAAGGTAAAATCATCTTCATAACATCATTTCCTAAGTTCTGCCCAATTTGCAGTGTCAGCTGATCAGTCAAGGTGGAGACCTGGGTGTTGTCTACATTCTCAGTTTAATTTGATTGTTACAGAATTGGTGTGGTAGCTCTTTAATCCACAACCTGCTTGCATCTGCTCCTGCATTTTATACTTATTTCCTTTCTCCCCCAAATCGCAGAGTTTAACTCTGCATGCTAATAAAAATTGGATTGCCTAGACCCCTGCTGTTTTTGAGCTGTTCATTGGTTTCTGTGTGGCAAGAGCAGCCCCTTTTACTTCCTGTCCTCCATTTCAGGTCTGGCTCCATTGTGTTTATACTTCTGTGCTGTAGACGTATTTTTCTGCTTTTCCTGCTCCTTTAAGTAATGCAATAAACACTCATATCAGAAGGAGGTAAAGATGTACCTATGGCCACTTTCAACTGCCATTCCTCCCCCCAGTCTGCTGCATGTGTTTCAGAGGAGGGGGGAGGGGGATAAAGTCAGCAACCATTGTGAATAGGGTCCACAGGAAATGAACTTTTACACAACTAAGATAGCTCAATTAGTAATGCACTTGCTTTGAAACCATAACTTTATGTGTTCAAGGATGGCCATGGATCTTTTTTTCTCCCTAGACAAGAGTTTTATTTTTATTTATTTTTTGAAAAACTTGTACTACTACTTTGGCCTTTGGTATTGCTAGACTTTTGTGTATTGCCCTTGGTTCAAGTGGGTTTGCAAAATTGTCCCATCATCCTTGGTTATGCTGAGCTTTCCAAACTCCTCCCCACATTTAATATTGTTCAGCTGGACTTTTGTAGATTTACCTTGTTTTGCATACCCCCCCCCCCAAAAAAAAAACCTTGCTGGGATTCACTGGTTAGAAATTGGTTCTTTTGGGATTGTGATGACACATTTTCACTGGGTTCTGGTAGGCTTTTCTGTTACATATTTGTTCTGTGAACTCGGAAAAGTACTCAGCGACTTGATTTTGTCATGCTGACGTTCTCTGGTTTTACATTTACAAACAGTACTGTTGGGCTTGCCAAACTGGTTTGTGGTTCTCTGTCAATTCATGGATTGTTCTTGGTTCTTTTGTCCTTGGCATGGGATGCATTGGTCAGTAGTGCTGCAGGCCTGTCTCTTTGCTTTTTTCGTTGGAAGGGTAAAGGTTGTACCCCTTCCATTGGAATCAATGGAAAACGGTGGAGCACATTCTTCGGGGATCCATTGAATTGGCACCCATCATCCAATATTTTTTTAACTTAGGGGTTCTTCTGAGGACCTACAACGGCAGCTCTGATACAAATGTGATGTCTTTGTCTTAAAGTCTTTCTGGGACAGCCTTTCCCAGATGACTTCTCCATAATGGATTAAAAATAATTCCAGTTACAGGGGAGAAAAACTGAATCTGAGTAATTTGGGTTGTGTCCAAACTGAGGGCAGCTCACCTATTGCTACTTTCCAGTTACCTAGCCCTTCTTCAGGTACAGTTCAATACAAAAACAAAGTTTTACTGCTTCAGGTAATGTGAGCATCCTATTATACGGGTAGGTAAATTAGACTGTAGAGAAAGAACCTGTATATAAATGGCTATCATTTTGTCAGGGTAACTAGACAGCTCTGGTAACTCCATGGGGTAAAAATGGAAGAAAGTACAACCACTATTATTGCTTTCCGACCCTTATATTTACTAGTACCGTTGCTTTCATGAAGTCCCTTCCTGTATCAGCAGTCCATTCTTTAAGGGATAATAATTTACAACACTCACCCCATAGTCATACACATAAAATTAAAGGCAGCTGCTCCACAAAGGTCAGTTTAATATTCTGTAAATTTGCTGGACAGCTGTCAGCTTTGTTTTGTGTTTTCTGTGTGCTCCCCAAACTTACATCGCCTGAACAAGCACCTGGGGCCACAACTTGGCTCCTGCACGGTACAGTTAAATTGATCCATATGATTGGAATATTGCCCAGAAATTTAAAAACAAACAAACAAAAAGCTCTAGCACAATAATTTTGAAATTAGCATTATCGATACACTAATGCAATCTGAAGGCCAGTTGGGCCGAACTTAGGAAATGATGTTATGAAGGGGATTTTTAATTCTAGCAGCCCTCAAAGCAGGAAGCCTTTTCCTTGAGGAATACTGCACTTGAATACTGCAGATTACAATTTAATATTAACCAGATTTCTACATTAAATGTGATTTCCGAGAACAATTTGATTTCTCTCTTACCTCCACTCTTTCTGTAAGATCAAAATGCTGTGCAACAGCAAGCAGCTCCTGGAACAAAACTATGCCTGCCTGCAATTTAAACATCAGCCTTTGCAGTTGCTGAACGCCATCAGATTGGGCTGTCAGTCACTAGCTCTGCTGTCATTCTTAATCTGCTTCTGAGGCCTGGTTTGCTCCCATATGGCCCTGTTTTGTTTCCACTGCATAGTTACACATAATCAAAGTGGGGTAGGAAAGGGAAATGTCCTTCATAGTGTGAGTCATAAGTTTAACCATGTGGCATGGAGCCAAGCCTCATTCACACAAATATCTGAGCCTGTGGAAAGTGGTAAGGGCTGAGCCAGTCATCTGAAAGGTGCCACCAGCAATGCGTTGAGCTCAGCCTTTCGAAATGCTCACTGGGTGGCCGTTGACAAATTCCAGTGTCTGAACCTCAATAATCTCACAATTTTGTAATTAAGGAATTCAAGATTTGGTCAGACAAACGCATGGCCTATGTCTGAGGCCTCGCCGAATATAGGGGGACTTGAACACCTATTGATTCAACCCTTGTTCTGCCATTGGTCACAAGCGGGACAATAATTCATTTCACAGTTTGTTTGTGAGCAGCTTGAGTTTGTTTGGTGGGTTAATTTATGTGTATTCAGGCAGAACAGTACAGTACAACTAGCAGAATTTGTGTATATATATATATTTTAATCCGCTCAGTAGACATCCTAGTTTCCTCATACAGATATCCTTGCTGTATACCAGTTGTTTGAGCATGCAAACAGACAGTTATTAACAAATAAGAGGGTTTTTAAAAGTCTTATATCTGATGTTTGCCTAAATTTTGATGTTGTTTTGCACATATGTCTATTTACATAACCTGTCTGGAGTCATAACTTCATCCCATTATTTACCCAACCCAACCATTTGAGACTCTTGGGGAGAATCAGTTTCACTAACTGTGCAGATACAAAAGCAACTAAAAGGCAGAAGGAATGAAACTCCACCATCTTAGCTTCTACACTTCCACCAGGCTAAGGATGTTCTTCAACCACTTCAGGTTTATGTTGTGTCATAATTGCCAGTTGTGAAGTAACCCCAGATTACAGGAATGGTGAGTAAGCTGTTCATGTTTTCTGGGTAGCTACATATCGACATCAATCAGAACAGCACACATGCACATGTGGGAGGAAACAAAGGAGCATGGGAGTTGTATTTTCCAAGGCTATTTTAAGACTGAAATTTTTCTTCCCATTTTGGATGGGGGTGTTTGACACTCCCCCTCCACCATTGCTTAGCATCACTTTACCGTATAACTATCTACCTTGTGGGGGCCTTTATTTCAACAGTTTAAACTTCACCTCACCCTCAAATGATTTCTTTCCATTCTGGGATTCCTTTCCATTCTGGGATTCTGTTTCAACATATGACACTGGCCCCCAATAGGCATCCCCCCACCCCCAAAAAAAACCTGCTAAGGATCCATTGACCATACAAATGTCTTCCCTGTGGAAACTTTGTTTCATCAATTTGAAACCTCACATCACCCCACCGTGAGAAGAAAGTCTGACTTACACGCCTCACCACATGGAAATTTGTGTGTTCTGTTTTAGCATGATATCCTTCTAAGGCCATATTTTATGCAATAGGTTATGTTTTGCCGTTCACAAATTTTCAGACTAATTTATCTCACAGAGTTTTGTGAAGATAAAAGGGAGTCAAGGAGAACGATGTAAGCTGCTCTAGATCCCCACTGTGGAGAAAGTGAGAGTGTAAACAAAATATGTAAATAATAAATGTAGCTGAAGATGGTAAGTAGATAAATGGTTGGTTGGTTGATGAATGGGAAGGGAGGCAGGAAACAGGGAAATATGAGGATGTGGTCGGTTGCCAAAAGGAGGGAAAGAGGAAATAGCATGAAGAACGGGATATGAGGCATTGCCCTCAGATCTGTGCAGTTTCTGCTCTTCTCAACTGGGCAGCTTATTTTTGTGAGAACATTATCTCAAAATACCCATATCAAGTAACGTGAAATGTGTAGGGATTTTTGAATGATACATACGTTTTAAAAAGAAAATCCCACTGCACAATCTATTTTGCTCTCTCCTATGAAATGAGGCCCAGATAGCAATGGGAGTGTTCATGGGTAAAGATTGCCTGGAAGAGGGAAGGCTGGTGACAGGGGCAAACAAAGGTAGATTTGTTGATATGGGAAGTACTGAAGGAGACAGGAACAGGGGAGATAATGTGGGGGCTTTTAGGGAAGGAAAAGAGGAAGTAGTGGGGGAAAGATAAATGAAATGCCCCCCTGCAAGATCTTGTGGGTCCCATGTTTGTATGAGTAAAAGTACTGGATTTTATTTGTGATACTGAATAATTGCACAGATGATATAAAACAGATCCTTATGAGTTTTACATGAGGTCATCCCAAATTTACCATCAAATACCATATCAAAACTAGCTCCAACAAGTATACCTCATGTAAAAGCCTGCACCAAAACCAGGTGTGGGTATTTTCAGTGTAAAAGTCCGCAAAAATGTATAATGAAAACGTCTATACCTGGTTCAGCTTTTAAAGGACAGTGAGACACAGAAAGCTAGAGTCTAGTTCATCGATTATTATGTCCCCTTGAAGTGACTGAATGTAGAACCCTTACCTCACCTCACTGCTTCACTTGCCTTCCAGGGAACAATGTGGCAGAAGGGAGTGTAATGAATATTTTTCTCTATTTTATTTTTTCTTTTGTACTGGCTATTCTGCCAAGTAAATTCTCCGAGCATCCCCATTAAGCAAGCTGGACACTTTTGCAACTCTTGATGAAACTTAAAAGCAGCCACAAAGCACAGAGTATACTTTTCATGGAGTTCAATACCCACTTCTTCATATTTTTCTATATCTCTCTGATTGTGGCTGTTCTGTCTGTTAATTATGCCCAGAGATGAATCAAATAATAAGGTTGGTAGCAAAATAACCAGCATCCATAGCCAAGGGAGATGCAGATTTGTGGGGGCCCTGGCAATAACCAGCAACCCACACCCCTTTGATTTAGTCCCTTTCTGCTCAAACAATATCTCTTCCATTTAGCCCCTCCTGTTTGTTCACTTTTCCATTTCAATTTGTTTACTCTAGTCAAGATAAATCATATCAAATTTTGGTTTCTTAGATACTTCATAAACCAGTGAGAAGAAAATATGTTTTCCATGATTTTATTTGCTGTATTTAAAATTGGCATCATTTGTATAAAAGCAATTTAAAAATCTTGTGGAGGAGTCTCAATCTCAAGATCTACAGAAAAGTTTCTACACTCACTCCTGAAAGCGAGGTGTCCAATCCAAAACTTTCCAAAATGCATAGCAATTGAACAATCCCAACATATAAAAGACATATAGTTTGAATAGTAAGAACTGCATCACTCCATTTTTTTTAACCAAGAGTTTTTTTCTCACATGTCCCTGAGACCGTTTCTGCCGTACAGTCTTACCTTGGTCCATTCCGCACATCTTAAATGTAGCTGAATTGTAACACTTTGTGAACTCTACATTTTTGACATTATGCACGACGTCCCACAACATTCGTTTTTTTATAGCACTTCTGGGGGAATTGTAAAAAGTGGATTCCCCCTTTAAAAAGCGCTTGACTCCTGAGAACAATGTGCAACCCATCAGCAAAAGACATGTGCATTCTCAAAATAGTGTTAGGAACAGTGCTCCTGCCCCCAAGCTTCCAGGAGACGAGAATGCCTTTTTTCCCTACACACTGTATAAAGCAATGAACAAGTGCGCATGTTTTTCATTCGACAGAAGGTTTTAAACTTTAAACTTTCAAAGTGAGCATCATAACGTCATAGAGTCCCTTGCTCGCAGTGTGCCCAAATGTTGCCCTGCCTGCACTAACATGCATTGCATGTTATTTTTTTTCTTGGAGACACGTTTCAATGATTACACACATGTCTGCCAGCAGGCTGTATTAATTAGTATGGATGGAGGAACTGTAAAAGCTCCCTCAGTGGGCTTTTTTCCATCTCCAAGGAATATCTCCCCCTGGTTTAGCCTTGTGTAGAAAGCCATTTTGGCGGGGAAATTACAACGAAATACAGTTCCATGTGAAGCAAAGAAGCAATGTATTAACACATATTCATTGCCACGTGTGTTTTTGGATTTTTAAAAAATAAAATTTAAAGGGAAAGGGGCATTTCGGAGCCATGAGGGTGATCCGTTTGATTGGTTCTTCAGTTTGATTGATGGGCTGAGGTAGGCAGAAGCACCACAAATTTAGAGTGCCTTGTTTGCAATTCCTGCAAGACTGAAAACATGTGCATTACTTTAAAAAGCCCTACAGGTGCATTAATATTGCAATACAATTTGCACTGTGCAAAATGTAAAAATTCCACTACAAATTGTTTGGGCTGCCGCAGACATCCAGCAACATTGGCAGATGTGCGGAATGGACCCTTGTTTTGACATCAAGTTGAAGCCCCATCTTATGCTTTGAGTTGGTGACACACATGTGTCAATAGGGCATTTAAGCAACGATCAGACCCGCTTAATGAGTTTTGCATTTACTTCGAATTGGGTCTGTGCCACCTCCCATCATGCACTTTGTCAGTAACAGAACCTTTGTTGCACATACCCAGTAACATTACAATGTACTTGCACTGTAATGGGGGAAACACTAGTGAGTTTCCATTTTGCTTCCTGGCACAGATGGTTGCTTCCTAGCATCCATTTCAAGGTCCACTAAAACTATGAAACCTCTGCTTGCCTCAATTTTCACCCCTGAACTGGGTTAACTTGGGTTGGGGTTTCCCCCCCACATATAAATGCAACATTGCTTTGTTCCCCCACCCCCTCCAAAAAAATCTCACTCTGCAGTGGGGAAAGTCAGACTTGCATTCCCACTAAAGCTAACTGCATTTTAATTACAAGAACTGGCTCTGTTGGGGAGATCAAGTGCTTGTTTAATAACAACAACAACAACAACAATAACAACAACAACAACACCTCCCTTTGCAATGGAGAAAGTCCAACCCCAGGGACTGGCAATTCCTGAAACTGGTGGTTCCTTCCTGGCATCCATTTCAAGGTCCACTAAAACTCTGAAACAGTGGCTTGCCTCCATTTTTATCCATGAACTGGGTTCGTTTGGGTGTTCCCCTCCCCACACACATGAAACGCAATGTTACATTGTACTTGCATTGGCAAAAAAAAAACTTGCTTTGCGATGGGGATAGTCTGACATACACACATATGCCAAAGGAACAGCACCTTCATTAGGATTAGGATGAAACAAGCCTGTGGAAAGAGTTCTCCCCACAGGATCAGCTCCTGTGCTGGCTCTGTTGGGCAGATCAGCTGCTTGTTTTTAATATTACCATTACAAATCATGTCTTAACATTCTGAACAGATTTTTTAAAGGCAGTTGGCTCAGGGACAACTTTGGTGGGGGCTGGAAGGCAGAAGGCAGGGCTAACACAGGGGAAGAATGGCACCAAAATGACAACAACAAATGGCAGTGTGGTGGGAAAACAAATTTGAATTTGGGAATTCTTCACTTAGAAACTGCAAGTCAAGATCTGGAGGGGGGGGGGAGGAATCACTGTAAGGGGAGATTAAATTCAGATCTACTCCTGAGGAGCCAAAATTTTGTGTGGAATATTTTTCATTCTTGAATACTCTAAGAACATCAATGTGGGGATTTGCTGTTATGCAGAAATGGTCCAAGGTGTCAGACAGAGCTCTCAGGGTCAGTTTTGGTAAATACTGTAAGGCCACTTCCCAGGATTTTGTTGCTCCTGAAAAGAAATGCAATAACAAACATGTGAGATGTGATATTACAAAAAAAAAAAATTCCTTTCCCTAGCCAAAACTGTCCACTGGATACGCCAATACAAGATTCCGGTTTGGGGAAGAAGATATAAAAACAGCTGTGGATTTTTTTTTTCAGAACACTGATTTGCAATCGTTTGGCACCATTATTACAAAATTGGCCACAAATCTGAACACCAACAATCTATATTTCTTTGTCACCCTGGCCAACATAGTGTTTGGAAGACTTTTTCCTGATGAATCTGGAAAACATTTAATATAAACATCAGTATCCACTGATTTGCTGTTAACAAAGAGGGGGGACGGTATGTCATTGCAGTGGCCAAATTGTCCCTTGGCATCTTGGTGAGAGCTTATCCTTGAACCACCATGAAGCAATAAAGTTGCCACTTTTCATTTTACTTTGGTGTGAAACTTGCAGTGTGAAAACACCATTATGTCACAGCAGGGGTGTGTCTTGGCATCTGCCCCACCCCACCCACTGCTGAGGCCAACACTAAATTGTGCAGCCACTAACCAGCTTGTGAGGTGTTCACAATGTTTGTCATGCCAACAAAATAATCATGGGATCAGCTGATCGTAGTCACTTCCCATTGAATGAGATAAATCTAGCTGACAAACTCATTTTCAGCAACAACCACAACATCCCTATACAAAACTATTTGACAGCTACTAGATTGTAAGGTTAAAAAGATGATCCAAGTCTCTGCTCATAATGATGGCTGTCGAAAATGCAATATTTGCCTGCCAAACATTTTCAACACAACTCTAACCCAGTAAGCATGCATGGAACATGCCCTCTGTTGCACACAGATCTGAATGTGGGTGTTTAGCATCAGACTCTGCAAATGGCAGGCAGCCATGGGACTGGCCAGACCTGATGTAAGTACTAGGCACTTAGCCTTCTTCTGTTGCTCAGTCAACAGAGCTATGCCCTATGGGTGAACAGTTGCTATAGAAACACTGAAGGATGGGAATATTTCCAAAGGAGAAATGGACAGAGAAACAAGGGATTCTCCGCCCCCGCTTCAACTACATTCTAAAGTAGTCTTGTTTTATAAGACGGTTTACATAATCTTTTCTCTCACTTTAGGAATATGGTTTGCCTAGCCAACAATTGAAATGCAAACCAGACAGAATTGTGGGACAATGTAAAATTAATCCAGAAATTTCCCTGCCGATGTGATGCAAAATGATGGGAAGGTGAACCACAATAATGACTCCTGTGGTGAGAAATCATCATAATGATCTCACTGTGGCCTTTAGATAATCATTCCTTGGAAACACTTATATTGCATGCAAACCTATTCCAGCTCGCACAACCTTACCAGCTTTGTTTTGACAGGCCACTGGACCACACTTGGCTTGTAGAACAAAGCCAGCCAGGGTCTGTTGAATTTGTGAAGCCAAGGTTTAGAAAACTAAAAGCTGGCAAATATACAGGAAAAATGCACTACTCCCCCCCCCCTGCAAACTTCCCCAGTCTGTCATATAGCTTTTCAAGGAGCCCACCCTACCATGAAAAATCAACAGCTTTTCTTCTTTATTAAACATTATATGGATCTCCCAAGTTGTTTGGAGGGCTTCTGACCTATATAATCTCTGCTGCAGACAACACTCGGGGGTCAACATTGTAAAGCCTTTAGAGCTCTTGTAACATTCATAATACTGAATTAAATGGAGAATCAACAGTCATTTGCAATTCAGTGGGAATAGGGGCATAACTAGACAAGAACCAGGACATCCATGAGATTAGAAGAGTTCGTTTTATGAACCACTTTTCTCTACCCTCAGCTTGCAATCACCTTGTCTTCCTCTCCCCACAACAGTCATCTTGTGATGTAGGTGGGGCTGAGCGAGAACTGTGACTGTACCAAGGTCATCCAGCAGGCTTCATGTGGAGAAGTTGAGAATCAAACCCAAGTCTCCAAATTAAAGTCTGCTGCTCTTAACCATGAACCACATAGGGGCAGACATTAACCACAAAAATGCAGTGCAGGTCATAGTATGCCCATAAAGTAAATCACAAACCCCATGAATCCAATTGGTTCACATAACAAACAAAGCAGGTTTGTACCTGAAACAGCTGAGCCATGGGGGCAGCTTGCTACTGCAGCTCAGTTGTTTTGGGCTATAAACATCTAACCAGTAGGAGCAGGCTGCCCCTACAGCTCAACTGTAGAAACAGCTGAACCTCAGGGGCATCTGTCAAACCCATATATCAATGCTTTTGACATTTGTTCTTCTGCTTTGTTTTCTGTCATATAATCAATAGTGTTAGCCATGTTAGGGTAGTTGGCTAACTCTGGAATTTCAGCTCTGCTACTTTGATCCCTGAGAAAATGTTATCTTCTTCAGCCTTGTAACTCCCAGGCTCCAGTGATGACATGGGGTGATGACATCACCAGTGATGACATCACTCCAGATGACACGGGGGGTATCATCTGGAGTGTTTTCATGTCCTGGGGGATTCTCAGAAGACAGTTTTAGCAAAAGGCCTTACAGATATTGGCATCAATTTATCTTCAGTAAACAGATTTTCTTCAATGAAGTCTGCTTATTGGGAGTGATTGGGTGAATTTCACAGCATCCTGGTCCCATGGCTTGACTGCTTAAAAGGGATCTCTGGCTGACCAAGAAAGTTCCTTTAAACAGTTGAGCCATGTGGAGAAAACTGCTCCTGCAGCTCAGCTGTTTAGAGAGGTTTTCCTGGATAGCCAGAGCTGCCTAAAAAGCTCTTTTAAACTGCTGAGCAGCAGAAGCTAGCTGTTCTCACAGAGCACCTGTTTATGATCTTTGTGGTGTAGTGGTTAGATTATAAAATTAAAATCTGGGAGACCCAAGTTTGAATCTTCACTGACATGGAAGCTTACTAGGTGGCATCACAGTACTCACACAATCTAACATACCTCACAGGAAAACAATTTAAGCTATGTTAAGTATAGCAGGACCCTCTCACAGAAAGACACACTGTCTTCTACAACCAATGGCACCCCTCAATAGTCTAGGCTTAAGCCAAAGCCATGACACTGCTAAGGTCTGACTAAGCCAGGTCAGCCTCCATCTTAGAAATCTTGCTCTCTGCGTTAGGTTCAGAATGACAGCCTCTGCCTCATCCAGGTGACCCTAGACTCAACTCTTGCTCTCCAGCTTACCCCACCCCCCACCCCATTGTACTGCTGATCGAGTGGACCAGCTTCATCCTGTTTGCCCAGGGGCTCCTAGGCAAACCTCTTTGTCTTGCAACATATTCACACTTGGCCCCTCTGCAAGGGGAAATATCTTCCCCAAACCCTATAGCTAGACCCATTGAGACATGATGGCTCTCTTCCTTAGATACATTAACACCTTTGTTTAGTCCATCTGCAGCCATCACTGGATCCAGCCAGGTCATTGTCCAACATCCTGAATCATGGAAAATCCCATCATGTGCTCACCTGAGTCTTGACACATAGCCCCCTCCTCAAAACCCCATATATACCGTGGCTTCACACAGCCACTCTGAGTGTCTTCTGAGTACTTTCCAACTCAGGACCTATCACACTGGTTCGTGTCACTTCCTCTGGCTCTCCATTCTTTGGACAAGTAATTATACTGAGCTTTCAACCCTTCTTTCCTTTCTCTATATAACTGTTTGTATGTGTGTCAGCTATTTGTGTGTCTTTTTGTTATTTTTCAATAAAGCTTATATGTACTGTTTTACCATTTATATTTGTGTCTGCCTTGAGTTCCTACAGGTGGAATCACCCTCATATACATAGTCAACGATCCATAATGCTAATTACCCTCCTCTCACTATAATTGAGCTAACTTCCCAACAAGCTCAAAGACACATGTTCAAGGGCACGTTTCCACATAATTCAGGTAACAGCCACTTTGGTCCCAGTTGGGAAGATAGGCTAGTTATTAATTTTTTGCAAGGCCAGGAATGAGAAATCCAATAGCCCATGGTGGAAAGAAACCAATGAAGGGTTACATAACTAAGCTAATACAGAATATGTAAAAAAAGACTACTCAATTTCACAGTGGAAGTTTGGCACAGATGGCCATCCTGAAGAACTATCCTGGAAGTGTGGTGGTTGTGGCAGCAAGTGCCACCAAGTCTCAGCTGACTCATGGCAAGCCCTGGGTAGAGTTTTCAAAGCACAGGAAAAGGACTGTGAGAAGATGGAGGTGGTAGGTTTGTTTTTCAACAGTGTAGGCTGCTTTGTCAACTGCAGTCATTCCTGAAGAAAACAGACCCAGGCATAGGAATAGCAGCCTTCAGGTGTGACCTGGGGATCCCCTGAAATTACAGCTTATCTGCAGACTACAGGGATCAATTTCCATGGAGTTTTAGTGAATGGACTGTCTGACATTGTACCCCATCAAGGTCCTTGTCCTCCCCAGGCTCCATCCTGAAATCTCCAGGAGTTTCCCAATGTAGATGATTTCTAGTTTTTAAAACTCTTTCCCCACCCCCATATCACCTTAGCTCTGAGAACTAGAAGTGTACAGGAGAGGGCCAAAATGTAGCACAGGGTTAAATGTGATGTAGTGATTTGAACTAATTGCCCAATAAAAACTAAAATAAATGAAACAGCAAGCAGAAGTCAGAGGCGACTGAGGGACAGTTGGTGCTAGTGCTCCATGACTATCCATGCCCAGCTACTTACCCTGCCTCCAACTGTACTCCCTCATGCCATGGGAAAGCAACGTAGAGGCCTTAGGGGTAATGGCATGTGGGTGGCAGGTGACAGCTTCAAGAAGGTCGGGAGGGAGTGGGGGCACTGGCATGCCTCACCTGGAATGGCTGGCTTTCCTCCTTGAGGAGGCACCAAAGACAGGGGCCACTTCTCACTTTCAGAGGCTTCTTGCTTCTTTGTCACCTGACAATGTGCCAAAGAATGAGGTGTCAAAGATGGAGGCCACCTCCAGCTCTCAGAGGCTTCAAGGACTCTCTTCCCACTGATGAGTTTATTAAGATGCAGTCCACCTACTGTACCTGAGGTGATTCTACCACACAGTTACTCTAACCCGCCCCCACTTCCATAATGACTTCCACTGCATAGCCTAACTATGCATATGGAATAACGTGTTTTCACATCAATAAATCCTTAATTGTCTCATAAACCAACTCCCACAGATCATAATTTGGAGTGGAAGTGTAGTGCTGTGAGTGGGGAAATTTTACCCTTCTCCATCATGCTGTTTCCTGGAATGAAATGGTGTCACTGAACACATTTTGCCAGGGTTTAAAGCCGTTTGTAGGCAATGATTTATCCTGGGGAAATGGCACTCATTTGTGTTGTATTCTGCTAACTTCTAATTCTAGATCTGCAGCTTTGGATTAGATAACTAGAAAAGAAGGTGCCAGAACTTATGGAAAAAGTGCATCCTATCAAAGTTATACCAAGGACTGGCATCAATGGTCGTATAGCATGGTTAATATTGATGGTGCTTTAATGACCATATATTTGCTAAGGTACATATGGAGTATTAGGAAAAGATAATATAATGGGTCCCACCACTCCATTGAGCAGAGTCTGAAATGTTATTTCCTGCCTAGGGAGCCTTCCTCTAATGGAAAAGCTACCTAGATGGTAGGACTAGAGCCTAATCTGCACTGAAGTGTAGAAGAAGCTGCATTAAAGCAAGTAGTAACTCTCTGGGGTATAGCTTTGACCCATAAGGACAAATATCTGCATTTTCTAGGAATGAGTGAAGGTGCTTTCTATAAAAATGTGCTTTTATAAAAATCAATTATTTAGTATTGTGCTTTACTTTGTTAGCATTGTAGACTTTTTTTGTATGCACAGTATGGTTTTTATATGCAATTTATAAATTATCTATATTGGACAATAAGTACAACTTACATACATAACAATACATGGTATGTACGATTAGAGATGAGCATGTCTGGAAACATGCAGTTTGTGGTTCATGGCATGCTCTGTTTGTAAACCATGGACTATCATAAATGTTTAGCCACATCATTAACTGGTTTAGTTTGTGAGGCAGTAGAATGCCTCCCCTCCCCTGCATGCTAGAGACAGTAAATTCACCGAGCATCTCCAGCTGACTCTCCTCTAGCTACATGTCAAGTTTGATGAGAATTAGATTTACAAAGTCTGACAGACAGGCATATCCCCAGAAAGCACTTTTCTGGGGACACCTTTTTGTGGAGACCAAAACTTGGATATCATAAATCCAGTCCTTACCAAACTTGGAGGGCAGGTAGAGGAGAGTGAGCCTGGGGGTGTAACACAGGGAACTGCTGTGAGTTTGGTTTCTAACTTGCCTAGAATCCATTCTATATGCTTCTGAACCTCCTGAACTTGAACCTGTCAAAATGACCGCTGCAGCTATGGGTAAAAAGCACTATTTGAGAGTTGTCTTTGGCCTCCTGGATGTAGTTTGATCTATTTATGATGATAATGATTCCCCCTTTGTCTGCCTCTTTAACTATTATATCTGGATTGTTCTTGTCACAGCAGAGACTCAGCCCAGTAGATGAATCATATCAGCCTTTCCCAACTATTTACCACTGAGAAACCCCTGAAACATTCATCAGACTTCAAGAAACTAGAAGTCGTGTGATTGTGTGGAATATGGTTGGAAAGCATAGTTGTGTACATGCCCAGGGCCCCTCTCCTTCCCACCCCCTCCAGGTCCATCACTGACCATTTTGGGAGAGGTGGGTGAGTCAACATGTCCACATATAGTCATATCACCTGATAATTGTTTTAACAAATTTTTAAAAAGTATATAAAATTACTTAACTCCAAGCCGTTTGGGAAACCCTTCCAGATCCCTCAGGAAACCCTGGGATTTCTCAAAACCAGGCCCTATGTCTTTAAAGCTCCAAGTTATGTTTGTGACACCACAGACTTTCTGAGGCAAATACAATCTTTGAACAACGTTCCAGAGCATACTATTTTAGCCACCATGGATGTGGAATCTGTATACCAACATCCTACAGAAAGATGGATTACAACTCAGTAGGAATATGATATCAGATAACACCAGAGCTGACTCCTCCATCAAATTGTGCCCTTTTGTTTTCACACATAACCACTTTGGATTTGGTGACAACTCATTCCTCCAGGTCAAAAGCATGTCCCTTTAATCAAATTTTGTTGGTCTTAAAGGTACCTATGTACTCAACTTTGTTCTATTCTTTTCCAGGAGTGGACGAACTGTAGCTATCCAGATGTCCATAGACTACGATTCCCATGAACCTCTGCCAGCGCATGCTAGCCACCCCACATGACTACCCACTTGAATCTATCTGGATAAAATAGTAAACATAAAAGGCAACATAAATCTGTCTTGTGCAATGCACATGGATATATTTTTGTGTGTGTATATATACACACACACACTTTTCTTTCAAACTTCCCTGCCCCACTGAATAAATAAATATGAAGTGTGCCCATTTTCTTTTGAAAAGCTGACATATGACTTTTGGCCCTGAGCAACATCTTTTCTATTCTAGACTTTCACACATAACATCAAAAATAATTATATTCAACTTTTAAACCTCTCAAGGTAGGAGAACAGTGTTTTTGGCAGGACCGTTTTGCCTTTAATAACTGTATTACAGGGAGAAATGAAATAAGGAATGATTCATATTTATTGATGGGGCAACTGGTGATAACACTTCATGCATCTGACAAAATGGGCTCTTGTCCATGAAAGTTCATGCCAGAATAAATCTGTCTATCTTCTACTTGCTTTGGGACTCATTTTCACTGCAACTTCTCTGGAAGTAATTTTCAAGAATAGGACTGAGTGACTTCTTTTGGCAATTTTTAATGCTCCTTCCCCGAAGGCAACTCCATGCCTGAACCTCCTGGTTCATGGGATCTTATGGGAGCTAAAAGACACAATGCGGTTGATAGCTATGCTTTGGGTACTTGTTGAGAATAGTCATCTTAGTACAAGCTAACACTGTTCAAAGATTCAAATGAGTAGCCGTGTTGGTCTGAAGTAGCACAATAAAATCAGAGTCTAGTAACACCTTTAAGACCAACAAAGATTTATTCAAGGTGTGAGCTTTTATTTAAGGTGTGACATCACCATCACAGACAAGAAGTGTGACACATCCTGAACATCTGCAGCCCAGCAATATCCAAGCTGTCTCAAGATCTAATGGTGCCCACAAAGTTCAACACCACCTCATTCCATGAGATCCTGGAGCCATTGATGCAGCAATTCATTTGACAGCTGGCCAAGACTGCCTGCCACCTTCTACATCTGGAGCTAGCAAGAGGGTGAATCAGTGTCTTAATTCACGGCTGCACTCTGCCAAGCTGCCCATTATTGCATCTTTGCTGATATGGAGTCGATGTGGCGAGACTGGCTGGTCTGTGGACTTTTAATACAAACTAACACAACATCTTTTCACCAAACATGACCTGACATTCTGCTCAGCCCTCATAGCTGCCATGACTATAATAGAAAGAGAAGCCAAAAGCACACTGGAGGTCAGCGGTACCTGCAGCCAACCCCCCGGGCAGCATCCTTCCCTGAAACATGTGCACTTTGAGGGCCTGGAAGAAGTTGAAGTGGACCACATGCACACCAATGCGCCCACCTGTTCCAGTCAGCACCATTGTGCCATGAGCCCTGGTGCTGGGTGTAGAGGTGACTATGCACAAAAAACTTGCAAGTACAGGGTCACCAAATACCTGAACTGTGGCAAGGTAGGCCATCTCACCAGAGTCTGCCATTCCCATTGTCTGCCTCATGCAGACATGAGGAAAAAACTTCAAGCAAATCAGTGCCAGTCACTGGACGAGTGAGTCTTCGAGGTCAGTGTTAACCAACACACTCATCTGCATCACCACTAAGTCTGCTGTCCAAAAGATCCAGTTTCCATTCCAGCCCAAGATCAAGGTGGCCATCTGCATCCAAGACCATCCATGTGTCATTGAAGTTGACTTGGGATCAGCACCCTCAGTTGTCTCCCACAACACCTTTAGGAAGTTGTGTTCTGGAAAGGTCCCCCACTGAAGCTGCTGCCACTTTGCTTCACTGGCTTCCAAAGGAAGCAGGTGCCAGCAGGAGTCAACTTTGAATCGACTCTGTTCGCAATCTCCAGCTGTTTGTTGATGGGCCCTGTACCAGTATACTAGGCCTGAAGTGGTTCGAACCCTTGGGCCTCTGCATCTATGGCATCCATCAAGTCCATCTGGATCTTTTCAAAGATGTATGCACTAAGTTCCAGAGCATCTTCAACCAAGCTTTGGGTTGCTATATGGGCCCATCAGTGTCATTGGCCTTCAACCCCGGCTGCCCTCCGATCTTCCTCAAAGCCCATGGCATCCCTTTTGCTTTGAAGACCAAGATCAACACAAAGCTGGAACATCTCGTTGAGCATGAGGTGTTAGAGCTGGTGCCACATGCCAAGTGGAAATCCCCCATAGTCACTCCACTCAAGCCCAATGGGAATGTGTGGATCTATGTGGCTTACAAGTCCACCATCAACAAGCCCCTACAGCATCATTCATACTTGGTTCCATACATCAGCCATCTCCTTGCATCTCTCACCAATGGCAAGATTTTTGCAAAATTTGACCTCGCCCAGATGTACCAGCAACTGCCTGTGGATGACACAATAGCAGAAGCCCAAACCATTGTGACCCATCAGCATTCCAGGCCCAGTGGCTACAGTTTGGTGTGAATATGGCCACAGGCATTTTCCAAAGACTCATGAAGGATGTCCTCATGGGGTTACCGGGCATCATCTTTTACTTTGATGACATTCTGGTCTTGGGAAGCTCAGCAGGTGAGCATGACACCCATCTTGTAGAGTTCTGCAAAGATGCCTGGATGCCAGGCTCAAGGTGAAGAAAGAGAAATGTCACCTTTGTGTACCATCATAGGAATGTTTAGGGTTCCAGATTGATTCACCATACTACCACCAAAGTCAAGGCCTTCCATAGCCCAAGTCAAAGTCCAGGCTGCAGACTTTTCTGGTGCTCCTCAGCTTTTACCACACCATTGTGGCTGGGGTCAAGAAGTTCCACAATTATGTCTATGACCAGAAATTTACTATCCCCATGGCTCCTGGGACTCTTTGCACCTAATTGGTAGACCTCTCAAATCTTGTTTCCAAGAATGCTGAGGTGGCACAGCTTCCTTAATAGGTAAGACTACCAGCTACTTTTTGTTCTCTTACAACCTTTTTTCCCCCTGAGAACAAGTCACCCTGACACTTATTCTGTCTCCTGGCTCCATGGATGTTCAGACATGTGGCATTGAGGCCCGGACATCTTTCTCTCAGAACAGCATATACAAGGCAGCCCAGTTGCTTCTCACTCCATGCACTGGCCCTCCTATTCCTCTCTCCACTATCAGCCTTATTCATTCATCAGCAAACTGCTGCTCCAAGGGGGGGGGGATACCATGCCTTTTCTTTTTCCACCTTTGCTGCCATCCCACCCCCCTTTACTGCAGCCTATTAGCCCAGTCCCATAGTAATTTCCTTTCTATTTCTTAACAGCTTTGGCCATACACACCTCACTGCATGCACTCACTTGGCTCCCCCAAGCATCCTCCTGCCTTCTTTCTCTTGTACCAGTTGCTCATGGCCCAGATAAGAGCCCTCAATGGGGTACCATCATTTTCTAATTTGTACAACCATCACATCTAAACAAGAAGCTCATGTGCTATATGCTTAGAGATGTACAACCATAATGCAGCTTAGAGCAGGAAGAACATTACTGTTGCTGCTGCAATTTTTAATCTTAAAAATTGATTTTTGGAAAATAACCTTTTTTCCTCTCAAGCAAACATGTTTACCACCCATGAAGATAGATTCAAGTGGGAAGCCCTGTTGGTCTGAAGCAGCGGAACACATCTAAAGTCCAGTGGCACCTTTAAGACCAGCACAGTTTTATTCAAGGGATGAGGTGTATCTGAGGAAGCAAGCCTGCACACGAAATCTCATCCCTTGAATAAAACTGTGTTGGTCTTAAAGGTGCTACTGTTTACCACCCATACATTAAATTTGCAAAGTAACTATTTTTTTGTTCAGTCAAAAGATTTTCGGTGGGGATGACTACAATTATTCCATTTCAAATTTTACTTCAGGGCAATTTAGATGAAATTATGTTTTCCAACTGGAAAAAAAATTACTGTGTTAAAAAATTGACTCAGTAACTAAGCAGGTTTCATGTAGATGACAATCATACATCTGTGGCCATTTTGTTAGAAGGCAGGTTTTCATTAGATAATGTGATAATAGTGTTCCAGCAGTTAGTTATAATTACAAATACTGAAAATATTTTCCTTTTTGTATCATACAGAACTGCTTAATATTGTCACATTGAATTTACATGGCTACAGGTTTGTAAAATATTCATGAATGGTACCTCAAAGGTGGGTGACACCGCAGAGAACACCCATATGTAAAGAAATACATAAGTGGCTGTATGCAGTATAATGGATTCTGTGTTGGTCAAGGTTCTGAGAAAGTCCAGTTCAACCCCTACTGATCATGGGCCAGTTATTCTCCTTAAACCTAACATACTTTATAGAATTATAAGGATGATACAAGTGAAGGGAAGAATAGTTTATACCACTCTACACTCCTTAAGAAGATAGATGGAATAAAAATTTACTTAATAATAATATTAATGAAGGCAAAGTCTGAAGACCCATTGGACTACTAGAAGGAGGAGGAGGAGGAGTTCTTATATGCCACTTTTCTCTACCCGAAGGAATCTCAAGGAGGCTTACATTTGCCTTCCCTTTCCTCTCCCCACAACAGATACCCTGTGAGGTAGGTGAGGCTGAGAGAGCCCTGATATTACTGTAAATGAAAATGGTGAAACAAGTAGAAATAAAGTAGAAATAAAGGTATATGTACAAAGAAGAGCCAAGGGAGAAAAATAAATCAGAAAACAAAACTAAAATTCTAAGACAGCAGTTATGAGTTCTGCTGAGCTCAATGGGTCTTCTAGTTAAATATGCGAAGATCAGGGTTGCTACACAGATTAGGAATTGCCACCACTGCTCATTTCTTGCCTTGAAATACCCCATGAGGGATCACCATAAGTCACTCATGACTTGATGACAATTATAATTAATCAAAGTTTCCAGCTTTCACATGGAGCCTGGTGTTCTTGTTAAATTTATAATTTATCACCAGACAGCAAAGATCTGTTCCCTTGCAGGAAATGACAGATGCCAAGGACACACTAGGGCATCCTATCTCTGCTGAGCTCCCTTAGTTTTCCAAACTCTGCCCCCCCCCCCATCACTGCCCAAATCTCCAGGAATTTACCAAGCTGTCTGGAGTTGGCAACCTCAGATGAAGGAGAGGGAGGCATGTCAGACATAACAGGTATCACCAAAAGGGGCTTCTGCATCTGCTTTCCACCTACCTCACTTTGAAAGATTAAGAGACACAGAGAAAGTCTTCAGTAGATTATAAATGTCGACATGCAGATAAATACAAAAGTAGGTGTCCCTTTAAGTTCATTGATTTCAATGTACGGTGCAAGTGTAAGCTGATTTGCCTAGAATCGTACTCGGGTTTATATAAACCCCATTCAATGGGGTTTATAACCAGGGAAGTCTTCTGAGGATTGCACTGCTTGGAAAGATATTTTTAACTATGCCCAGAAGCAAGTAGGCAGCCAACAGTATTGGGGCATACTAGATCTGCAAGATCATAATACCATCTACTGTGACATATAAAAAAAAGGGGGGGGAGAGAGAGAGAGAGAGAGAGAGAGAGAGAGAGAGAGAGAGAGAGAGAGAGAGAATGTTTTTATTATGACTCCAGAAACAAATGTATATTGGGTGCAAAGGAATCATACTAGTCATGTGACTAGTAGCAAAGCCCATTTTTAAACTAGGCCAAAGAAGGATGAGAGGGTAGAAGGGCCCCGGAAGAAGAGGGTGGGCAAGCTTGCTGACAGGGGCACCTCTGATTGGCCCTCAAGCAAGGCAAGCTATTATCATATTTGTGGGATGCTCGCTCAGACCCATTATGCACGGGGGTTTTAGCGCACATTCGGGGTGGAATGGCGGCGACTAAAATCACGGATAACGCACGGAGCCGGCTGCAACCGGCTGCAGCTTCGGTGCATGCCGCCGAAAAAGCCGCGTCAGTGAAACGCGGAAGAAAGCGCAGCTTCCGGGTGAGCGGGGCGCAACCAGAAGCGGCGCCCGGATCGGCGCGTGCATAATCGGTTACTCTGGGTTTTGCCGCTGTCGCGCCCCGCCCCGTGTATAACCGGTATGCGTCGCGTCTTCCCCCTCCGCGTTTTCCATGTGACCCGAAATCGCCGTTTCGGCGGCCGTGCATAATGGGCCTAAGTGAGGGCCAATCAGAGGTGCCTGTCATCAGAGGGACAGTAAGGTTTTTATGTGTAAAGGTAAGCAGAATTTTGTACATTCATAACAAAGACACCAGATGTTAAAGCTGTTTAGGGTTTTGTTTTCTAACTTAGGACTCATTTGTGAAGAATACTATGAACAAGACTTCTAAAAGAGACCATTTATTTCAATAGAACAGATTCCAGAAAACCTCCTAGAGATTTGTGCCCATAATGGATTGGGTTCTTCACATCACCACTTCCTGTATTATGTATTGAACTTTCCTTTGCACGGGGCTCCATAATTCAGATCAATAATAGCTCTGAAAACTATAACAACTCCCCAAGTGCAATTGTTTATGAGTGAATAAAAATATCATTTATTAGCCAGCCAACAGCAATAATGTTTAAATGTGTGTTAAAGATTCCTTTAAAAAGTGGATCTCAGACAGAGTCGCTGTTCCAAAACATATACGTGAATGATGGAAAAAGAAAAACGTTGAGAAAGCCAAATACATATACTGGTTAACTGCTACCCCTTGGTAATAAACGTTAGACTGTGTAAAGTCATGGATTTTGTGTTTCTTTTACTTCTACTCAGAATCGTTCTGGTGCAATAGAAATAATAAAATGAATAATCCTTAATGGATGCACATGATTATCATACTCTTTAACCCAGATGATTGTCTCCATGTAGCAATGGACTAATTTGGACTTTATGCCATCACGTTGCTGTGGATATCTTCTTCCCCTCCCTCAGATTCTGCCTTCAAGGTCTATCGCCAAATATGCAGGAATTTCAAATCCTGAAACTGGCAACCATATGTCAAACAAATAAAGTGGGTCCCCCCCCCAGTATTTTCATTGCACTTTTAATTGATTTTTAAGCATGCCTGTGTCTTGATTTTAACTTGTTGGATATTTACAATGTACTGCCCTTCCAGTTTTTGCTGTTTTGATAGCCTGCTTGAGTTTGTAAAATACAAGGCAGGGTATAAATAATTTAAAATAAATAGTAAGCCATTCATCTGTGCAACACTTTCTAGTTGAAAACTTTCCCATTTGGAAAGTACACTTGCAGCCAAATGGATATATTCTTTAATACAGAGAGTAACAGTTATTGATGTTTATGTCGGCAGAGTTTAAATTAACACAGAGAGAGTGAAGCTGCAGGCTGCTTAAAAGAATAGTTTTGTTCAGAAGAGAAGCAACTTTTGTGTACAAAGGGGGGGGGGGGAGAGAGACCTAACTATTAACTGTTGTCTGCAACCATTCCTCTGTTATTCTGGAGGCAAGCAGGGAGGAAGTATGCTCACAGGAGAAGGAAGTCTCCAAATGAGCCAATCAGGACATAGGAGGAGACTATTTGAAAAATATCAGGAAGTTCCTAATTGTAGTAAATACACATCTCCTCCAATATCCCCTGTAGGACACTCTTCAAATTTTGTTCAATCATGCATGCTGTAGATCTTGGATATTCCAACATAGTCCTTGAGGTTCATATGTTTCTGTAAAGTGTTCTGGGATTCTTGTAAAACTGATCTGCATCCTCCAGCTCTTGTCCCCATTGTCAGGTTTGTGAATATCCATGTTTGGTCCTCAATCAGAGCTCCAATTTCCTTTTCTTCAGCATTCTTCCAGCTTTCTGCTTGGTTACTGGTTATCTTCTCTGTGTCTTCTCATGTAGAATGATCTTCCATAGCCTCTGATTTGGTTAAATTAGAGAGTCTTCTTGGTGGCACTCTCTTATTTGCTCCAGTTGGTTTTCTGACTTCAGCTTCTGCATACACTTCTGGTACTTGGGGTCCTGCTGGTTCTTCATCTGCAAATTTCATGGATCTCTATTGCACTGCTTCTGGCTGTTGTATTCTCTTTTTTCCAATGGTATGGATTCTTTGATGTTTACTCTTTCTGTATTTGTAGGTTATAATTTCGGTTCTCAGATTAAGGATCCTGCATCCTTTACATCCTACAAAAATGCCTTAGTGCCCATGTTCATCTTACTTTGTTCCTCCCTTGGATCATCCACATAGGCTTTTGACCTGAACATCTTCAAATGCTTCATACTGTGCTTGTATCCATACCAGAGTTCATATAGAATTCTTCTGTCACCTTTCATAGGCCACCTGTTCTGTAAATACAGTAGGTAGCAGGGTTAATGGCTTCTCCCCAATATTTTTCAGGTTGCTGTGCTTCCAGGAACATGCACCTGCACACTTTCTTTCTGCTTTGCTATTTTTATTCTGGAACTAGAGGAAAAGCACATTGCACCCGGGGAAACAACAGGTGCTAGAATGCACAACTGCACTGAGGACATCTTGGGGGCTGGCTGCATGGCAAAAGCACCTGCCCACCTTGGACTCTTGAGGCCCCACCTCCAAATCTCAAGGAACGAGGGGCACATACAGAGAGAGAGAGAGAGAGAGAGAGAGAGAGAGAGCACAGAAGACAAAAGAATTCCTCCCTTCTCAAATTGCAAACATTATTAACCACATAATCATCCCCTCATGTAAGAAATACCTTCACTATATGCCACTATATGCCAAGGACAACATTATCATCTGCCTTCAACAATGGGAAAGTTTTTTTCATTCATCATTTGAATACTGTGATGCCGGTGGGTCTTAATGCCAACATTGATTACAATTGTTTATTGTAAAAATCTGTTTTGGTTATATACTTTAATGGATCTGGCCCCTTTAAATAATTGACTACACCTGTAACTGCCAGCTTCTCTATAAATACTAACTGAAGGTAGCCCTCATGGGCACTTTATGAAATCCCCAGACAATTATGAGCATTTTGCCAATGTGATACTACGACTACTACTATGACAGTATATTGGAAGGTATGTTATGCTGCTTTGTAAAATTATGAACTATGTTTTGAAATTCTACATGCATATATTGTCTACTTGTCTATTCATTTTGCAGAGCAACCACTGACGAAGATAAAACAGAAAGCGGGTCACTTAATCTAGGATCCCGTTTTGGTTGACTCTTTATGTTTGATCATATGTTTGACCATTTAGACTTTATGTTATAAACTTTCCACCTATAAACATAGAGAAGACTACTATATCATTGTGCCTCGTGATTTCCTTTTTTCTTCTGAGAAATACCTGAGTACCATCCTCCTGCAACAGTATCTTCTCCCTGTGCTCTAACTACATCTCTTTAAGGCAATAGCAATTTGTACAGCTTGGTGTAGTGGTTAAAAGCAGTGGCTTCAAATGTGGAGAGCTGGTTTGATTCCCCTGAAGGACCACATTCTGGGTGACCTCAGGTAAGCTGGGTGACCTTGGGCTAGTCACTGACCTGTTAGAAACTGTTCTTACTAAGCAGTTTCTCTCAGAGCTCTCTGACCCTCACCTACGTCACAAGGTGTCTGTTGTGAGGAGAGAAAAGGAAGGTTATTATAAGTCACTCTGTGCCTCCTTTGGGCACTGAAAAGCAGGGTATGAAAACCAAATTCTTCTACTGGGAAGATGCAACTGGAAAACCGTGTCTTCCCTCTCTGCATGTCCCTATCTCCTTATAGTGCTTCTGTGCCCCATCTGTAGTTTCCGCATATTCCATCCCTTTGGTCTCAAATTTGTTTTGCTGTGATGGTCTTAGAAAGATTGCCACAAGACCAAGGTGGCATCCATATGGAAAGGGAAAATTTACATCTTCCCATGCCTACCCACATCAGCATTATTTTCCCTGCTGCACTTGCCTGTGACGGCTACACGCAAAGCATTCCTCCCTTCTCAGATTGCAAGATGTGACATGACATCTTCATGAATACACATCCCTAGGGCAGAAGCTTTCTCTGGCTTTCCTGGTCCATGAGGTCCAGCAGGGGGTGTTTCTGGGCCTCCCACAGCTGTCCCCTACAGAAGACACACAGAGGCTGTGTCAGGAGGTGGCTCACTCTCCCCCATGTCCTCTGAGTTGAAGGAGACCAGGAGATGGGGGCCCCCTCTGGGTAATAACCAAACTCTCCCTTTCAATGGGAGAATTCCTAGAGGGTTTAAAAGATGCTGTGGTATGCCCATTGCTTAAAAAAAAAACATTCCTGGATCTGCAGGAGCCTGACAACTACTGCCCCATTTAGCGTTTCTGAGGAAGTTGGTGGAAAGGGCTGCTGCAGACCAAATACCAGCATTCCTGGAGGAAACTTTAGGAGGAATGCCTGATTCATTTCAGTCAGGTATTCGGCCAGGCCATGGAGTAGAAACTGTGCTACTCACCCTGATGAATGACCTCCGCTGCCCGCTGGACCAAGACGGGTCAGTGCTGCTTGTACTATTAGATCTGCCTGCAGCGTTCGACACAGTAGATCATGAGCTCCTAGCTCACAGCCTCACCAATGCCAGGATACCGGGGACAGCCCTCAGACAGCTGATCTCCTTACTCTGGGGTTGCAAAAAGAGGGTAGTAATAGGAGAGATAGTATCCAACCAACATCAGCTTATATGTGGAGTCCCACAGGGAGCAGACCTCTCTCCTATTTTATTTAACATCTTCATGTGCCCTCTTGCTCAGTTGGTGCGGAGGTTTCGGCTGGGTTGTCATCAATATGCAGATGACACCCAGCTCTTCCTCTTGATGGATGACTGCCCTGACTCCCCCCCACCCAGAACCCTTAGCCAGAGGCCTGGAAGCAGTGACAATGTGACTCAAGCAGAATTGTGTGAAGCTTAACCCTTCAAATACGGAGGTCCTGTGGCTGGGTAGGAAGGACCAAGCAAGGAAGCACGCTTGCCCCACCTAGACCGAATATGTCTAGCAGTAGCCCACTCCACTGGAAACCTGGGTGTGATCCTCAATGTCTCCCTCTCCATGGAGGCACAGATCATGAGAATAGCATGGCAGGCTTTCTACCACTTACACCAAGCAAAGCTTCTAGTGCCCAACTTGGCACCAGAACACTTAGCCACAGTGATGCATGTGATGGTCACCTCTAGACTGACTTCTGCAACTTACTCTATTCAGGTCTACCCTTATCCTTGATCTGGAGACCACAACTGGTGCAGGACACTGCAGACAGGATTCTCACTAATACACCATGGAGATCTCACATTCAGCCTGTACTCCAACAACTCAGCTGGCTCCCAATTGAATTCCAGATCGGATTTAAACTTTTGGTTCTTACATTCAAGGCCATAGGCATTCTGGGCCCAGTGTATCTGAGATACCGCCTCTTTGCCTACACCCCCAAAGGAGCACTACGCTCCACCAACAACAACTGGCTGATGATCCCTGGCCCCAAAGAAACACATCAGTCCTCAACATGGGCCAGAGCTCTTTCTGTCCTGACTCCCACCTGGTAGAACAATCTCCCTGAAGAGATCAGGGCCTTGGCTGATCTCTCACAATTCCATATGGCCTGCAAAAGAGAGCTCCTCCACCAGGCATTTGCTTGAGTCAGACCAACCCAACAACATCTGCTAGCCTCCCCTCAGACACCCCGTCCATGACCTGAAGCAGCCTGACCTCCTGGGGGCTTGTCTAAGTTATTGTTTATTTGAACTTTGAGCTACTTATTTGAACTTTGAGCTACTTTTAGTTTGTCGATATGTTATTTATGACTGTGTTGTTTACACTGTTCTATGTATTACCCCTACAATGTTTTATTTGAACCACCCTGAGCTGTATTGGAGGGTGGTATAAAAATCTAATAAATAAATAAATAAATAAATAAATAATAAATAATGTTATGTCCCACATATTCTCCTCCATTGTCTATACAAATGGCTAATGGTTTTCTCTGGGACCTATAGCTTATATTGAAACATATGCCTTCATCTTCTTCAATACTTGGCTTTCCTCCTTGATTAGGTAGGTAACTTGTTGGGCCTACCAAGTCCATCTTGAGAGTTGGCACTTTCTGCTGTCTTTTTGAGCCCACCAACAGTACATTCTACAGACATCAGAAATGAGAGGGGAAGGGATTCTGCATATCCATATACTCCTCCTCCCTACCAGCACTTCAACCAGCTCTGGCAGCATCTGGCATTCACTATTCCAGTCTTCATTTTGAGCCTCCATTTATATCCCAGGGACTCTGCTAACTGCACACTACCCATATGATCCCAGGCTGTGTTGGTCTCAACCTAGGTGTAAACTGCACGGAGCTTTTATTCCAACCCCAGATCGATTCAGTCCCTGCCCTCTACACAGAATGTGATTTCTGTTTGGATTTTGGGCGATTTAAATTTTCCTTCTGCAGCAAGAAGGATTGATCCGGAGTGACCCTACCTTTATTGTGCAATATTTTAGACTGCTTTTAATCCTGAATATATTCAGAAAATCGCATTGTTTTAAATCTGGGCTCTCTTCCGTGGTAGAGGACCCGTGATTGGCTACAGGTGGTCATGTGACAAGCCTGCCTTAAAGGAGAAGCCCCTAAGTTCTCTCAACTTCTGTCGGCCTTGGATTTTTTTTTGTGCCTTCTTCGCGCCCCCACCCCTTCAAGAAAAGAAAGGATTTTTTCCTCCTTCCTCTGACTTCTTGGATCCTCTCCCCCCCCCCTTTCAAGAAAACAAAGAAAGAGTCTCCATCTGCTCCCCCTCTTCTGAGCCTCCCTAACCACGTGCAGAAGACTTTCCTGTTTCACTGGGGAGGGGGGGAAGAGGAAGACCCGAGTTCAAAGCGATCTGAATTCAACAGGATTGACAATGGAATAAAAAAAGTAAGTGTAGACTCTGCCCTAGTCTTTCCCTCCAGCAGATTTTAAAGGGGGCAATCTGCAAACATCTGAAGGACAATTAGTGATCTGGGGAAGTCAGCACAGATTTGTCTTCAGCAAGTCTTGCCAGACCTTCTTTGACCAAGTGAGGGCTTACTTAATTGAGGAAACTCAATGGATGTTGTTTAGCTGTATTTCAGTAAGGCTTTGGTCAAGGTTCCCCATGATGTTCGGATAGGTAAACTGGAGGACTGTAGATGATCTGGTGGATAGAAAACTAGTTAGAAACCCATAAGCAGAGAGTAGTTATCAATGGTATTTCATCAGAGTAGAGAGAGTTGAGAAGCACTATAGGGCTCAATACTCAGTCTGGTTCATTAATATCAATGATCTGGATGAGAGGGTACAGGAACTCTTCATTAAATTTGCAGATGACACCAAACTGGAAGGAGTAGCAGACACCCCAGATGATACTGATAGAATTCAATCAGATCTAAACATCCTGGAAAAGTGGGCAAATTATAACAAGATGCAATTCAATAAGGATAAGTCCAGAGTTCTACATTCGGGTCATAAAAATGAGAAGTATGCACACTGGATAGGAGATACACTTTTGAATAGCCGTGTATGTGTGAACGAGATCTTGGGGGTACTTGTGGCCTGTAAGCTAAATATGAACAGACAGTGTGATGCAGGTGGTAAAGAATTCAAATGCAGTCTTGGGCAGCATCAATAGACGCATCACATCAAAATCATAAGATGCCATAGTCCAGCTGTATAGCATATTAATCAGTCCACACCTGGAGTACTATATGATCACTAATGGACAAAATTGCAGAGGAGAGTGACAAAGATGATCTGGGACCTAGGGACCAAGCCCTGTGAGGAAAGGCTGAGGGTCTTGGGAACATTAAGACTGGAGAAAAGGATTTTGAGAGGGGACACGATTGGTCTCTTTAAGTATTTGAAACTTTGTCACTTGGAGGAGGGCAGAGATAGGCCCCTGTTGGCAGCAGAGGATAGGACCTGCAGTAATGACTTTGAACTACATTTAGAATAGTACCAAATAGATATCAGGGGGGGGGGGAAATTCACAGTCATAGTAGGTTAGTGGTGGAATCAGCTCCCTAAGGAGGTAGTGAGCTCCCCCATTAAGCAGTGGCTGGACAGATATCATGGATGCTTTAGGCTAATCCTACATTGAGCAGGGGGTTGGATTAGATGGCCACTATGACCCCTTCCAACTCTTTAGAAAAATAATCTGGTCTTGATTCACCGCTCATAGGGAGGTGTGGAAAAAAACAGTTTTGTATGATATCACCGTTGGGCTGGGGCCATTCTAGGCTGGTCTGACTCAGGCCTTTGTTTACCCCACTACTCAGGTCCATTTTTGCCCTGCACAGCAATGGGTCCTATGTCTGGCCTGGGCCACCTGAGAGGAAAGAGTCAGGCCACCCTGGCCCTGCTCCTCCTGTTCCTTGCCCCATGTATCCCTGGAAGGGACACAAATGCCCCAGGGGCATGCTGTGCAGTATGGCAGAGCCACCCAGGGCATTTTTAATTTAAAAAAAATATTCATAAAAATAAAACAACAAAATAGGCCCTCAGTGCCCTACAGCATGGCAGAACCTCTCCTTCCTGGCTCTTGTGCAGGAGCACAAAACCATGGTGGATGAGATTGAACAGGCCAAACATTCCTCCCATGCAGGAGCAGGATAAAGCAGGATGTCCTGCCCTGGCTCAAACGTGAGGAGGCAACCCAGCGTGAAGTTTCCAGTGGAGTAAAGGTCCCTCTGGCATTTTAATCTTAAACAGTCTGTTTTATAAATAAAGCTGCCTTTTCAGAGACTAATTAACATACAGCTGTCCTAATTCTGACCAGATTATTTTTGCTATCTGCATCTGCATGACTCTCAAAACATCTCTGTCAGACAACACCTTAATTATGGTCCCTCTTCCCCTTGTATTATATTTGGTCTAGGTCTTTTGCTCCGTTTGTTCTTCAGCTTATGCTTGATGGTCTTTAATAACATGCCAGAGTCCCATCTCTAGCAGGTATCTCTTCATTCTCAGATCAGGGATCAGGTGGTTGCCTTAAGTAAGCCTGTCCAATAGGTAGTTGTGTTTGGTCTCAACCACAGCCTTTTCAGCCCCAGCTCCAGTCTGGGAGGATGAGTTGCTGGCAGAGATCTGGGCCCTATCAGAGATATCAAAGTTCTGAAGGGTCTGCAAAATGGCACCCTTCCACCAGACATATGGTTGAGGTAAATACCAGCACAGACTGACATCAGAAATGGGCCCATCCTCCACTTATCTTCCACTCTGAACCTGGATATAATATCTAATCCAGATTTATTCTGACCCTTGCTGGGAGTGATGGTGTATTTAATAGGGTACTGAGTTTTAAAATGTTAACAGTTATTTATTTATCTTTATTATAAATGGGTTTTTATAGTTGTTTGCCATCCTGAGTCTGTTGCCAGAGAGGGTGGCCAATAAATCTAATTAATTCATGAATACTTCTCAACAATATGTGATGACAACAGGCAAGTTAAACCCCCTATATGCTTTCCTTTCCTAGATGATATTGTGCTATATCACTGCTACTCCCATCACTGGCACTATTGTTAAATAGTTACAACATATCGTTTTTTCAAGGCTTACCAAAAAAAATAAAAAACTGTTACAGTGATATACTATCAGATATAAATAGCAAGTAGATGCTCTCCCTCGTGTAGACAGATGATCCATTTGTCCAACAAAGGGTCAGTATTATTCTTGCCAGCACGATCAAGAGTTTGCTGTGATATTATACATCTAGTAGCATCACTAAATATTCCCCCCACTACAAAGTTTTAGTTTAACTATTTAAGGGCAGCTGATTCTGACCCTTATTACGCTTCTGCAGTGCTGAAGGTTTCCTTTCAGCTGAAGATTAGAAAACCTACAACTTTTGCAGGCAAATCTTCCTTGTTTTCCCCCTTTGCGTTTCATCCACCTCCTTGATCTCTTGAAGATTATGAAAACAGTGAAAATAGTAAAATAAACAAGGAGGGGGAAAAAAACCAAATCCTTTGCAACACAGAAACATTATAGAAAAATAGCCTCAAAATGTTTAACATCAATTTGTTGGGATCTCTGTAATTATACTGAATGGAAAGGATGCGTCCTATCCGTCGGTACTGCAAAAACATAGGCTCTGCCTCCTTCTCTCTTTCCCCCTCTCGTACTCTAGTTTTAGTTTGTTCTTTTGAAGAACATCAGCAGTAAAATTCTAATTAGTATGTGATACCTCATGTATATAATAGGTATGTGTTGGTATAAGTATAGGTATGTGTATGTTCCCCCACATCTCCTAAGAGGATTGCTTTAACTAAACAAGCCGAGGTATCTGGTGGAGCAAAGGTAGCATTATAAAAATATCAATGTGAATTGAGTTGGTGGTCTCCATCCAATCCCCAGTGGATATATGTCCACATCAGCCAACCCGCCACCACAGCTGACACTAATTATCACCCCCCTTGGCAGAAAAAGAACACCCAAATGAGGTACAGAAAGGCTCCATGTTTAAAGTAATTCCATCGAGTCTGGTTTGAGGTAGGATGATCGTCACCACTAACTCAGACTGAGGTCCCACTGTCTTGTTCATGGGCTGAACTGTGGGCATATCAGTTCTTCCAAAAACCAGGCTAACCCCAGACTTTTTAAATATAAGATCTGAAAATGTTTGGCTGATCTTTTCTTGTATGTTAGTTTTGCTTTTATAGTTTTTATAATTTCAGGCCACAAACAGAAACAGAACATGTCAAATACAGTGAGGAAAGATTAGACCTGGATGGAAAATGCCTTGAAAAGAATGGGGAAGTGAAATAACTATTTACAGAAATAAATATTTATATATTTTACTTATAATTTAGGTCTGCAGAAAATTTGGAGAGAACAAAATCATGAAATCTCATTAGTGCTTCAGCTAAACGTGCACAGTTTGTCTATTCAAACTCACTTAAATTGGGCCTGTGAAAATAAAAATAAGGCCATATTTAGAACATTAAATCCTGGTGCTATATGGTTTTATTTTTTATTATTTATTTAAGACGAAGCTATTTCACTGATTTTTTAAAATTTAAACATACTGCTACTTAATGTGAGATGTCAGGGTTTGGAACTTGGTACAAACATCACCATTTTTGCTTTCATTTTCAGTTCTGTTTATTTATAAAGTAATTAATTTGATTTTTACAAATTCAGTGTTAAAGGTATTGATTTTAGTTATTTCCATTCCTAGCTGTACCTCCTATCCCCACTACAGGATAGTAATAGTCCTAAGTATATTGAGTCCTCCCTTTTTTCATTGTATGGACACTCAGCTGCTATTAGTGCTATGCTATTCTATTTAGTCTTTATCTTGTTCTCGCCTTCCTTTCCACACCTGCAGTCCTCTCAAATGTGGAGACCTCTACTTTGTCTGTGGATGGCTGGGTTATGTGGCTTTCATCATCTACACAGGGACCGGACAATTTACTATTAGATACAGTAAAATTCTTTGTATCTCCTTTGTCTGACTGTTTGCTTTCATGGGTTGCAAAAATGTGCCTATTTTGTAAACAAGAATTATGTTTACTTAGTAATATTTTATTCTATTGAAGTGTATGATTATTATTTAATTTCTATACACCCCTTTCCCAATATGGACATGGGGCAGTATACAACACTAGGCATGTGAATTTGGTTCAAACAAATTGTAAAATAAAGAAAAGAAAGAAATACCTTGACAGTATTTTTTTGGTATCTATATAAAGATTCTCTAATCTGTTTCAGCTACTGCTATAACTGGCCCGAATAAAAGCTGAATTTTTCCCAGGTTTTATTGGGTGCCAAAATTCAGCTATATTGATCAGAAGGAAAACAGTAGGTGGAACCAGGAGCCAGGTGGAACCCCCCTTCCCCTGAGACCCATGGTCCTGAGCCAGCTGGAGATCCCATGCTGACATCTGCCCCTGCAGACGGAGCCTACAAGGCCTCCTGAGACTGCTGAGGATACCCCAAATAAGGATAAGAATATACGATGAACCCTCATAAGGATAATAACCCTTACAGAAATAGGGCAGGTGGCCAATAAGAACAGCAATCCCTGGCAGCACATGAGAAAAAGAATTCAAGGGGGGCTGCCTAGGAGGCATGGGAGGCCACGTGGCAAAGAATGGCACATGGACCTGCAGCAACTTGGCCAGGTGCCACAAATGTCCATGCCACGCCAGCCACCAGCACTGCTGTGAAGACAGGGAAAGACAAAAGTGCTAACAAAAGCACCTGGGTTTGCCACTGGCATCTACATAGGTGCTGCAGTTGGAAGTGATGCTAAATGGGGCATGTGCTGGCCCACTGGAATCTGCTCCACCTCCACCAGCAACAAAGAAGCAGCAGACGGTGAGGGCTCAGCCACCAGACCTGGCTCACTGGGAGCCTGCTGCAGCTGAGCAACAAAGGGCCCCAATACCTGCCCCACCACTGCAGAAGCCCACCACCCCTGACTCAGAGCCCCGAGCCCCAATGGGCTTTGCTTTGCATATGTGCCTCAGTGCTTCCCTTGCCCCATATCTACTCCCCCCTGGGATTGTGGGAGGCAGCCCAGCACCCTCAGTTGCCCCGACATGCACTCCCAGAGGTGCAGAGATCAGACACCCACTGACCAGCCCTTTCCCCACTGACTTATTGCTTTTCTTTCTTTTTCCAGACTTCATCACTAGAACTTGTCCAGCACTTTTTAGTGTAGAAACAATGTCCATCGGTTCTCACAAATGCTCTCTCATGCTTCCATCCTCAGTACGCTTTATAGTAAACAGTTTCTTTTTAAGCAAAATTATTTATCCATGAGATTGGGTGCCAAAATATCTTTCCATCTTGGTCCATATCACTCAGGGCTCATCATAAATTCATTCTTAAGCAATGCATTCAACAACATTAGGCTGCCTTGAACATCTTTAAAAGTTGCTGCCTGCTTCTGGCATCACCCTCTGGAGCCTCTCCTGTTAACACTGCCTTTAAATCCAGCACTTCAAATGTTAACAAGGTCAGATGCCTCCACTGCAAATAGTCTGAGACTTATAATTAACCCAAAAGTCTATAGATTTCTGCAAGTCCCCCTGGATTCCATTTGTACCTTGTGCTTCCAGTACAGGGGCTCCATTAGTCTGGTTGGTATCCTTGCCAGCCATCTTCCAGTCCTTGATTCTTGGCTCTGTCTCAGGAAGAAATAGAAGTTAATATCTGGGCTAGCTTCCAGCAGCCCTCTGGAAACACCTTCCTCTGGTCTCAGTAGGCTCCACACAAGAAAAAAAACATTTAGCTCTTCAAAGCCAAAAACAAACCTCAGTGCCTCTTGTAACTTTAAAGGTTTAACTGCTTTCAAAAAAATGTCTCTTGTGAGAACATGTTCTGTGCAGCAAAAGACAAGCTGGGTCACATAACCACTGTTGGGGCCTTTAGACTAGACTCGGTCCTAGATCCCTCCATAAAATTAGTGCTGCAGGGTAACAGAACATTTTAAACATATGCAGTTATTAGTTACCTTTGTGGATGAGGCACAGATCCAGACCCAAGGCACTTCAAGGCTTAAGAGAGAGAATCTATACTGCATGGTTATTTATAAAAAATATATCATATTCATCTTCACTCTTTCCCGAAGCAGAGTTCAAAAGCTTAAAAGATAATTACAAAGAAATCACATTGCAAGCCACTTGTGTCTAGGCTTCAGGCAGACTACATCTCACACACCAGCAGAGATCTTTAATGGAGTCTGCTCCTTGCTTCAGAACACACAAATACACTAATAATCTTCCTGAATCCCCAGCCATTATGATGATGCCATCCACTCAGTCATGTCCAACCCTCGGCAATTCTATAGGAAAGTTTCTGCCATGTGTCTTCTGCCATGCAATTCTATAGGAAAGTTTCTGCCACTGCTTCTTTTAATTGGTTCATGGTCATCCCTGTGTCGGCTTTGATCATGTTGAGTCCTTGGATCCTTTGGTGGCCATGTTTCCTTTTGCCGCTGACCATGCCAATCATTAATGATATTTCTAACGAGTTTGATCCCATGATGTGTCCAAAGTAAGTGAGCTTTAGCTGTAATATCTTGCCTTCTAATGACATAGTTGGTTTGCTCCTTTCTAAAACTGTCTTGTTGGTAACTTTGGCTGTCCATGGTATTTGCAGCATTTGACTCCAACACCATAATTCGTAAGCTATGTACTTGGGATGTTTCCATTGCAGCTTCACATATGACCACTTGATACACCAGTGAGCACACAGGTACAGCTCAGCTGCTTAAACAACATAAAACAGCCCTTCATAGCTGACTTCACCGAGTTACTTACTGATTGCAATTCCAAGAATCCCACACTCCAGGACCTCAGGATCAGAGACAAAAGAGGACCTGTGCAGAGACAGAGACCTGAGTAAGCATCACACAGAGACTGATTATGCACGTGGCTGGGCACATCAAGCCACCGCTGGTTCCTAGGAACTGTATACATGGGGTACAGAATCCCCTGGTGCACATGGTTTGCACCAGAGAGCAGGAAGTGTCCACTGCACCTCACAGTGGTGGCAATGGAGGGCGGGGGCAGGGGGGGTCTAATAATAAACTGGCCGACTCCTATTATTCCTATTATATGATAATAAAATCTACAAAATCAGGCACCCTGTGAACAAGAAAGGAGTCCTACACAAGGGACTACCTTGTGTAGAAAAGTACTACTTGATAATTTTTTTAATGAAAAATAACCCTCTATAATGACAGAGGAGGACTGAATATGATCCAGGAGCATGCCTTTGGCTTAAACTAAACTTTAATAAATCTGGATTAGCTTTCTTAATCTTTCTATATATCATTTAGGTTGGGTGGTTCTGTCACGAACAACCTACACCTGTCTGTTTTTTCTCCCTCAGTAGTCTGTCACCTTGACTCTTAGGAGTCAAAGACATAATAAAATAATGAATTTGGGACACATTCCTCTAAACTGATGGAGCATCAGCATGCCTCTAGTGGTGGGAGAATACACCTGAAACTTTGTGCTGGCAAGCTACCTGTGTACCATAGGATTGTCCAAATACCCTATACATTCCGTATTCCACGTTCCCAGTCGAACTGACCCCTGCCAGTCGAGCATAGTTGAAACAGATGAGCAAGTATTACTACATTGTGAACTCTACAAGGACATGCATTCCATATATCTCAACCCTATTCTGAGTTCCCAGGCAGATCCAGCACATTTTACACATCCCTCTTCCTTGTAGACCATTCAAACAAAACTTCCATCAGACTGGCTACATTCTGTGTTAAGGTTTAATTCATAAGAAAGCCTGTAACTTAATTCATCAACACCAGACACATAGAGCAATGTTTTTACATTTTAAACTTTTAATACTTTACCCTTACATGCTTTGTAAGATATAGATTAGGTTGTTATAATATTGTTTGTTCTCTAGATCATAAATAAAGAATCACGATGATGATCCAGGAGCACAGAATACCAAAAGAATACCAAGTACTAAATAGACACCACTGAGAGAGAAAAGCATGCCTAATCTAACCACAACACCAAACTGGCTATATGAACCTTCCTGAATCCACCAGTATAGCCCCAATATATCTAAACAATAGCCCCAATATATCTAAACAATAAACAAACTTGTTTAAGTTGAAGAATTTGCACCACCTCATGGACCCATTATATACGGGGCTGGAAATCTGGGATGGTGGCAGCAGGGCAGCCCTGATTATGCACCCCGCTACCACCATCCCAGCCCTGGCCCGGCGCAGCCTCCCGGAAGACCCGCATTACCTGGAATGCTGCAGGTGCCAGTGGGGGCTGGGTTGTGCATAAACAGAAGAGCTGGGCCTTCCAGCCCAGCCCTCCCCTCAACCTATGATGTCCCTGGAGGGACACTGCACGTCCCTGTGAGCTCCTTGGAGAGTGGCATGCTGCTCCCCACTATTGTATGGTGGGGGGCCCATTTCCCCCACACACCCCCATTCACCTACTCACTGTTGATGCCTCCAGGCAGCGTGTTGGGCTTTCCAGCCCCAGCGTTGTGCACGTGCATGTGTGCCCAACACTGGGGCAGCCCACATACTCCAAAGAATTCCTCCCCTGTGAGTACACGGGGACTACCAGGGCATCCTGCCCTGGTGCAATGCCCGGAAGCAGCCCAGCATGGCTGCTGCCATGCATAAAGGTGTATGGTGAGTCAATAGTTCATCTAAGCTAAGGGAAACCTATAAATCATTTTAATATCCATGGCAATCTGGCAGGCAAATTTTGGGATAGAACTGGGCAGGGGGGGGAGAAATGTTGGAGAATGGAAATGTCAACTAGGATTGAAACAAATACATTGAACAGGAACACAGATCAGAGTTCAACCTTTACTTATTTCAGATTGTAGTTATCTTTCTAACTAATACAATCTCCAGTTGCACAGATTAACATTAGATTTCAGTACTCCAAATGTTTTCCCTCCATTTTTTGTCTCTTGGGTATTAAATTTTGTTTTGAAATTACATTCCATATATCAAATCCCAAATTTATTTCCTATTTCCCTTCTCTCCCCAAATTATCCCTTCTCCATTTATTAAGTCACTTTGTCCTCTTCTTTGCACACTGAGAAAGAGTGTTTAGCATTCCTGGAAATTGATGGGCATGATTTGTCCTTATTGTTCATTTCCTGATAATCTGAAGAAATATATATGCATAGCCCATGTTCCATGGACTTTGCTTCAGTGTTAGGTGTTTAGACTTCCACTAGTAAACATGCCTCCTTTTTACAACTACAGGGTATAAGAGAAAGAATGTGTGTGTGAGCTTGTGTGTGAGAGATGAGAGGAGGGAAGAGAATGCAGAGCATGCAGAAGAGCACCTGTATATTCAGTGAATCACTGTCTTGGAATGGGTACAATATAGTCAGCTCAGCTATCCCAAGACCATATGGAGGTTTAGCATTAACAATGGTTGCAAAAGTTTCACCACAAGATCATCCATCCCTAAAGGAATCAAGATGATGGTTATTCATACAGCTATGTCATAGCCCCAACAGAAACATCATTCCACATGTAACAAAACGGATATTGCGCTTTCTACCCCAAACAGTTTTGCGCTGTTGTATATGCACAAAGGAGGCATTTCTGGTCCTACCAGAATTCACCCAACAGGGGAGATGTATGGGTGTGTGACAAGTAGTTTGGCCATATGTAACATATTATGGAACCATACATGGGAAACGGCTTTCAGCCAAGGGATACCACAGCAAAACTCTGTTCTTACCAAAAGTGAAATGGGATTTTAATGGGTGTTCAGAGTGGACAAGACTTTCTGCATTAAATATGCTGCCTTAAAAATTCTTTCTACTATTTGTCTACCCCAGAAGGATGGAGGTTGGAGACTGCTGTGCCAGAATTTTAACCTGTGGTTCCAGGGAGTCTACAGCAGGTATTTTGAATCTGATATATAGACCACAAAGTCCTGCCTGCTGATATATGCATGAAATATTGGCTTAGTTGCATTCAACACACATCTGTATAAAAATATGATCCATAATAGCACTGTGCACAAAGCAGGTACAGAAGGCCCATTTATGAATGAGCTATGTGCTACCAATCATAATGCCTATTAATCATAAGGCAGTCAGAGGGAATGACTTGCTTTTAGAGTTCTTTAAACATCTGCAAACCTGAGCAGAACTACTATTATGGGCTTAGGATGAAACATATCTTTGCTGTTAATATATTTTTATTAACTTTGGTCCTTGGACATCAGAGTTCTTCAGCCCTCCTTAGCATACATTTGTAGGACAGTCTAGTGAGGAGCTGAACCTTCAACTATTCAAACTCCATACTATCTCAGACGCAAGTAGCAACGGCCATTGCTTTCCTGTATACTTTCTATCCCTATGTTGAAGAATTCCTTTCCTCCAGACATAGGACCATCTTGCCTCTGTATGAAGGCCTGACTTCCTCAGACCTAGTATGGGTGGATGATGACTGCAGGATGTGAAGGTGAGATAAATCAAAGTGCTGTGCAGTTCCAAATAGCGAATATATTGCATACATCACAAAACTATCTGTGTTTCTGCAGCATGACATGGAACTGAGAAAGAAAAAGTAGAACAGGCACTTAGGAGCAAATCAGGATTCTCTTCTTGTTCAGAGTATGGGGAAAGTAGACAATGTGGATTTTATAATGGCTTTTGTAAAATATTCTAGTTTAGTTTAGAGGTTTCCAAGGGAGTGGGCCCCAAGGGGGAGGGGGATGAAAGGATCCAGGCTGGTGGTGAAGAATTTGGGGGCAATAGGGTAGTGGTGAGGAATTTGGGGGCAGTAGGAAGGCAAAAGTCTAACTCTCACTGCTGTGGCTGCATTTTCCTAGTGAGGAACAGTCCAAGGGCTCTGGGTAGTAGTGACCCTGGACTTCCTTGGTAGTCTCCCATACCAGTGCTGACCAGGGCCCACCCTGCTTAGCTTCCTTAAGAAAATGACAGCTTCAGAAGGTAGGCTGGATGGGATCATATTCCCCTCCTCAAACCCTGTCCTTCCCAGGCTCTACCCCAGATCTCCAGGAATTTCTTAACCCAGGGTGGGCAACCCTTCCCCCAAAAGTTTCCATCTTTGGGAGGCAGAAAATGTCTTCTCCTGCTTGCTCCTGGCCATGGAATTTTCCATTGCTTGCTACTCCCTCTCTCCCCTCCCCATCTCTCTCTCCCCATTGAATACCTAAAATGGCTTTTACAAATTACTTTTACTGTCACGTACCCATAACCTGAGTATATGCCTTCAGCTAAGGGGGCCTGTGACGGGGCCTGTTTTTCTCCGGTGGGCACTTCCAGTCTGCCTTCCCCACTCCCTTGTTCCTTCCACTTTCTGAGATTGCCCCTGTTATCTTTTATGGTTGGCACTGTTTAATGTTGAAAGGGATGTGAACAACCTTGTCTGGCTCTTCATTTCTGGGTGCAAAGGTGTTTGAAGAAATGTTTCACTTTGTCCTTTAGATAAAATGGTCTTTCCATGGGAATGCCTTTTGGCATGCAAATCCCATGGAAGGGGGGCTGGGGGCTAAGAGTATATCTGTACCTTGAATATTCTGTGAGGTGTAATAGCAGGTTCCTGTAGTTGCTCCCTGAGACTCCCCATAAAGTTATTTTTTACTCTGCACTATGGGCATGCATCCCAGGGTCATAACATTTATAAAGAACTTATATATTTTTCCCAGCTAAAATATGGCTGCTGTACAACAGCCAACAAAGAAGGGTAGGCAATATAGTGAGTTTTGAATTTGAGTAGACCTAACAACAGGAAAGAGGTGTGAGTCCATGTGTGTGTGTGTGGGGGGGAATTGGGATGTGTCCTGAGAGCCAAGGGGTGGCCCCCTGAAAAAGTTTGGGAACCACTGTTTTAGCTCATTGGCTTGTCCCCAACAACATTCATTAGTCAGATTTTATCTTCTTGTTAAGAAATTAAATGAAGAAGAAGAAGAGTTGGTTCTTATATGCCGCTTTTCTCTACCCGAAGGAAACTCAAAGCGGCTTACATTTGCCTTCCCTTTCCTCTCCCCACAACAGACACCCTGTGGGGTGGGTGAGGCTGAGAGAGCGCTGATATCACTGCTCAGTCAGAACAGTTTTATCAGTGCTGTGGAGAGCCCAAGGTCACCCAGCTGGCTGCATGTGGGGGAGTGCGGAATCGAACCCAGCATGCCAGATTAGAAGTCCGCACTCCTAACCACTACACCAAACTGGCTCTCAGGAATGAGTTCTCAGGAATGGGCTTCTTTTTTTTTTACCAAGGCTAAAACCCTGAAAAGTCTGATTAATGAACTTTTGACTCAGCATGTTGTTGTTTTTTCCATGTACAGTCCATATCTCCTTTACTAACACTGCTGCTTGTTCAGAAAAGCAAATTGGAATTCTCACCACTTTCTAAGTCAGGGATTTCTCAAGATTTCCCCCCCCCTGTCTTTTTGTTATTGTTGTTGTTGTTGAAACCTGGCAAGCATTTGCCTTAGTATACAAGGAGCACAGGTTTGCAACCCCCGTGTATTTATCAATAGACCTTTCAGTAGGAATTTTTCCTGGCATGAATACTAGAACAACTTCACTGAATAAGCTACTACTGCTGAATTTAAAAATTTCTCTGGCTCCTAGTTTAGCCAAAACTTAAAGCTACAGTCAGTCCTTGACAAAATGCAGTATTCAGTAACCTTATCTTTTTATAATTATCATGTTTATTTCTATATTACAGTGCAGTATAAGGTTAAAAAGCCATGTTCTTTTAGAAAGATATGAAGCAGTATCGCAGGTAGCAGTGTGGTCTAAAAATGTAAGATACTGTTAGGCTGTGTTTAGAATGAGTCAAAGATCTGTGATCAGTTTCATAGTGTAACTTTGCAACTTTATCAATAGTGAGGAAAATTTATACCAAATCCTGGAAAACCTATTATATGTTTCCCTTTTCCTTTCTTCTTTGTCCTTTAGCATTTAGAACTGTCAGTGTTGGTATACAGATGACCCTTATCAATCCCATAATAACTTGTAAGTACTGAGAAACACCCATTTTAAAGAGCAAGTTCTCCTCTCCTCCCTTTATCCTCAGAACAATATTGGTAAGTATGACTGGACTTAAATTAGGGGTTCCTAAAATGGGCAGTATGCCCCCCTGGGAGTGGTGGAAGGATCCAAGGGGGCAGTGAAGAATTTTGAGGCAGTAGGGGGTGGTGAGGAATTTGGGAGCAGTAGGGGAGGGAAGCAGACTGACTTCCTGCTTTGGTTGCATTTGTCTAGAGAGAGATGCTCCAAGTTGGCTTGCCATTGCCTGCCTCTGGGTACCAGCAACCCTGGACTTCCTTGGTGTTCTCCCATCTGTGTGCTGACCAGGGCCAGCCCTACTTAGCTTTCTGAAGAAAACAATACACAAGGTGGGCTGAATGGGATCATATTCCTGATAAGTTCTCTCCCCCCCCCCCAGCAGATTCTGCCCTTCCCAGGCTCCACCCCAGATCTCCAGAAATTTCTTAAACCAGGGTTGGCAACCCTTTCCCAGAAGTCTCCATCTTTGGGAGGCTGGAAAAGCCTTCTCCTGCTTGCTCGTGGTGATGGGGCTTTCCATCGTTTGCTTCTCTCGCTTTCATTCCCTATCTGTCTTTCTCCCCAATGAGGATGCAAAGTGGCTTTTATGAATGACTTTTACAAATATCCATTCGGTACCCAACCTCCAGAGAAGGGACCATCCACTTAGCTGAACATGCTGCCTGGTGAGCAGACTCAGCAACCACAGAAGCTATGGCTACCTTGGGCCAGATCAAGCCCTACATTCTTAGCACTACTACTTCACGGTCAATGGCAACAGGAAGAGGTCCATGTTCTTGAGCCTGTGCAACCTAGCCACCTACATCTGCAAACATCTGGAGGACAATTTGGTGATGGAGGACAAGGAAGTCAGCATGGATTTGTCTCCAACAGGTCCTGCCAGACCAACCTAGTTTCCTTTTTTGACCAAGTAACAGGTTTGCTGGATCGGGGAAATTCGGTTGATTTCATTTACTTGGATTTTAGTAAAGCTTTTGGCAAGGTTCCCCATGATGTTCTGATGGATAAATTGAAGAACTGCAATCTGGATTTACAGATAGTTAGGTGGATAGGGAATTGGTTAGAGAACCACACTCAAAGAGTTGTTGTCAATGGTGTTTCATCAGACTGGAGAGAGGTGAGTAGCGGGGTACCTCAGAGCTCGGTGCTCGGCCCGGTACTTTTTAGCATATTTATTAATGATCTAGATGAGGGGGTGGAGGGACTACTCATCAAGTTTGCAGATGACACCAAATTGGGAGGACTGGCAAAAACTCCGGAAGATAGAGACAGAGTTCAACGAGATCTGAACACAATGGAAAAATGGGCAAATGAGAACAAGATGCAATTTAATAAAGATAAGTGTAAAGTTCTGCATCTGGGTCATTAAAATGAAAAGCATGCCTACTGGATGGGGGATATGCTTCTAGGTAACACTGTGTGTGAACGAGACCTTGGGGTACTTGTGGATTGTAAACTAAACTTGAGCAGGCAGTGTGATGCAGCGGTAAAAAAGGCAAATGCCATTTTGGGCTGAATCAACAGAGGCATCACATCAAAATCACAAGATGTCATAGTCCCATTGTATACAGCACTGGTCAGACCATACCTGGACTACTGTGTGCAGTTATGGAGGCCTCACTTCAAGAAGGACGTAGATAAAATTGAAAGGGTACAGAGGAGAGCGACGAAGATGATCTGGGGCCAAGGGACCAAGCCCTATGAAGATAGGTTAAGGGACTTGGGAATGTTCAGCCTGGAGAAAAGGAGGTTGAGAGGAGACATGATAGCCCTTTTTAAGTATTTGAAAGGTTGTCACTTGGAGGAGGGCAGGATGCTGTTTCTGTTGGCTGCAGAGGAGAGGACACGCAGTAATGGGTTTAAACTTCAAGTACAACGATATAGGCTAGATATCAGGAAAAAAAATTTCACAGTCAGAGTAGTTCAGCAGTGGAATAGGCTGCCTAAGGAGGTGGTGAGCTCCCCCTCACTGGCAGTCTTCAAGCAAAGGTTGGATATACACTTTTCTTGGATGCTTTAGGATGCTTAGGGCTGATCCTGCATTGAGCAGGGGGTTGGACTAGATGGCCTGTATGGCCCCTTCCAACTTTATGATTCTATGATTCTAACTTCCCCCAAGATTTGTTTGTGCTGGACAACGTGGATGCTGTGGACCTGGACAGGGTCCTTCAGCACCTGAGGAAGCACTTCAATCCTCAGCCTGGAGAGATAGCCAGCCACCACACATTCTACCAACATGTCCAGCAAGAAGGTACAGCTATCACTGGTATGGAATGATCTCCTTTCTGCCAAATAATTTTTAAATTGCATGTGCAATTTTCTATGCACTTAAGGAGATATTGATATGGGCAGATCTTGGAATATGATACCAAAATATTTATACTGTTGAACCTGTTCTATCAAGGCCCCATTAAATCTTCAGACATGATGGTTTAGTGTTATCAGATGCCATAATCTTGGTCTTGTCATGATTAATTACCAGGCTGTTTGTTTGACAGGAGGCATTTAAGGCCCTTAAGGTTCTTCTCAGACCTATTAGGATATTGGCAAGTATTGCTAAATCATCAGCATATAATAGCAACAAAATGTGTTTCCCCCCAGTTCTTGATGGATGGAAACTTGGGTTTATTAAAACAGGGCAACAAATTGCTGCTGAAGCTCACCACATGCATGTAGCACATGTGGCGGAAGCATACAATATGACCTCACAGAAAAGACCACATATCAATCAGCAAGAGGCACAAAAACAACTCTGACACAGATTACAGGAAACACCAGAGGAAATAATACACAAGCATCAAACACGCTATGCTGCTGATATTGCTGCTCTCCATGCTAGACAAACCACTCCATGCAAAAGCTTTTACACTACATACATGAAGACACTATTGTAATATGACACTCATGTGGCTCCCTTACCCAGATTTGTGATTACTGCCATGAAAAACACTTTTCCGGAGAAAGACCTTCCAATAGAAAGTTTTCTAAATGTTGCTCATAAGGAGGAGTGGCATTAGTATTCATTTGCATTGCCCCATTACTTGAGTACCTTCTGACATCACAACATGACCATTCTGAAAACCTCCGTTCTCACATCCAATACATGAATAGTTCTTTGGCATTCACATCAATGGGAGCTCCATCAAGATATGGTCCTTATGGCTTTAGAATAAGTGGGTCCATCTATCACATAGCAGGAGCTCTACATCAAAATAATGGCAAAACATGCAAATATGTTTAAGTACACATTCTGGATCCTGAAGAGTCTACAGCCCAAAAAATACAAATCTAAGAAAATAATGAGTATACTGAAGACTATTGCAAACTTTGAAGACATTCATGACAGCAAACAATCTATTTGCGGAGACATGTAAAATGCTTCATGAGGTAGAAGAAAAGTGTATTCAAAATGCATACAGAAACAATGCTGCCCCTTCTACTTTATCCATGGCCATTTTTTCAAGATAGCAAAAATGATCAAAAAAGATATAATGCTCCAAGATCTAATGAACTGGCCATTATTTTTGAAAAAGCAGTTGGTGAGTCAACACTCCACCATGACTTACTCATTCACTGCTTTATGGGTACAACTAACAACAGTAGACACACAGAAAGAGTCAGCATTCTGGACCCACACTTCGAGTTTATTGGTGTATTCTATTCTCTTCCCTTATGGTGATCAAAGCTGGATAGTTGACATTCGACTGCAACAGAGGCCACATGCCATACTGCATGCACAAAAACACTCCACACGCCCAAGAACCAGGGTGGTCCAGATGCAGTACTATCAATACCATCTATCAATCTGTGATTAAGTCAGTCCATTCTTATCCATGGAAAATCTCACAAAATAACACATTGTGGATAAATGGAAGCTAACCAATTTAATTTTATTCGACATAACCACCACAGCTTAGAACTGAGAACTATAAAGGCCTAATGGACCATATATATAATATTGTAGTTGACAAGGCAAATTGTGGCAAGTTCTTAAAGAGACGGGAATACCAGAGCATCTTATTTGTCTCTTGAGAAATTTATATGCAGGTCAAGAAGCAACAGTGAGAACTGAACATGGAATCACTGACTGGTTCAAAATTGAGAAAGGAGTTCGGCAAGGCTGTATACTGTCGCCTTGCCTATTTAACTTGTATGCAGAGCACATCATGAGAAATGCGGGATTAGAGGAGTCACAAATTGGGATCAAGATTGCAGGGAGAAATATCAACAACCTCAGATATGCAGATGATACCACTCTAATGGCAGAAAGTGAAGAGGAACTAAAGAGCCTGTTGATACGGGTGAAGGAGGAGAGTGCAAAAGTTGGCTTGAAACTCAACATCAAGAAAACAAAGATCATGGCATCCGACCCTCTCAATTCCTGGCAAATAGATGGGGAAGAAATGGAGATAGTGACAGATTTTATTTTCCTGGGCTCCAAGATCACTGCAGATGGGGACTGCAGCAAAGAAATTAAAAGACGCTTGCTCCTGGGGAGGAAAGCTATGGCAAATCTAGACAGCATCCTAAAAAGCAGAGACATCACCCTGCCAACAAAAGTGCGTTTAGTCAAGGCTATGGTATTCCCAGTTGCAATGTATGGCTGCGAAAGTTGGACCATAAGGAAGGCCGAGCGTCAAAGAATTGAGGTTTTTGAACTCTGGTGCTGGAGAAGACTCTTGTGAGTCCCTTGGACTGCAAGGCGAACAAACCGGTCAGTCCTAGAGGAGATCAACCCTGACTGCTCTTTAGAAGGCCAGATGCTGAAGATGAAACTCAAATACTTTGGCCACCTCATGAGAAGGAAGGACTCCCTGGAGAAGAGCCTAATGCTGGGAGCGATCGAGGGCAAAAGAAGAAGGGGACAACAGAGAATGAGGTGGCTGGATGGAGTCACTGAAGCAGTAGGTGCAAACTTAAATGGATTCCGGGGAATGGTAGAGGACAGGAAGGCCTGGAGGATCACTGTTCATGGGGTCGCGATGGGTCGGACACGACTTCGCACATAACAACAAAAGTTGACAAGGCATTTCTCCCTGGAAATGCTCTAATTCTATTATCAACAGTTCAAGTCAGTCCATGAAATTTGATGTAAAGGTACCAAGATGGTATGGCCATAGACATTATGGCAAACCTGACCTCTTCATTACTATGACCTGCAACCCAAAATGGAAAGAGATAATCGAGAGCTCAGACAAAATACTGAAAACAGACCAGCTATCATTGCAAGGGTCTTCCACCAGAAATTAAACACATTACTGGATAACTAAACCAAAAACCATGTTTTCAGAGTTCCAGTGGCCAAAGTCAATTTCACTGAGTTTCAGAAAAGAGGCCTTCCCCAGACTAACCTCCTCATTCTGATAGTTGAATATAAATCAAAAATACCAGAAACAACTGATAAACTGGTATCAGCAAAGCTTCCTGTCATCCACTTTTCCCCAATTTTATGGGCAGCTGTGACAAAACACATGGTTCATGGCCCATGTAGACCAGCTCCCAAAACTCATCCTGTATGAAAATGCACTAAGAAATTCCCTAAACCTTTTCGAAATGATGCCATCACAAACAATCATGGATATCCTTTATACCTGCAAAAGAACAATTATTGGACAACAACAGTACAGGATACAGCCATGGATAATGCCTGGATTGCCTCCTACAATCCATACCTATGGTTGACATACAACTGGCATATTAATGTTGAAGTATGTGCCTCTGTGAAAAGCATCAAATACCTTTTCAAGTATGTATATAAAGGATGTGATTGTACACAAGCAAATGCCCCACCACTACCATCCTGCATAGAAGAACCTTTCTGCTGTGGATGCAGAAATCTGGGGTGGACAGTGTCCGCCATCAAATTGTGTCCTCCTTGGGGACACAGAAAATGGCAGAGCATGAAGCTCTGCTGCAACACGCCAGCAGTGCCCTGGAGAAGTGCTGCTGTTGCAAAACTGGCCACAGAACTGTGTTGATTCCAGATATTTTTGCACATCCAAAGCAATGTGGTGCATATGGGGATACGACATGCATACACAATTAGACAAAACTGTAAAACTACGCATTCACCTACCAGACCCACAAAACACTGTGTTTGACCCTGACCAAGTACAGCACAATGCAAATACTTCTGTTCAAAACGCTCACAGATTTACAATGTATACAACATGGTTCAAACTAAATGTCAACAATGAGGATGTGTGATCCATCATACATAGCCATATTCCATGTAATTATGTATTCAATAAGAGGGAAAATAGCATTGCCGTGCAGGGTGGCATAGGGCCATTCAAGACGTGGTTATGTATAGTAAAACTATCAATCTACAATACACCTGAAAAATTCAAAAAAATCTTTTTTTTAAACAATTTCTTTAAAAAAATGGAGTAAGAACTCAAAACCCTTGAAGAAACAATAACATTTATTTCAATGTTCCCTCGATTAAAGTAGAAAATTGGAATGGCCAGCTGTAATACTTGTCACTGATGTGCTAGGTTTTTTTTTTCTTTTTGATTTGCAAGAGGAATTTTTTTTTACATAAGGGAGCAGTCAATAACACAGAGTTGCCAACTGCCTGGAATAAAACACCCTGACCTGGACTCCTACCCCATTAACAGAAATTTAACAGTTACCGTTTATGCACTGGAGGTTTCATGCCAGGCTGTAGTCATGGCAGGTTGCTCCACCTCTTCCTGCACCCACATGGAGGAGCATTTGGCCTGGTGCGCCTCATCTGCCCCCGATTTGTGCTCCTGCACGGGAGCTGGGGCACTGAAGTTCCTAGTGCGTAAACAGTCAGTATGTTACTTACCCCTGTGCCATACAAAACTTTAGCTGCCCATTTTCACTCATCAAGTGTTTATGAAAAGGATCAGGGCATAGCTTTATTCCAAACCAGTTGAAAACTGGTCAATAATGGTGTCACTACAGTCCACTCTAACAGTGGATTATCCCATGACATTCTGCTAAATATGTAGATCAGATCTCTTGAAATCAATAAAGGAGTGTTAATGAAATGTATAAATGTATAATTAAACTAAATTTACAATTAACGTCTCATTGTTTTCAATTAGTAGCAATCAGCATTTGCTGGATTGGAGTCAAAAGTCCTTTTTACTTAATTCCTAAGAGCTGATCAATAACTTCTCTAGTGATATGTATGAGTGTATTCTAATTCATGGTGTCTCAAATCCCAAATGTATTAATGCAATCTAGCCAGCTTCAGTCTCTGAGGTTGTTTTTTTCTGCTTCTGAAGAAGTATCATTTTGGAAGAATGGCTTATTAATTGTACATGTTTTATCCATGGAAAATGTTTTATTATTGGCCTGTACTGTAAGATTAAAAATAACAACAACAACAAAACATAGTTATACAAGTAAAAATAGTTGTGCATAAAGACAAAAATAGGTTGATTTGGTCTTTTTCATCCTTGCTCTTTTGACCTAAAAAAGTCTAGGGGCTCAGTCCTGTCTAGGGGCTCAGTCCCATTTGGGCAAACAGCTGCAGCTGCTCCAGCTGTTTTAGCTGGAGCTTTAGGCTCTGGGCCACTGATGGGTATATCAAGCTCTGTGTGCAACCCAAGTCAAAAATTCCATGGAGTTGCATCTCAAAGTCACTGGGACTAACACTAGGGGGATGTGTGTACTCACAACAGCTCTGCCTGCACCCCACTTCCAGACCTGCCACTGGGCCCTTTTCATGGCAGGTCTCATGCATTTCTCATGTGCTGGGTCTCCGTGGGTTCCTCCTCTGAGGAGTCTTTTGGTGTGGAGCTAGCAGTAATTTTGTGGGACTGGATCCTGCTTTGTATTACCCCTTTGAAGCCAAATACTGGATGCCTCTACCAGCCACTGCTGATGATATGGGTGTTTTCTTCATTGATCCCTCCTGACTGGGGTCTTCCTTGGACAATTGGGAGACTCAATAGGCCAAAGGCCAAGGGTTAGAACAGCACTCCTGTAGTACCACATTCTGAGCCCAACCATCACGATTACACTGGAACCCCCTCTGCCCACTGAGGCTGATAGCTGCATGATGCAATTCTGCATGTGTCTGGCTGGCACACTTGGAACATCCAGTATCTAAAAGGTTTCCAGCTGTTTATTTTCCCTGATAAGGAAGAAAACGAAGAGTGTTTCTTCCCCTCAGCTTGCAAGTTAAGTCTTTGAAGTTCCTGCTGCCAAAAAGATGATGGGAACAAATGGGGGCATTCTCTGAGCCAAGAAGGGTGTGTTCAGTGCTGAGAGAACAGACATTCAAAAGGAGTTGGAAATTATCTCCCACTTCCAGTTGGACATATACAGAGATGGAAAGTTAATACATCAATCTCTCATTTAAAAAGTGATGAGAAATGAGAGCAGACCATTTTTTTTCTCCTCTGGTATACAAACAAACAAACAAAAAAGAGTTGTTTCTTCTTTAAAAATTAAAAAATTTGGAAGGATAATTAACCTCTTTAATGAAGCATTTTTAAATTGGAGATTGTGAAGATTACCCTGGACAAAGTAATCATGGAATGTAAATAAAGATAAAACACTTAGCTATTGGCAGACCTCTACAGAGCCAAATTCATTTGTGATACAATACTACCATATAGTGGCCATTGAAAATATTACAAATGGAGGAAGAAAATGGCGCCTAAGAAGATTTCTAAATTGGAACAAACATCTGTAAAACAAAATATAGACTATTTTCTGAAATTCTTGATATAAATGGACCAGAAGCAAATTGGGTACTAGTGTTCAGTTGATAAACAATGGTCTTCAATGTCTAGAATAATCCTTTAAACCATGCAATCTAAAGTGGAGGAAGATATTAAGAAATTTTAGAATTCTATAAATCATATTTCAGAGGAGATCCAATTGGTTAAAGAGAAAAATTTAATACTAGAAACAAAAATGGATGGGTAACTTGACACTTTTGGAACTTAAATAAAAGGAACATTTCTTAAGACAGAAATATTATACAGATAAAGGGAGAACACATAAGACAAAAAGTGGTTAATGAGCTGCAGAACTTCTTAAAAATCCAGAAGATATGCAAATGGAACTAGATTCTGTCTATAGAATGAATTCCAGGTATGAAACAAACACCAGCTCAAAAGAAAGACTAAAGAAAAAGTGATAAGGATAGGGGGAAAAGACCATCTCCACTGATATTTGAATATGGAATATAAATGAATATAATCTCCCTCTCTCCCTCTGAAGAAGGAAGAAAGAAAAGAAAAGAACATTTGGTTGGCTTTGAGAGACAATGAATTAGAAAACTTACATAGCATGTAATTCAGATATGTGATAATGGTTGTCAGAAATATATATGTACTAGGGGCAAAGCCCGTTGTATCCAGGAATACAATGGGCACTAGAACTTGGCAGTGGTAAGAGGAAGGGGCGGAGTTGTCCAGTCTGTAAGGATATGGAGTTGAATGTGTGTGTTGTGTGGGAGGTTGTGGTGGCATGGAGACAAATGAGAGCATGGGTGTGGAGATATGGATGTCAAGAACCTGTGGTTTGGAATGTTTGTTGAATATGGGAAAGGCCTGACCTTTAGGAATTGTGGCCTAGTGGTTACAGAAGAGCTTTCCAGAGCCATGTATTCAGATATGTGAAGGAAAAATCAGACTGGAAAGTCTTCTTAGGGGGAGATTACATCGCAACCAATTCCTCCCAGTTCTGCATTCAACATCATTTCACTTCTTGTCCCCCTGCCCTAATACACATGGGGTAGTCAAAGTACACAGGTGTCCACCTTGCTTCTTCTGTCTCCATTTTTTTACTGTTGATAAAATTTTATGTGCCCAAATGCTTCTTTCATGGTTGCTCCTTAAAAGAAGAAGAGCTGGATTTTTGTACCCTGCTGTTTACTACCCAAAGGAGTCTCATAGTGGTTTACAAACACCTTTTCCCTTCATCTCCACACAAAAGAAAACCTGTGAGGGATGTAGGGCTGTGAGATATCTGAGAGAACTGAGAATGGGCCGCAGTCACCCAGCAGGCCTCAGGTGTCTCAAAGCAGTTTCCAGTCGCCTTCCCTTCCTCTCCCCATAGCAGACTCTCCGTGAGGGAGGTGGGGTAAAGAGCCTCACTTGGAAGATGGCAACCCTAAGAGGAGGTTCCTCTGTGCACAGCAGTCTTGACCTTAGTGAGGTTTGTTCACACCTAGGTAGTGTGGGATTCCAGAAGATGAACCAACACCAATCTGGCAACTTTACCTCATCTCTGCAATGTTTTCTTGACCTAAAATAGGTCAGGGGGTGCTAGGTAGCTCCTCAGGCTCTTCTCCCTGCGGAAGCGGCAGCAGCAGAGCTCAGCGCAGCAAGAGGCGGCGGCGGCATAGCCGCTGGGAGCGGGAGCTTCAGGGGTGGCGCAGACGTCTCCGGCGGCGCCGCTGACGGGGCTGTCAGCTCTGGCACTGCAGAAGCCTCTGCCTGCTGCGTGCGCGCTGCCGGCTCTGGCGCTGGTCCCGCTGTCGGCGGTGGCTTCGCCACCGGCGAGGACTTCTCCTCTGTTGGCCTGACGGCCCCACCAGCTTCAAGGCGGCCAGCTTAGGGGCCGCCGGCAAAGGTTCCGGCGGTGCCGGTGAAGGCGGTGGCTGCTCCGTCGGCGGCAACGGCAGGTGGCTGCGTGGGGCGGCGTCAAGGGATCTCTTCTCGTTCGTGGGCGCAGCTGGCGCCAACCTGCCGCGGCCAAGGCGAAGCAGGTAATGGTGGCATCCGGGCGCATGGGTTCGAGCTCGGAGGGGGGGGTCGGATTGGGAAGCGCTCGTGCTTGACTCGGTGTGCAGGCAGGGGCTGGAAGCGGAAGTGCAGGCCGCGATCGCTGCGTGCCGACCAATTAGGCAGAAAGGGAGAGGAGAGCGAGCTTACCGTCCAGAGGGGCCATTTTTGAGGACGGCGTGCAGCTCCGTGGCGCCATTCTGGTTGCGTTGGCGAGCAGGGTATGGGCTTCCGTGGTGGCTGCTCATTGGGCCTCGGTATTTTTGCGATGAATTTGGCGCGGCTGATCAACGGGGCTCCTGATGTTGGCGGTGAACAGCGAGCAGGCAGTGGCTCATCGGCGTATTGGTGTTCGGCTGTTTGTATTCGCGCCGTTTGAGGAGGGTGGACGCCCCCCCCCCGTGGCTCAGCGGCGTCCTGGATGTGTTGGCGGCGGGAGGCGCTTTGCGACTCCCGACACACCAGGCCGCTGGGCAGGGGGCAACCGCCAGCCGCGCTATGCGCGGCTGGCGGGTGCTCCCTTGCCGGCGGCCTGACTCGCCAGAGGCGCTTCGTGCCTCCTGACGCGTCAGGCCACCGGCAAAGGAGCAACTGCCAGCCGCGCTGTGCTGGGAATCGGAGGGCTGGGAATCGGAGGGACTAATCCGCAGGCGCTTCGCGCCTGCCGATTGGTCCCTCCGATTGTCTGTCCAGAAGAAGGGTCCAATCCGGACCCTTCCTCATCCCGGACACATCCCGCCCCAGAAGCCCTTATCGCTTTATTTAGTCCGTGGCGCCCGTGGCGCCATGGGCGGTGTTAAGATGAGGTTTAGGGATGATATTGAAAACTGGCATAAATCTGGCATAAAACTTCGCAGCACCACAGCAGCCTGGTGTGACTGCCGCCATGCAAAATGGTCCTGAGAAAAGATCTATAGGATCAAGCAGTAAATATTATTAACATTGCAGTTTGGCAAGCAGCTTGGCTTCAGTGATTTTTGTGAGTCACATGGTAGCAAGTTGCACATTGGTTGCTGCTGGGTTTAATCTGGTCCTGATGAGTCCTCCCTTAAGAGCCAATGAGCCTCAGAAAGGCCCCTGCCTCTCTGCCTTTCTTTTTCTGAAAGAAACAAAGCCTAGAAGGCTGGCAGTATTGTTATGATTGCCTAGTTGTGAATTGAGAATTAGATTTCTTGATGATGAGCACAACTTTTCTCCTTTGTAATCAAGCATTTATAAGTAGCTCAGCATGCTTTTCTCATTTAATAATCCTGGCATAAAACTTCAATGGTGTATTCCCATAAACCTTACAGGAGAAGGGGATTCTAGAATCAGCTAACGCAGCCCCCACTGGGATCGTGGAAGGTCCTACTGTGGAAAGGGAACGTAGGAAAACGCTAGATTTCTTTTGTCTAGCCATAATGAAAATAAATGAAGGCTTCAATTTAAAGTAGTTACTAAAAAAAATTGTTCTTTCCTATGCACTAATTCTGAAACCCACTTGTAGCTAATTAGACCTTTTCCAGCATGCTCTCACTGCTCCAGCCTAGTATAAACAGTGGCCATCTGAGTTTCATTACAATAAAGGGATAAAATAAACAATGGGCCAGAAAACAGTAGTTTGGGCACGGCTCATTACGGTACAATGCAGTTAAAATTCTTTGAGCAGGCTAGGGGGACAGTTTAATAGAACTTGATCCATGCTCCCAGGTTTCAGCAGCTCCCATTATAGCACACTAAGCAAAGTACTTTTTAAAGGACAAACATTTTCTTCATCTCAGCTGTCTAAACAAGTGAGCTACTGCGCTGAATGTGTGGCTTGCAGCTGTACATTGGCCATTGAATTTGTCTCATCTTTTTTTCTTTTCTTTTTTTCTGCATATTGATGGGGTCTTCTGCATTCAGGCCTCCGTCAAGTCATCCGATCGTTTTAGCTGGTTCTTGGATGCTCTTTCTCCTATTTTGTTTTGATTTTCCCTCTGCAATGGAGAGAAATCAGCATTTTCAAGCAATGGAAATCACTTGGGGAGGGGATCACATTTCTAATATTTATTCAAAGGGCCTGGCAAAGTAATAGTCCAAAATCAATATCATGCATCAGAATTAAGGTTGCTGTGCTCCAGGTAGCACCTGGGTTGCTTCTGGAATTGCAGCTGACCTCCAGACCACAGGATCAGTTCCTCTGGAGGAAACAGCAGTTTGGAAGGACAGAGTCCAGAGCAGCACATCCCCACTGTGTCCCCCCCCCCCCCCGGGTTCTGTCCCCAAAGCTCCAGGACTCTCTCAGTCCAGAGTGGGAAACCCTAACTGGGACATTTTAAGAAATCTCATTTTCAAAACAAAAAAAAGGGGAATGAATCCATATCTAGTGCCCCAGAGGATAAGAAGCGTTCCTGTGCCGCATCAGCTATCACTGTAAACACCCCCCGCCTCCCAAGGAACAGCACAGACAGGTCAAATGAAAACAGGATGTATCTAGTGATGGAAATTGGATTCTAAAGAATCTTCACATTAAGTATTTATTTATTTTGAAGTCTCTGATCCAAAAAAACTAGATCTTGGGATACTGTAGTCACAATTCCAGCTCCTGCTTTATCACCAATATGCAAAGATTTTGGCATTAAACTGGCATTTAGAAGCAAAGGGGAGAAGGGAAACAGACCGAATTCTGCTTAATAATCATGACATTACAGAGGAAATGATCGATGGAAAACACAGAGAGAAGAGTTGCAATCCAATATGGGAATATGTGGAGTACCTTGGGTTCAAACAATGCTGCATTATGTGACAAATAGCTCTATGAGTTGGACAGGTTCCCTTGGTTTATTCCCCCCATAGGATTTGTATGCAATTCAGAAGCAGCTGATATTAGCTGGCCCATGACTGGAATAGTATACTTTGTAAGCAGCAGTTCAAAACTGTGGATGCAGACCAGTGTAGTGGCTCCCAAAAGCTAATAACATAGATCTAGAATTGCTGAAACAAGACAAAGCTAGATTGAGCCCAGGGCACAGCTGTGGAACAGTCCCATAGAAATGTGGAAACAATCATGAACACCTATGGTGATAATGTTTCCACTGCCAAAACTATTCCTTCCCATGTTTGACATAGGAAAATAGGTATACTTGTTTATGTTAACTGAACAAAGCTATTCTAATGTGGGGGAGAGCAAACCAAATGCCATTTCCATGGAGCCTCATTGCCAAAGAAACTTTGCAATATTAACTTCAAGATGTTATATTTCTCCGTCTTGGATTATTCTGTGAGTGGAGACAAATGACAATGGCCATTTCTGCTCTATCGATTTCATGCTGATTTGTCTTTTTTAAGTGCTGCCTTTTTCATCCTGTTCTGCACTAAAATCCAGACCTGAATTGTCCTCTCACTTACTCTGCATCAATGAAATTCCCAGTTACAGTGAGTTCATCTTTCAAGATGGAATCTAATTTGCAGCTGCCAAATGGGGAAATGCTTTCATTTGGGTCCCAATCCCCCCATGGCCACCATTTTCAGTTGTTTGTGCATGCCCCCTTCATTGCCATCCTCCTTCCAACATTCCTTCATCCACCCGGGAAAAAAATCTATTTTTATTTTTAAAAGATGTGATCACATTATAATGCTGTTTCCAGCTGTAAAAAATTAGCAGTTACGCTGCAGCAGTGTTGTAGCATGATAACCTATATATGGGGAAAATGGGGGAAGGAGGAGGTCATCAAGTTGCAGGATGGTGGAATTAGGTCAAAAAGGCACCATTTTGCAAAACAACATTTTTGGAAAAGGGGGAAGGAGGAAAGCATGATGGGAGGCTGCCTCTGTCTCAGATGCAGAAAGCATAATGTGAATTTGAGCCTGGAAATAAAGGGGAGAGAAGCCCAAAGATAGAAAGCCTAGAGCATTTCTTCATTAGGTGACATATTTTGTTTTAGCCTCACTTTGGATTTCCTTTGGATGCTGTGAGTCAACTAGCCTTTCCGCATTTGGGCTTTCCTCCCCTAATTTCCCAGGCTCAAATTCACAACATGCTTTTTGCACTGAGTCTGATGGAAGTTTCCCATCATGGTTTGCTCCCTTCCACTTTTCCAAAAATGTGTGGGTTTTGCAAAATTGTACCTTCTTGCACCTTTGTTTTCATTGTGCCCCCTAACCCCACTATTCTGTGCTATTAATCACCTCCCCCCTTTACCCCAAAGTGTCCCAAATGTAAATTTTAAAACACTTTTATAACATTATAACATCATAACACTGCTGTGTAAGATCAAGACTGATTTTTTAAAAATTAGAAATAGCATTTTAACACAATCACCCCTTTTAAAGCGTGATCACATTATAGTGCTGTTTCTAAGTTTTCAAAAAGCAGTCTTGTAGTCTTATACAGCAGTGTTCTGATATCATGTTATAACTCAGTTTAAAAAAAATACATGCAAGACACTTTAGGGGGGGAAGGGGAGAGGTGATTAAAAAGGGAGATTTTTTTGGAACAGGGTGCAGGAGGGGGAGGCAGGGAGGGGGGAGGAAGGCCAGTGAGGAAGAAAAGGTCATTCCCAAACAACTCAAAATGCAGGGAAAATCCCAATTTCATGTATTTCTGGCTTTGGCAGCCCCAAATTAGATGCTGTTAGTCCCTGCTTAAAAAATGAAAACAAGTTTTCTGGAGATTCTTTTGCTGCAGGACAAGTGAGGGAACAATTCAGAGGCAAATTTCAGTGCAGAAATGGACAAAAAACTCATCCCTTTCAAAATGCAAACCTAAACGATATATATGCAGACACGACACAGAATCCTTCCCCTAGACTCCTCTCTGGCCTCTCCCCATTACATCTCGCTTCCCTGACATCCTCCCTGTTCTCTTCCCCCTCCCTCTCTCACAGACACAAACACATGCAGACAGGCACCTCACCCCCCACTCAACCTGGCCTGTCCCCCTTTTTCTCTTGCTTCCCCAATGTCCTCCCTGGTCCCTCTACCCTCCCTCCTTCTCAGACACACACACACACATACACACAGAGACTCCTCCCCACTGCCCCTGGCCTCTCCCCCCTAACCTCTCACTTCCCCCAATGTCCTCACTGGTTCCTCCCCCCCTCTCTCTCAGACACAAATGTACACTCAGACACAAGCTCCTTCCCCCATGCCCCCTAGCCTTCCCCTCCTATCTCTTGCTTCCCCCATGTCCTCCCTAGTCCCTTCCCCCTCTCTCTCACTCACACGAACACACATAAACAAAATCCTTCTCTCTCCCACTCCCATCTCCCTCCTTACCTCTTGTGACAGGAGGGCGACTGTGTTCTGCAGTACTCCACTTCCTCAGCTAACCAGCCAGCAGTTGGCACCTGTGGGGCTCCTTTGGGGCTCTAGGAGTGCCATGGCTGGGCTGTGCCTTGGAAGATGGGTGGTAGTGGCGGCGGAAGAGCACCAAGCGAGACTCAGCTCTGGGTCTTGCTGCTCACTGCCACTGCCTCCTATCTTCTGATGCCAATCCTGCTCTCCTGAGTGTGAGACTGGCCTCAGATGATGGGCAGCTGTGTTGGCAGAGCACCGAGTGGGGCTCAGCGCTGGGCATCAGTGCTCTGCCGCTGCCACCTCCCATCTTCTGAGACCCAATCCTGATCCCCTGAGGGCAGGACCAGCCTCAGAAGACAGGTGGTGACATTGGTGGCAGAAAACCAATCAGGGCTCAGTGCTGAACCTCACTGCTCTGCCACCTCCACCTCCCATCTTCTGAGTCCGATCTTGCTCACCCGCCTTGAAAGATGGACACTGGTGGCAGCAGAGCACTGAGTAGGGCTCAGCACTGGGCCTTGCTGCTCTGCCACCTCTGCCTCCCATCTTCTGATGCCAGTCCTGCTCTCCTGAGGGCAGGACCAGCCTCAGAAGACACATGGTGGTAGAGCTCCAAGCAAGTCTCAGCCCTGGGCCTCGCTGCTCTGCCCCTGCCACCTCCCATCTTCTGAAGCCAGTAACATTCTCCTAACACTGGGACTGGCCTTGGAAGATGGTCAGTGGTAGAGCAGACACTGCCTTGGCCTCAGGGGTTGGGTTGGCATGGATGCTGCCTCGGCCTCCTCAGTTTCCTCTGCCGGCTGCCTCTTCTGGCATGCTCCATGGTGTGAGATTATGGACATCACATCCATAGTCATTTCCATTTCAGGGGGTCAGATGATGTGTTCCACATCAATAAGAGGTCCTCTTCAATTGCGATATCCAAGTGCGGTATGTCCTTCCCACCAGTCACTGGCTGAATATTGTGGTTAGATGCTTTATTTGAGATCTGTGTAACAAGATCCATTCTGTTAGCCAACCTCTCACTCACTTGTGCTTTTAAGGTTATTGAGGGAAAATATAACCGATAATAGTTTGGGAATTAGAGCTTTTCTAAAAATTAGCATGACTTTCAATGTTTGTTTCAGGTTATTCAAGGTCTCCTTTGATATCATGTCAATGGAGTTTATTGATCTTTTTAAAATAGCACTCAGATGTTTACGTGTTCTCAGATGGGCCTCCACAGTGGAGTAAATCCTCTGTAGGGACAGATTGCTAAACATACACTTTCTTCTTGAAGGCTGATTTTTTGAACCAGGTTAAGTTCTAGAAATAGCTGCGGCACCGATCAGTAAGGTGTTGACTCCAATTGATTAGCCCATTGGAACTTGCCTATCACCTGTTCAAGCTTCTTCTCCTTAATTACTGGGTCAATTTTCTGGGCAAGAGCTCTTAAATCTCTTTTAATCTCTGCTATCAGTTCAAATATATTTGTAATAGTATTTGCTGTTAAATCTGCAAATTATTTCATAGTTTGTTAAGCCTACTCATTTCATGTTTAAGATAATCTTTTCCCATGTTTAAATTATGCACCATTTCTGTAGTTTAGCTGGCTATTGTTCTCCTGACTATCTGCCAGGCTTGCATAGCAATTTGATATTGGCACTTTATATAACAGGGAGCTTTTGTTTGCAAAAAATTCATCCACTCTTTTTTGTTTACAAGCAGGCAAGGTCACTTCCTCCTCTTTACAAACTTCTTTTGCTTCAACCCATATTGGATAGTTTAGTTGAAGGAAATAGGAGCTTAGCAAGAGGCAAAACTATTATAGCTGTTTCTTAAGTCTGAATAAGGTTGAAAGGAAGAAAATAAGATGAAGTAAAATGAAATAAGTCTTCAGTAGCTAGCAGTACAGTTCAAGGCTAAGTCAAAGGTAAGTCATTCACACTCCACACTGCTGCGTGCTGAGCAGATAAGGTAAGATAGAATCAACTGACCTACCAAAGTTGGAAGGTTTTGAGCTTGGTTGAGAGTTGTGGATAGCTTTTGTCTTGATTCAGATAGCATCCAGAGGGCACGTTAATCTTTTTAAAAGATTTATTGCAAGGTATGTGGAGGAAAGACTCAGCATACTGCTACTATACTGTTTCCATATTGGATCAGTCCCCAGGTGATTTTAGAAATTCTGCAAGGGCCTGATCATGAATATGCCTGCAGAAATGATCCCCAGAACTATTGGCCCATTAGTCTTCTGAGTACCATAATCAAACTATATGCTAGGCATCTATGTTGGAAACTTAATGATTGGCTAGAAGAAGAAAATCTGCTGAGGAGCAAGGATGCTTCCGAAAAAGTCAGTCAACACTGGATGTTAGTTAACCATCTGATAGGAAAATATTTCTCAAATTCAACAACTTCCTTTTATATTGCCTTTATTGATTTCAAATGTGCATTTGATTCCATTCACAGGAATTTGGTTTGGACTAAACTAGATAGGTCATCTATTGATAAGCAACTACTTTTCTTAATAAAAGCACTATATCCATCAGAGTCAAATGCTGTCCCCAAGGCCATTTTACAAGTACAATAATGTCAAGCAATGGAGTCAAACAAGGGTGAATTCTGGTCCTGCTATTATTCATCTTCTTTATACACGATATCAGTTCTGATCTGAAGAAACAAAATTTCTATCCACCAAAAATTGGGAATAAATATTTCAATGCTTAGATTGTTTTCATTTGTAAATTTGATACTTTCTGTATTATATCTGTACTATGACTACTGCTCTATGACCATCAATATATGGTTTTGACTAACTCAGCATATGCTTTGAACTGTGAGATTCTGTGCTGTCACATATATAATATGTCAGCAATAGGTGACCTAACATTTCATTTTTATAATTTTTGCTGTTTTAATTTTAACACAGATAAAAATCCAACTTGTACACATCAAACAAGAGGACAAAAAGCACAGGGGATGTTGGAAAAAGCACAGGGGATGAGTCAGGATGTCTTGTTTGCTCATAAATGAGTGTCCTGCCATTTTGGTTTGGGGATTAGGGGAGCTCATCTTGTGTATTTAATTTGATACATAGTGACAAAATATGTAATAATAGATTCAAAGCCCGTTCATGAGAACGGGCTTTGAAAGGCTCCCCCCCTGGTGTGCTTCTAGGCCCGAGGGGAAGGCCTGCTTTCCACCCCTCCCCCTTGGCATTGGCATAGCCTTCCACTCAGGCCTAGAAGCACACCCTAGGCCTCTTTGAGGCCCCAGGTAAGCTTCTAAGCTCAAGGGGAAGGCCTCTGTCTTTACTCACGGTTTCCTGCCACTTCCCCATGGCTTTCTGGCCTGTCCTGGTTAGGGCCTCGAAGTCCGTCCTGGTGAGGGCCTCAAAACCTTTCTGGCCTGTCCTGGTGAGGGCCTTGATTATGTCCTCACCTCATTGGCTACAACTGCTGTCTGTCCTGGTAAGGGGCCAATTGGAAGGCACGACCCAGACTGGCCCCACCCACTCTTCGCCCACTTAGCCCTTAGCCAAATATGAATACAAATATGAAAGCTGTATAAAGATGAGTAGGAAATAAGATAATAAGAGTAGGCTAAACTAAAATTATGAAAAGTATCTGGCTGTTAGGTGTAGTGATGGAACAGTTCCTTGTCTGTTCATGAAGTTCGTTTTTTTTTTCCAGGACTGGTTATTGTTGTATATATGAAAAGAAAAGGGGAAAAAAACATTTTTACCAGCTCCTTGGCCCTGTGTGCAGACATCCATGAAGCACTCTCTTCAAAAGGGTGGACTGGAACACTGAACCAGATCATGGTACTCGACAGGGTTGCCAGTTTGTAGATCTGCCCAAGGTTTGTTTAGGTGAGAGCCACATAATGGTCAGATACATGACATTGTATTTGGGATACCTTCTCTTTCCACTGTGTAAAGGATCCAGTCTAGCATATTAAAATGAAGGCTTAGCAAATGCCACTTGATTTTTTGTGGGGATGAAAAACCACATGTTTATTTGACAGTGTACAATAATTTGACAATGAAATTGAGTTTATCTGTTCAATACAATTTGCTTTTAAAGGTGAATGGAGAAGCTTGAAGCAGGGAAACTGATCCAAAGCATTATTACATGGGGGAGGGGGAAATCAGCTGTTGGAAGCAATGAGATTCACTTCTGTGTAAATATGCTTAGGATCAGAGTGTTGAACTCCATAAAAGCACAGACCTAATGAGATTTTTGCTTCCCAAATCCTGTCATTAAAGAGTTAAGTTAGTATGTGTGGGGTGTTTTCGTTAGGTGTTAGGATTTTTTTAAGCACACACATTTGAAAAAAAAAAGAAGTAATTTACCTTCCCAAAGAAAAAAAAACTTAAAGCATTTTTACCACTGTTTGCTTTTCCAGTTTCTTTAATTTGGGTAATTGCTTAGTCAACTTCAAAAATATATATTCTGTCTTGAAAAAACAGCAAAAAATGACGGATCACCTTCCTTTTCATTTCAGAGTTGGCATGCAGGTCCCAGATTGTGTATTCTTTCCACGGCGCCATACCAGCGTCCAGTACTTAATTAATTTCCCTTTGCTCCTGCAGCCTTCCACTTAAAGAGACAGTGTCCCATTTTTGATGGCTTGCCTTTGGCTGTTTTTCAAAAGTGTCACTTCTTAAATCTTTTTTTTTTTTGGCCATTCTTATTACATAAACTTCCCAGAGTGCTGTATGGCATAGAGCTGATGTTTTCCTACTAGCACCTCCTTGCTCTCTTTGCTATTCAGAAGGCAAATCAACTTACATGAAGCAAAGACTGGAGAGGAGAAAAAATTCCATTTTCTCCCACCTATCTATTGCTTTTCTATCTGAAACTAGACCAGTGACTTTATGATGCACCTAGAATGCCAGGGACATTAGAGAGATAAGAGAGTCTTTGGGAAATGAATGCAGTTCAAGTTTACTGTGTCCTCTGGGCTATGTCTAAATCGCAATTCTCTAGTCCGCATTTTTTTCTAAACTTTGTGTTTGTTTCTTTGCCTAGCTATTGTCAACACTCGCTCCTCCCTTTTCCAAGACCACCCTGAGTTTCTCCAGCCCTTTCTGTGAATGCTCCAGATTCTGATGCTTGTTGGCTGTGACTTTTAGCCCCAGCCTCAGCCATGGATTGGCTCTCAGTCTCTCATGGCCTGCAGCTGGCTGAGCCTGTCCATCACATCTGCTGTTTACCACCTGGCCTTTGCAATCTCCAACTGGTCTCCATGGCTGTCTTGTCAGTTTTGACCTTCAATCATGGGTCAGGCCTTGACTTTCTACAGCCCTCAAATGGTGGTGCTTATTCACCATGTATGCTGTCCACCATCCAGCCTTTGTGGCCTTTCACCACCTTGATCTCCATTGCCTTAACAGTACCAGCTTATTTCTCTGCTTTCCTACTTAGCCAGCCCTGACCTACACTCCGACTGCAGATCGGTGTTTGGCCTTTTATGGCCTCCAGCTCACTGCATGCATCCATTGCTTTGCTTTTTTTTTTTACCATTTGGCCTTCACAACCTCCAGATGGCCTCCATGGCTGTCTTGGCAACCATTACTCCAGTGGCTCTCATCTCTAGCCATGGAGCCTTGGGTTTCTGTAGCTTTCAGCTGGCTATGCCCATCTGTTAAACCTAATGTCTACCACTTGGCTTCTAGATGCACAATGATACATTTATTTTCTTCTCCCCCCAAGACAGATATCCTATAGGGCTATCATGTTGGCTGTCCAACTTGGGTGGGCTGTCCCCACTCATAGTGAAGAGATCAGGCGTATGTGACAGCCTTTTAATTTAAGATATTGTACTATTGTTATTTACTGTCAGGATGGTGGGAGGGAAATCTAGTTATAGATTGTTTTGTTGTGGCTGTGGGGGTGAGGAAATGTATGGGGTGGATGAATAGTAGGGATCTTGATCTTCACTTGATCTTTGGGATGGGGATGCATATTAGTCCAATAAAATCTGCTTGAGTGCTATGGTCAGCCCATTTTGCCCTTAAGGCTCTGATTAATAACCTGCATCATTTATGTATATGCAGAGAGTAGATTTATGATCAGCCAAGGAGACTTATGGATTCAATTGGTTTCTGTAATACTATGTGGGTTTCAGTGCCCTCTGATGATTCAGTTGATGTGCTTATGGAAGATTGGCATTTCTCCAAGGCAATTGACAAGATCATGCCCTGATGCCTTCTCCACTCTTGTCCTAAACCAGTCCCATGGTATACACTGAAGGCGTGCAAAAGGAAACAGGAACTGAGATGGCTAGAATGAATTCAACTTGTGATGACACCTCAAGGACAAAGGCCACTAAGAGGGATTACTTTGCAGCCTGTGACGTCTCTGCCAGCTCTTGGCTAGCACAATTATTTAAATTAATCTGGTCTCTGACATCCTTAACCAAAGGATCATCCAAATTTGGGCATCTTGCATTAAAATCTTGTGGTGCCACCAAGACTTGTCTGTTAATTTTGGTACAGTTAAGGAACTGGAGGACCTTGGACCATCTCAAGGTCCTATTTTGGAAAACTTCAGTCTCCTCTTCTTGGCCAATATGGACAGTACGGCTGATGATGAGGAGATCTGGGTCCCTCTCTGGAAATTTATTAATCTGTCTTGGTCTCAGGGACCTTCTCAGAGAAAATAAGGGAGGCCATGATTAGTCCACTTTTGAAAAAAAAATCACAGCTGGAGTCATCTGACCCAGCCAGCTACCACCTGGTTTAGCATGTGCCGTTTCTGGGTAAGGTTGTTGGATGTGTGGTCACATAACAATTTCAGAGTTTCCTGGATGAAATATCAACTCTTGACCCATTCCAGTCTGGCTTTTAACCTGGCTATGAGGTAGAGATGGCTCTAGTCACCCACACAGATGATCTAGATGGGTCAGCACTGCTGTTTCTGCTAGACATAACAATGCAAAACCAAAAAGGGAATGAAAACCCAACCTTAACAAAGTCAGGAATTCAGAAATTGAGCTGTAAACCAGTATAAAATTTTAACATTTATTAAAGTGCACTCATATTAGGTTAAAAACTGTATTTAAAAACTATACAGATCTAGTGAAATGGACTCCCGGAAGACATCAGGGTCCTGTGGGACCTAAACCAGTTCTGCAGGGCCTTCAAAACAGCTATTCCACTGAGCTTATAGTTGAAGCCAGAAATAACATTTAACATATATAAGGCTGCCCTCAACTGCTGGGATTTTAGTCGGGGGCATAAATTATATGTTTAAAAAAAAAACATTTGCATTTGTTTTTATGTTGTTCCCTGCCCTTAGGGTGGGTGGGATATAAACAAATCATCAAAATCATCATCATTATAAACAAAAATGATTTCATATGCTACAAGAAGAACTATCTATTCATCTCTTGCTGCCGAATATGCCTATTGATGAAGGATTAGAAAAGGCAAAGGTGAAGTCATTTCAAGAAGATATTACCTCAGAGAAGAACACTCTCTGAAACTGATAGCAATAAATGACAAACCAGGAAAAAACAGTGCCCCAAAAGAGATTGCCTTTGAAGCTTTCCAAAGGAGATAATTGCAAGTTTCAGGAGAGGCTGGTGCCAAGGTTTTGTGTTTCATGCCCTTTCCCAAGTTTCAATTAAGACCCAAGTGACAAAGAGGAACAGGGTGGCAGGGGGTGAATGAAACCTGGAAGCTCTCCTGAGAAAGTAGGCCTTGCCTTCAAGCTTTTGTGTCTAAGAGTTTTTCATCACAACATCGGAGCCACAATACAAAATAGATAATTGTGATAGCAGAGCTGAAGGAATGTTTTCATATTCTCTCATATTCTACCATACAGGAATTTGAAATTTCAAAAAGTCTATAGTACATAGTGTCTGAATGTCCAGGGGGGCAGAACAGCATGCAATTTCACACTTGAAAAAGAACAGTTAGGCCAGAACAAGGCTTTGGAAACTGCAGATTAAATTAATACATTCTGATGCGCAAATTGTTTGTTTCTGTCAGAATCCTGTAGTTTCTGCCATTATTTAGAATGTTTCTGTAACTAGGTTATGTAGAGTATTCATCCCTGTGTAGGAGATGGGGGCAGCTTGTCTCCTTTGTTTTATGACCCTGTTGTTCCTTCCTGCATTTCCGTTCCCCCCTCCCCTCTTCCTCACGTCTAAGCAAACCATTTGCTCTGTTCCTTTCCCCTTTTCCCTTGAAGCCGAATTTCTCATCTGAGTGTTAAGACTGTTTGATGTTCCCCCATTTTTGCTGGATTCCCACTGGAGGGGGAAAATTGGGATTTGGAATATATGTGGAGACCTTTATCCTCAGCCCCAGTTTCGACAGTGGCTTGTTGAGAGCACTTCCTTACTTAATAAAGAAATCTTGGACTACCCGCCAAGAGTTTGCTTTTCTGAGTAATCGAAGATCATCATAGTTTCATGATTATTTATTCCCCCTCAGATACTACCAAAGCATGTATGTTTGATAATGTAGTTTCTATTTCCTTTGAAATTTGTCGAACACAAATACTTATAATACCCTTTGTGACTTCCCCCTAACTAGAAACATTATGCATTTGGCTAAGCAAAGAATTTGAGAAAAAAACTAATCTAATGTTCAGTCTGAAGCTGAGTTAATGTGACCATGGCCATATAACTTAACAATAAGGTTGGATTTGGTTAATTCTGGCGAAATAGGAGTGTGTTTTGTTATTGTGATTGCTTCTTCATCTTGTAAAATGAAACTGTACATTGCAAAACAAGAGGTATGGAATGGGCCAAAATGGTGACTCTATTTTCTTTTAGGGACTAGCAAAAGTCAGCCCTGCTTCCTGACCATACATTTTTCATGTCAACGAATCTATTCATCAGTATTTACACCTAGCATTCAGAAACTGACTTCAGTGTTGAGAACATTTGAACAGCAGAAGATTTTTGCATTACACATTTATATTAAAATCTCTCTCTTTGTCAGTCCATCTACCAGTCTAACTACATTTTTCCCAGATCTCTCAAGATCTAACACAAATAAAATTAATATAAAAGCAGTAGACAAACAATTGGATTAAACAATACACTTTAAAACAACAGATAAAAATATATTAAAACCATAATAAAAACTATTAGGATGATATTCTGATTTACCCAGGAAGGCCCAGTGGAGAAATGCCCCTGACCTGTTCTGGGAGGCTGTTCCACAGATACGGAGCAGCCACTAAAAAGTATTATCTTGGATGTCTGCAGAATGGGCTTCAGACAAAATTAGCAATAGACCTTTCTCTTTAGAACAAAACTGCTGTAAAGGAAAGGCAGTCTTTCAAGTATGGTTTACATTAATGTCCTGGCACATAAAGGACTTTAAACGTTGTCACTGACACCTTGAATGGGACCTAAAATGGGGAATGTGGGTGTTTCAATGTTTAAAGTTCATATAGGATGTTCTTCTTGCCATTACAAAGCAAAATATGCTATTAGTTGCAAAAAGTGTCATTTTTCCTGTAGCTAGATTTTGCAAGATGGCAGATCCTTTTCACATTTTTGTAGAATGTTCATATTGCTTTCAAAATCAAATATACTATTCATTTTGTTGCAAAAACATAATAAAGTACTATTTTTAAGGCTTGTAATGTGGAGGTGATAAATCCAGAGAAACAATTTTTTGACTTGTTCTTTTTAATGTTTGTAATATCTGCTGCCTTAAATAACATTGTTTATTTATTAGTCACTTTTCTGGCTTACAGAGCCCAAGACAATTTACAATATTAACATTTCATATATTTATTTCTGTTTGTATTTATTTTCTGCCCTCTCTCCAAGGACTCAGGGCAGATTAATGCAGAAAAAAAATTACATATAAGTTAAATTCAGTTTCAAAGCAGAAAATTGCCCAAACTCACCCTATTATCCAGGAAAGAAAAAAGAGAACGGGGGACATACAAGTAAACTTTTGGTTGAAGTTTAATTTGGTGGATTTTGATAGGGAGGCTAGCAGATTTAGATATTATCTCAGGCAACCATAGGCCTGGTTGAACAGCTCTGTCTTTCAGGAATTGTGGAAATGTTTAAGATCCAGCAGGACACTTATCTCACTTGGTAGAGCATTCTACCAGACTGGTGTCAGGGCCAAAAAGGCCAGTTTAATCTCCTTGGGAATCCTGATCAAATTTTGCTCACTAGGTCTTAAAGCTCTTTGAAGAATATAGTAGGAGATGGTCCAACAAATACAATGGTTCCAGAACATTCAGGATTCTGAATGTGATAACCAGAACCTTGAACCTGATCTGGTCCTTGATCTGAAGTCAGTACAGTAGGGAGAGCATAGATCATATATGATCCCTCCATTGGATCCCTGTGAGACCCCTGCAGGTGCATTCTGGACCTTTTGAAGTTTCTGCAGCAACTTCAAGGTTAGCCCTTCATAGAGTGAGTTACAATAATCTAGTGTGGAGCTTACCACTGCATGGATCACAGTGGCTAGGTCAGATTCTGACAAATGGGGTGCTAATTGTCATGTCAGATGAACATAAGAAAAAGCCTGGCAAGTGACATTTGTGACTTAGGCATCCATGGATAGTGAGGCATCCAGAGTCACACCCAAATTTTTGATGGTTTCTGAAGTTGTTAGTTGGACTCCATCAAGAATTGGGAGTTGCAGAACCCCTGTGAGTTTTGTGTCTCTAACACATGGGGGGGAGGATTCTACTGAATCATAAATCTTATGAGCTGAGTTCATGATAGTTCGTGAATTGAGCATGCAGTGAACCATAAACTGAACGACATTTTTTCCCATTCGTGCTTATCCTGAATTAAAACTTGAAGTGTACAGGATGACCTTGGGTCAGTCGCTTCCTTTCAGCCTAACATATTTCACAGAGTTGTTGTCAGGACAAAAATGGAGGAGTAGAGAACCATGTGAACCAATCTGAACTTTTGAGAAACATGTACATGCCACATGTAGGATAAAAGTGTATGTCAGATAACATTGTGTTCATGACAGAAAGGGGGTTAGAATGTGGTGAAGTTCAGGTTCAGAATCCCAAGCAGCCTTGAACTTTCGTTTCATGACTGTCTAACGCTTGACACTGACAACTTACCTCTGGAAAAGTCCTGCCATAATGAAAGCAATATACACAAGTTAAGTATTTAGGCATTTTACTTGTTCATTGCACATCTTGCTCCAGCAACAGAAAGCATTGTCTTCCAAACTACTAACATTATCAGTTTTACTGGACCTAGAAATGTGAAGAAGCATTTTATCCAGAACTGGAGGGGATTTTAAATGAAACTTGCAGTGAAGTCAGGCAGACTCCCCCCACTGGAAAACATTCAGGTAATTTTACAAGAGTCCTATTTCGAATGGGGCTTTTTAATGTAGCGTACTTAGCATAATCCCTGTGTACCCATCAAAAGAACAGTTCTCCAGAATCCACACATGACTGGGACATTATGTGGAGGATTTTGATTTTTTCCCAATATTTTAGACACAGGAGAAAACTGCTTATCTTCTATTAGACTGGCTACCTTGTCTTAACAATCAGACCCACACACAGAAGCCACTTGGCGCTGGCTTCAGTTCCAGAAACAACATCAGGTAGAAGGGCACTTTAGTGCTAGACAGCAAGACACAAATAATCACTGTTGTTCTTGCATTGCCTCCAACTCTTCAATTAAGAGGGAAGGAGAGTGACCTGCCTAACAAATCATTCCAAGGAGACCCCTGGGTGAAAATGGAGTCTGCTTACAATTGCTAATGAGGTGCCAAGCAATTTGTTCCTTCTCCTACTGTATGTTTTATTTCTGGAGGAGATAAGTTTTGACTAGAGACTCTTTTTTGCCTCATTGACTTTTGTAGGGCTATGAGGTTCCAGAAATGAAAGGTGGATATTTTAAAATGAAAGTCTAGCACAGAATGTGTTGTTTTGGATTCATAGGGACACTAATCTGGAAATCAGGCCAAAATTAGGCAGCGTAGAGGCAGGAAAAGATATGTTAGAATCAACACAGTGAAATCTGAAACCACAGATTAAGACAAGCTCACTATGAATATTTGAAAATATTCATTCTAGGTAGGAATGCAGGCTTCTGCTTTGCAATAATCAATATCACCACCAACATCACCATCATGCATGTGTTCTCAGATCTCTTTTGGCAGCATGGTAGTATTCACTAACTGTTTGGGTTGAATCTACTTATGGTTAAAGCCACCACGTTGGATCTTTTAGAATGGTCATCAGACATAAAGTTATCAGTTCCAGCCATTAAAAAGAAATAGTTACATGTGTATGTAAGCACAATAGACCCCCCCCCCACAAGCCACCTGCTTTGAGGTCCTTGCCCACAGTTTGGGTTGCCAGTTCTGAGCTAGATATTTTGGGGGGGTGGAACTTGGGTAGAGTGCAGTTGGGGGAAGGGAGAGACCTCATCAGAGTAAAATGCCATGGAGTACACCCTCCAAAGCAGCCATTTTCTCCAGGGGAAATGATATCCGAGGTATAGATATCAGTTACAACTCTGGGAGATCTCCAGGTCCTGCCTGGCGATTGACAACCCTATCCATGGTGCATCTCAGGTTTTTTGTTTGTTTGTTTGCTTTTATGGCAGCACTCTGTGGAGAATGTGCAATCTACACTACTGAATGCTGCCATGGAAAAGGGGAAAACGGAACACAGAAATGAGGATAAGAAAGATGTTACTCATCATTGCTATTTATTACAAGTGCAAATATTTGGAATATTGGAGGCACCATACATAAATTAAAATGTACAGGTTCTTGCTCAATTTATTTGACTTTCTATTTACATTCTGCACTTCAATATCAGATTTATCAAAAATCGAGATCTATATTAGAATACATTGATTGTTGAAGTGGGATCAAAAGAATTAATTGATTTACATGATGGAAAAATGTTGTGTAGTCAAGCCTCCACGGTGATCTGGAGACGTCTACAGATAACCATGGAGGCTTGATTGCACAGTGTGCCCCTTCTTCACTGACCCAATCCTCTTAGGCGGAAAAGAGGAGTTGTATGGTAGGAGGTGGGGAGAACAATTTTGTTATACTGGAATTGCATTATAATTTGATTGGCTCTGATTTTTACAAAAAACAACAGAATAGTTTCAGATTTGGAAGGGGGGCATTCAAAGGCAACAAAATGGCACTGGCAGATGTTTGGGTGAATTCATTATGTGATGAGGATGAACACATTAAAAAAAGGGTTGCAGGGAAGTTTCTACCTCCTGTCCCTTGGGCTTCAGTGCAGAAACAATGGGGGCTCAATCCAGAGGCAAAAAGAGGGAAAGGGGGAGGGGCAAAGGTTCCAAATGCAGAACTCAGAAACAATCCAGGGAGGGATCCTGAAATTTAAAAACATGAATCATCAGGTCCCTCCCTTCCTTCCTTTTGTGATCTGTACCCCCCTCAGGCTATCATTGCTGGGGTCATCCAGTGGGACACCACTACTGAGGAGAAGAGTCAAGGGTCTACAGGGGAGTTATGTTGACTGCTGCTGCCATCAATTGTATTGTTTTAATTGTATTAATTGTATTGGATTTTAATGTTGATTTTATAAGTTATTGTAAACTGCAATGAGCCAGCTGAGCCGAGAGTACCAGGAATGAATGAATGAATGAATGAATGAATGAATGAATGAATGAATGAATGAATGAATGAATGAATGAATGAATGAATGAATGAGCTGGGTGAGTTCTCAGTATAGTCAAAAGGAGTTTGTCAATGGAGGTTGTCAATGTCAATTCGAAGTCCAAATGCATGTTATTCCAAACTTACGGCATCAAATCTGATGAGAGAGCCAAAAGAAGAGTCCCAAAACACAGGCTGAAGTCCAAGATGGGAGAATCAATTTAAGATTAAAGCTGAAATGTCAGTACCTAATGGTCACATTGCTTCCACATAGACACTCCCATGCTGACTGCTTTTAACAACACTGCCAGCCATCTCAGCCCTGCTCCTGCAACCACTTATCCTCATTGCTGATATGGAGTTGGCACTGCATGGCCAATGAGGGTCTGGTGACAGTGAAGGTGAACTGGCTAGCAGATGACTCTCCGTTGACAACTCAGGGTTGAGGGGCTGCAAGGCAATTGTACTGCAATGTGGTTATGGATCCGAGTCTTCCTTAGAGACAGCCTCCTCCTGCAGTGTTCCTGTTACTGCCTGTGATTTGGATCAGGTCTGCTGGCTGCCCCTTCCTCTGAGGCCTTCCTCTTTCTGTGAAGCCCTCTTCATCACTTGACTCTGCTGGAACTGGCTGGTCCACAACACTGAGACCATTTATGTACTGGAGGTTTCATGCCCGGCTGCAGGCTGGAGTTTTAGTCGTGGCAGGTTGCCCCACCTCTTCCTGCACCACATGGGGGAGCATTTGGTCCAGTGCACCTCATCTGCCCCCGATTTGTGCTCCTGCACGGGAGCTGGGGCAGGGAAGTTCCCAGTGCGTAAACAGTCTGAATGTTATCAGCATACTGATGACAACCCAGCCTGAAACTCCAGGCCAGTTATGTGAGGGGGCACTCATGCATACACAGGGACCGGTGGGACATCCTGCCTCACCACAATGGCATGGTGGCAGTGCAAAGTAGCTGCTGCCGTGCATAATAGGCCATTGGGAGGTTCTCTCCTCTAGTGCCACCCTGTGTCCCTGAACTTGAAGAAAAGATTGCAGCCATTTGATGTCTGCACCTTGAATTTCAACATCGCCTCGGCATTGAGCTAATAACCCAAGACTGACAGAGCTGCTATGTCTAGTAGAATAAGGAACTCAAAGGTTAAGCTATAAACCAATATAAAATTTTAACAATTATTTATTAAAGTGCACCCAAATACACTATTAAATTAGTCGCAAAAACTGGTCAAGGCCAACTTCACCTCTTTCATGCTGGGGACCCTGAGCAGATGTTGTTCTGAGTGCTCTTGGGGGAATATAAGGCAGAAGGCAGTCCCACAGGTACACTGATCCCAAACTTAGAGTTTTAAAGGTTTAAAGCACCATGAACCTGATTCGGTCTCTGTCTGGAACCAATGCAACTGAGCCAGCATTGGTGTTATATTTGCTGAATATTGGGCCAATGTCAGAACTTGTGCAGTTGCATTTTGGACCAGTTGGAGTTTCCAAAGCAGTCTCAAGGGCAGTCCTGCATAGAGTGAGTTGCAGAAGTCCAGCCTAGAGGTGACTGTTGCATGGATCACACTAGCTAGATCTGGCTCTGAGAGGTATGGAACAAGCTGCTTCACTTGGCACAGATGGAAAAATGCCAGGCAGGCTTACTTTGTGACTTGGGCCTGCATTGCTAATGAAGGGTCCAAGATCATGCCCAAGCTTTTGACAGTAGGTAACAGTGTTAAATGTACCCAGTCAAATTTTGGAAGCTGTATCACTCCTTCCTCTACATGCTGGCCCAGCCAGAAGACCTTCATCTTGGCTGAATTCAACTGCAGCCAAATTTGCTCGAGCCAATCCACCACAACTCTCAGGCGCCTGGCCAGATTGTCTGGGGGTGTCGACAGATGATCGTCAATTAACAGAAATTGCTGAGTGTCATATGCATGCTGATGACAGACCAGCCTGAAACTTCGGATCAACTGGGTGAGGAAGTGCCTATAGATGTTAAATAGCATTGGGGAGAGGATCAGTATTTGATTTCGATTAAGTATCTTCCCTCAGCAGAAGGCATGCAGAAGCTGCCCCAGTTCCCTCCATGCTCTCATAGTTGAAAGAGGTGACAGCAGCTTACTGGCAGCCGGTTCAGGCATGCCAGTGTTCAGGCATGCCAGCCTCCAGATGGTATCTGGAGAACTCCCAGAATGAAAGCTCTTCTCTAGACTGCGGAGATCAATTCTCCTGGAGCAAAGGGCTGCTTGGGTGGGGAAGGTCTCTGTGGCATTCAAAACATTGGATGACAAAGACCTTACAGTGAGTTTCTCAATTACTGTCTCTATGTCAGCTTTTCTCAACTGGAAAAGCCCCACCCCCCTCCAGAAGGCTCACAGAGGCTGCCCTGGTTCCCCCTCCATGTCGTCTGAGCTGAAAGAGGCCAGGGTAACTTACAGGAAACAGGGCATGCTCTGGGGCTGGCTCCTTTTCTACCCAGCAATCCTCTGAAATTGGCAGGAAGTTGGAAGTGAAGAGCTGACCTCTTATTAAGCCTTCCCTCGATAGGCCATTCCTGGATGAGGGCCAATCAGGTAGCTGGTGACTTGTCAGTTTGGGTTTTATGGGTTTGCTGACTGATTTATCTTATATCTCACCTTTCTCCCTAATGGGAATCCAAAACAACTTACACAATTCTACTCCCACAATTTTATCCTTGCAACTGGTGTAAAGTCACCCAGTGTAACTGACAAATTCACCCAGGAGCATCCACAGCTGAATGGTGACTGGAACATGGGTCTCCCAGATGCTAAAGTTTCCTTTCTGCCCCATTGCTTATTGTCACTATCAACTATCAGGAACTCCACCAGATATCAGGGACTCCACTGTACTGACCATTGCCATGGCTAAATATCAGGGACTCAACCATGAGTTAGGTCAGTTGTCTGTACATGTGCAGAAATTGTTTTTGTTTGAAGGGGTTTAAATCTCCTGATGTATTTTTTAACCTTTTGTGCTGAGTTGCTGGGCACTAGCTAGTCCCAGTCTGAGGTCAGAAACACAGTCCAAGTTCAGGGCAGGCAAATGTAAGGATCATGGTCACAACACAGTCTAAGGTCAAAGCAGGCCAGAATCAGGCTGAGCTGAATGTCAAGGCAAGGTCAGAGTAAAAAAAAAACTGTTTACAAGTTAATAGCAACAAAAGTCCTTTGTTCAGGTGACATTTAGGATTGATAGGCAAACCAAAATGGCATGCAAACATTCAGTAGACAGGACAAGAGGATGTGTCACAGCAGATGGCCTGTGGCAGAACCAAGGAAAGCAGAAAAAAACAAGAGTTAGGGTGGAGAAAAAGAGGCAACTAATCCCAGAAGGAAGATAAGATGGGAAAAATGGAATAAGCAAGCAAAGCCATTTGAGATGTGGTAGAGCCTGGGAAGGAGGATTTTAACTTCCCATGAGTCTTGCGTGTTTGATGATTCTGCCTTTATCAACATTCATCCACTGACTTTCATTGAATAACCATTAAGCCTGTAATTTCCTTTTGTCCTCTAAATCCCAATTTTAAAATTAGTATTACATTTGTTATTTTGCAGTCCTTCAATCAAGGATCTGATTTAAGTTGTCTGTCATTGCCAGGAGATCAACGTTTTCCCTTTCAAGTTTCTTAATGAAAACGTGGGAATACGCTATCTGGGCGTATGAGTTGTTAACTTTGTATTTAACAATTATCCACCCTCTCCGAATATAACAATTTCAGGTGAGTAACCAACCCACATCTTCTACAATGAAGGCAGAAAAAAAGAATTCATTCTGCATTTCTGTAGTCTCCTTGGCCTGTATCCCATGGTAAATTTCTGATGTCAGAAGGGATTTCTGCTTCAGAAATCCCTCCAAATGCCACTCCTACAGGGACATGGGAACCCCAGGAACAGAACGAAGGGGAAGTTGGAGGCTTGCAGCTGGAGAGAGAAATTGATGAAAATTGTATCCCTCCTACTAGCAGGAGGCAAGGTATGCGTGCTGTTTTTCCTCTGGGTTGTGTTTTAATAGACCACCCCACCCCCAACTTTACATTTGAATGGGTGGAGTCAAGCATAAAGTTCCCTCTGTTCAAGCATAAAGTTCCTTCTCACAGCACTGCTCTCTTGGATTGTCGAAATGTCTGTTGCTTCTTGTTCGGCAAGCGTGATATTTAATAACCTATAAAAACATTTTCCTATCAGCCTGAAATATGGCAGCAGATCCACTGAATGAGAGGCACTAACTCTAATAACAATCATCGGTTGGGTGGGAAACAAAAATGGGAGAAATGTGTTTCTCATTTAAATCAGTAAAAATGAATCAGGGACTGAAGAAAGACAACAGAGATAAAGTTATAAAGGAAACAAAAGAATATAAAGGAACTGAAATAAAGAAAGATTCTAAAAGTGAGGAAAACTATACACGAATAGACATTTCTGTGTGCACCCCTACTTGTTAAGAGTAAGCATCTATATGGCATTGTTTTTTATTTTATAAAGTATGGTAAGGAAACACCCCTTTGAATTAAATGGAGAGAAGCCCCACTGTTCAAGGTTTTAGTCAATGGTTAGATCCGTGTGTTTCAGAATAGCAATGCCTTGCAAGTAAAGGCTCTGCTGCATCTATGTAAAGGCTTCCTAATTAATTTCAACACAGAATAGGAGGATGAGTCAGGGGGTGGAGACTTGGGATGTGACATCCCTTCTGGTGAAAACCCAGGAGTGATATTGTGACTCTCTAGGAATCACTGGGAACCCTATAATAAAACCATGGAGTTTCCAGCAGTTCCTAGAGAGGTGTGAAATCACTTACAAGTATTCTTTGGAAATGATGTCATGTTGTCTTAAGGGAACAGCAGCAGGAAACAAGTGCTGGGGGCAGAGAATCCCCTGTCCCAGGCAGGAAGATGACAAGCTTGGTACAGAGGGACCAAATTTGTGCATAAGCTTGATAGTGTGCCCTGATTCCATCCACATTAAAATAAATAGGAAACTGTGTACATGTCAGGATTCCATCTGGACACGACACCAAATATTGGAGACACACCTCTTGACCAACAAGATGCGGCTCCCCATGTATTTTAGTGATGTTTGTGCAAGAGATGTTCTTAGCCAAGACAGCCCAGTCATCATTTTACACATGCAGTATAACAAGGTGTGTTAACCTCTGAAGAGTCCTTTGGGAGTGAAGCCAGATTAGGGGGCTGCAAGCTCCTCTCCCTGCTGACCTTCCTGTTCATACACTGAGGCTTTCATCTGGCTCATGACTCCTTTTTCCACTTGCAGTGTTAAATGTCACCAGGAGAAAGAGGAGGGAATGCCACCATTTCTAAAAACAAAATAAAGAACACCCTATTGGCGTCTTGAAAGTTTTTCCTTCTTTTTTTTTTTAAATCTGAAATGGTTTTTTTGGAAAGCCTCTACTTGGATAACTCATGTCTTCATCAACAGAACAAATCTGTTTTAAAGAAAGAAGGCATAGTGAGCAAGTAAAAATACTGTGGTCCAGCAAATGACGTCGTGGCCTGCAGGGTAATTAAAGTACCACAAGTGCTCTGGGTATGGGAATGGAAAAGGGGTGGGTGGGGAGCTCGATGGAATTTAAGGTAGCTCCAAATGAAAGCCATTACCGGGCTGAAGAGCCCTTTCTTCTATTTAAGGAGCAAATCAGGACTATTACTGGAAGGAGTTAAGAAAGCTAACATGGATATGGGATGCTATTCATGGGAAGAGAGGCTGAAAGGATGGTGATTCCTTAGTTCCATTCCTTTGGTAACCTGTGGGTTTTCTCAGCTCTGCATTCCACACCTCCTGATACTGGTTTGACCAGGATAATTTTAACATTTAATTCCAGAATTGCAGGATGTAAAGCTAGAGACAATTTGCAGTCTGTTTAGTTGATTGGAATCTTTCTGCTTCATTTATGTGCACATTCACATTGACAAGTCCTCCCCCAAAATCTTATTTTGCTTTGCTGTTTTACTGAAGCAAATATGCAGTCATTTGGAACCATAAAAATCCACATAAGAGTCTTGATACAGTGACACATGCCTCCACATACATATTGGGGTTTTGTTATCACTAAACAAAATGCTTCTGAGTTAATGTAATTATATGGCTAATCAATAGTCAGTGCAGGACTATAATTTCTAGAAACATATAATTTTGTTTTTAAAAGCAGTGATAAGGAACATTTGTTTGGTTAGGGGGAAATAAATTTCTCTCTTTCAAGGCAAGTGATTAAGCTGAGGTGGTTTGTCGTTGCCTTTCTCTGTAAAGTCTTCCTTGGTGATCTTCCATCCAAATACTGATCCTGCTAAGCTTGGACAACTTTGGGTATATTATACCATTCTGCATCGTTACAAAAAATACAAGGAAATATTTATTGATTTTTGGAACTGATTCCCAGAAATCACTGGTAATTATAGAATTTTCCATTTTGTACAAGAATTGCTGCTTGTTGTATTTGTAGTGATGGTGACATAAAGTGGGATCCATCATGATCCACTGACTGTTGTATGGAGGGAAGGTATTCTTAGGAACACAGTATCAAGAAGAAATAGAAACCCAGAGTAGTCATTTAGTTTGAGTTGCCTAAAATAATCAATTTCCATATAATTTTAAAGTTTGCAGCAGCAAATGTTATGCTATTTATGTACAGCCCTGTACACAAATTAAGACTTGTTGAAGCCCAATTCTATATACCCCAAGGATGGTTAGGTGGGATAATGTAGAAGACGAGGAAAATTCAGGTTCTTCCTGAATTTTTGATCAGGCATCCTTGATTTGTTTTCTATCAGTCATGTTTGACAATCCGGTTTTGCTACCTGTCCGGTGCTTCAAAGGAGGAAGCTTATGAAATACTTGGCAGTGTATTATATATAACTGGTGGGTTGCATTTATTTTGATGGGTCTTTAGCTAAGTAAATTCATAGCAGAAACATCTGGGGTTCATCAGAATAGGTGAGATTTGTTTGGTTTTTCCATATTCACTGAGCTACAAATGTGTGACAATGTCATATAATATTAGAGTCATGGGGCAGAAGGAGGGGGACCTTCTGATAAGTTGTGATCTTATCAGTGTTAACATTAGATCCATGGGCAGCAGACTGAAAGAGCTGGACTCAGTAAACACATCCAAGCACCAGGAGGTGTTCCATCATGGGGAGGAACATTCCAAGGGTCCAGAATCCTGGAAGAATCATCTCCACTGATAAGTGACCTCCTTTCACAATATTGCTACTCTTCTTAGCCTGCATACAAGATGAGACAGGAGGCATGGTTCCCTTGTGGTCTATGAATAGGGACTCACAACTCAGCAGAAAGGGCCTCCACTACTCCACCACTCACCTCAAAACCCATAAATTGAAGATTATGCCAAAGGGCTTTGTGTTAGTTGTCCCCAGTCATATAAGATGCCATGCATGTAAAAAATCATGTGGGTTCATAGGAAAGGAAGGAATGTAAGAAGCTGTGAATTAACATAGGCTGTTTACTGGCATAGCACTTAAACTGACGCATAGCCTTCATTAGCAGACACTTAACCCATTCCAGGGTGAAAAGCTGTTATGTAGCAGGTGGGGAGGGGCAGCTAGGCGTAGCCTGGATGATGGTGAGATATGTTGTGCCCCATATTAAAAAGTATATAGAGTCATTCTGCATCAGGGTAATCTAACTTATCACAAAAAGCAATTGTCATGGGTTTGCAATAACAAAGCCTAGAAGGCCATATGAGGTCTGGGCCCAGTGTACCTGCCTCTCTGCCTATACCCCTTAAAGAGCATTATGCTCTTCCGCCTCCAACGGGCTAGTGATCCTTGGACCCAAGGAAGCTTGTCTGACATCAACAAGGGCAACTAGGCCTTTTCTGTCCTGGCCCCCACCTGGTGGAATGAGCTTCCAGAGCAGATAAGGGCCCTGCCCTTATTGCACTTATTGCACTAGGTCAATTGCACAGGGCCTGCAAAAGGGAGCTCTTCCTCCAGGCATTTGGTTAACTGAAACCACAACATCTATGGGCCCCCTGAACCCCTCCCCATGAAGCAAACACCAGGAACTGACCAACCATAGGACTGTTAAAATCTGATGTGATTAAACTGTGTTGTTTTGTTATCACTGTTACTATTAAATTATAACCACTCTAATGGCAGAAAGTGAAGAGGAACTAAAGAGCCTGTTGATGCGGGTGAAGGAGGAAAGTGCAAAAGTTGGCTTGAAACTCAACATCAAGAAAACAAAGATCATGGCATCCGGCCCTCTCAATTCCTGGCAAATAGATGGGGAAGAAATGGAGATAGTGACAGATTTTATTTTCCTGGGCTCCAAGATCACTGCAGATGGGGACTGCAGCAAAGAAATTAAAAGACGCTTGCTCCGGGGGAGGAAAGCTATGGCAAATCTAGACAGCATCCTAAAAAGCAGAGACATCACCCTGCCAACAAAAGTGCGTTTAGTCAAGGCTATGGTATTCCCAGTTGCAATGTATGGCTGCGAAAGTTGGACCATAAGGAAGGCCGAGCGACAAAGAATTGAGGCTTTTGAACTCTGGTGCTGGAGAAGACTCTTGCGAGTCCCTTGGACTGCAAGGCGAACAAACTGGTCAGTCCTAGAGGAGATCAACCCTGACTGCTCTTTAGAAGGCCAGATCCTGAAGATGAAACTCAAATACTTTGGCCACCTCATGAGAAGGAAGGACTCCCTGGAGAAGAGCCTAATGCTGGGAGCGATTGAGGGCAAAAGAAGAAGGGGACGACAGAGAATGAGGTGTCTGGATGGAGTCACTGAAGCAGTAGGTGCAAACTTAAATGGACTCTGGGGAATGGTAGAGGACAGGAAGGCCTGGAGGATCATTGTCCATGGGGTCGCAATGGGTCGGACACGACTTCGCACATAACAACAACAAAATTAAATTATACTTTATTGTTCTTGTTGACTAGCAGGTGTCGACTAAACCCAGTAACGACGCAGACCCATATTTGGCAACAAATTGGCCGCAGCCATTTATTAACCCAGGCCCCTCCAACCGGAGGGTTGGCCCGCATGCAGGTAAGGGAGCCCATGCCTTGCCAGCCGGCCGACCACTACTACCGCGGCGTTCCAGCTCCGCACCTCACTCCCAGCCGGGAGGATGGGATGCCTTCCACCGCGGGATCCCTGGGAAGCGACCGTTGAGGACCCCACGGGCGTCCGCCTCCATGGGCCCCCCTCCTTCGCTTGGCCCCGGGCCCCTGGCCTCCCAGCCGGGTAGGCCGCGCCCGGTCATAGCCGGTCTCCTTAACGAGACCCCCTACCCCAGGGAGTCCCATACGCAGATGGGCTCCCTGCCAACGGGCTCCCTACCTTGCATGACCCACGACTGCGACGAAAAACGGTAACGTATGGGAGGGACGGGAGGGTAGCTGTCTGGGCGCGTGGATGAGGGGAAAGAGGGCGGGCTGCCTGCTCACGGCCTATTTAAGGCCAGCAGCCCTGCCCTTCCCTCCTGCGCGCCGTGGCACGGCCCGCTGACGTCACTGGGTCCGCGCCGGCTCCTGGGCTCCACCGCCACGTCAACGGCGGCTGCGTTCAGTCGCGGCCGCTATTTGTTCCATGTAAACTACTCTGAGCCACAGGGGAGAGTGGTATATAAATATAAGAAATCAATTAATCAAACAATCAAATAAATAAAGATCTGCTCACTTGCTTCACACCAAAAGTCACTGGAGCTTGATAGATTTTAATCATTCTCTTTGCCATTTCAGCACTCAATGGATTCTGTATCCATTAAGACTGGATACATCTCACAAGAGCGTCTTGTGGTGCAGAGTGGTAAGACAGCAGACGTGCAGTCTGAAGCTCTGCCCGTGAGGCTGGGAGTTCAACCCCAGCAACTGGCTCAAGGTCAACTCAGCCTTCCATCCTTCCGAGGTCGGTAAAATGAGTACCCAGCTTGCTGGGGGGTAAACGGTAATGACTGGGGAAGGCACTGGCAAACCACCCTGTATTGAGTCTGCCATGAAAACGCTAGAGGGCATCACCCCAAGGGTCAGACATGACCTGGTGCTTGCACAGGAGTTACCTTTACCTTTACATCTCACATTCTTATTCACAAGTCTAAAACTTCTATAAGAAGGAGATGAGTTGGTTCTTATATGTCACTTTTCTCTACCAGAAGGAGTCTCAAAGCGGCTTACAATCACCTTCCCTTTCTTCTCCTCACAACAGACACCCTGTGAGGTAGGTGAACCTGAGAGAGCCCTGATATTACTGCTTGGTTGGAACAGCTTTATCAGTGCTGTGGCGAACCCAAGGTCACCCAGCTGGTTGCATGTGGAAGAGGAGCAGGGAATCAAACGCGACTCACCAGATTAGAAGTCCACACTCCTAACCACTAATCCAAAATGTATTGCATTCTGGGATACCATCAGTATTCTAGGGTTGAGGGATATTAACATGATCAGAGGCAGCATTAAAATGTTCCTCTTCTTATATCTAGCCATTCTTATATAGATAGCATTTGATTTAAAACAGTTTCTGATAAAGCCAAGGAAAGCTCAGCTTGTTTGCTAACCAAACACTGTGGCTTTGGCCTTTCAGATGCTGTTTCTTTTAGTCTTCCTGTGCAATATTAATATTATCTTTCAAAATACCAATATCTTCTTATCTGATATAACCATAGATTGAAAAACATACATTTCTCATTTAAAAGTATTCTAACATTTTTCAGATGATTCCCTTTCCCTCCTAAATATATACTATATACTCAATATAAAGGGTTTGGGCAGATGTACAGACATAATACAGAACCCAAGCATCTTGGCCATTGTCAGCTAAACTATACTTCAACACACTCCCCATTACAACCAACACGGGGGGGAGGCAGTGAACTTTGTACTTGGAGGCGGAGAAACTTCTAAGATTTTGTGGACCAAAAAAATGTAACACTGGTGAAAATAGCTGCTTTGGAAGGAGGACTCTATGGCATTATATCACATGGAAGTCCCTTCCCACCCCAAACCCCTCACTCTTGAGGTTCCAAAAATCTGAAGGTATTGTCCAACTCACAGCTGGCAACCCTATTGAGATCCTTTGACCCACATATTCCACAAACCTAAAACACACAGAGAAACAAATGACCCCTGCTATCTTGACACATAAATAGGAAGGGTTGTATTTTGTCTCCTACCAGGAATAACAGCCATTTGGAAGGAAGCAGTATCTGAAGCAGTTCCAGAGAACTTGCACAGCCCTTGTCCATCATCTTCGGAACCTCTTTAAGGACTGGAGATGTCCCGGAGGACTGGAAGAGAGCAAATGTTATTCCAATCTTCAAAAAAGGGAGGAAGGATGACCCGGGAAACTACAGACCAGTGAGTCTGACCTCTGTTGTGGGGAAGATAATGGAGCAGATATTAAAGGGAGCAATCTGCAAACATCTGGAGGACAATTTTGTGATCCAAGGAAGTCAGCATGGATTTGTCTCCAACAGGTCCTGCCAGACCAACCTGGTTTCCTTTTTTGACCAAGTAACAGGTTTGCTGGATCGGGGAAATTCGGTTGATGTCATTTACTTGGATTTTAGTAAAGCTTTTGACAAGGTTCCCCATGATGTTCTGATGGATAAATTGAAGGACTGCAATCTGGATTTTCAGATAGTCAGGTGGATAGGGAATTGGTTAGAGAACTGCACTCAAAGAGTTGTTGTCAATGGTGTTTCATCAGACTGGAGAGAGGTGAGTAGCGGGGTACCTCAGGGCTCGGTGCTTGGCTCGGTACTTTTTAACATATCTGTACACCGCCCGTGGCGCCGCGGGCGCCACGGACTAAATAAATGGTTAAGGGGCCTTGAGGAGGGCTCTGTCCGTGATGAGGAAGGGTCCGAATTGGACCCTTCCTCACGACAGACAATCGGAGGGACCAATCGGCAGGCGCGAAGCGCCTGCCGATTGGTCCCTCCGATTCCCAGCCCCAGCAACTGCGAGCCGCGCTCAGCGCGGCTCGCAGTTGCTCCCGGCCTGACGTGGTGAGAGGCGCGAAGCGTCTCTCACCGCGTCAGGCCGGCCCCAAGGAAGCCCCCGCCGCAAACACAACACAAGACTCCAGCCGCCGAGAAGCTGCAGAAAAAAAAGAAATACCCCCGGAGGAGCCTTTCGCCGCTAGCGCGACGAGAGGCAGCAGAAAAAAAAAACCCTGTAGGAGCCTTTCGCAGATCCAAGCAGCAGGAAAAAAAACCCCTGTAGGAGCTCCAAGCCGGCACGCCCACGAGAGCTAGCAGGAAAAAAAAACCCTGCAGGAGCCTTTCACAGCTCCAAGCAGCAGAAAAAAAAACCCTGTAGGAGCCTTTCGCAGATCCAAGCAGCAGAAAAAAAAACCCTGTAGGAGCCTTTCGCAGATCCAAGCAGCAGAAAACAAAACCCTGAAGGAGCCTTTCCCAGCTCCAAGCAGCAGGAAAAAAAACCCCTGTAGGAGCTCCAAGCCGGCACGCCCACGAGAGCTAGCAGAAAAAAAAAACCCTGCAGGAGCCTTTCACAGCTCCAAGCAGCAGAAAAAAAAACCCTGTAGGAGCCTTTCGCAGATCCAAGCAGCAGAAAACAAAACCCTGTAGGAGCCTTTCCCAGCTCCAAGCAGCAGAAAAAAAAAACCCTGTAGGAGCCTTTCACAGCTCCACGCAGCAGAAAAAAAAACCACCTCCTGGTGTCCCCTGGGTCCTAGCGCCCATTGCATTCCTGGTTGCAATGGGCTTTCTTGCTAGTTTATTAATGATCTAGATGAGGGGGTGGAGGGACTACTCATCAAGTTTGCAGATGACACCAAATTGGGAGGACTGGCAAATACTCCGGAAGATAGAGACAGAGTTCAACGAGATCTGAACATAATGGAAAAATGGGCAAATACAAGATGCAATTTAATAAAGATAAGTGTAAAGTTCTGCATCTGGGTCAGAAAAATGAAAAGCATGCCTACTGGATGGGGGATACGCTTCTAGGTAACACTGTGTGTGAACGAGACCTTGGGGTACTTGTAGATTGTAAACTAAACATGAGTAGGCAGTGTGATGCAGCGGTAAAAAAGGCAAATGCCATTTTGGGCTGTATCAACAGAGGCATCACATCAAAATCACAAGATGTCATAGTCCCATTGTATACGGCACTGATCAGACCACGCTTGGAGTACTGTGTGCAGTTCTGGAGGCCTCACTTCAAGAAGGACGTAGATAAAATTGAAAGGGTACAGAGGAGAGCGACCAGGATGATCTGGGGCCAAGGGACCAAACCCTATGAAGATAGGTTGAGGGACTTGGGAATGTTCAGCCTGGAGAAAAGGAGGTTGAGAGGGGACATTATAGCCCTCTTTAAGTATTTGAAAGGTTGTCACTTGGAGGAGGGCAGGATGCTGTTTCTGTTGGCTGCAGAGGAGAGGACACGCAGTAATGGGTTTAAACTTCAAGTACAACGATATAGGCTAGATATCAGGAAAAAAGTTTTTCACAGTCAGAGTAGTTCAGCAGTGGAATAGGCTGCCTAAGGAGGTGGTGAGCTCCCCCTCACTGGCAGTCTTCAAGCAAAGGTTGGATACACACTTTTCTTGGATGCTTTAGGATACTTAGGGCTAATCCTGTGTTGAGCAGGGGGTTGGACTAGATGCCCTGTATGTCCCCTTCCAACTCTATGATTCTTTGATTCTATGAAAAAGATATAGCTCTCCCCCCTCCTTGCAAATGAAATGATAAGCATTAAGAGATCACCGATCAGCAGTTCTCTAAAAAAAACATGATAGCTTGCATTTCACCAGGTTTGGTGTACATGTTGGAGATTACTGTTGGAGCAATCTTTAGCCTGTACTTTTACAGGTGCCTATCACCTCCACATCCTTGCCTTGATTGAGCAAACAAAGCATTTCCATGGCAGTCAGAAGCCATGGTTATATCAAATTTGCCAGTCTACTGGGGTAGGTAGTATAACAATCAAATAAATAAATAAACAAACAAACAAACAAACAAATGCTGGGTAGAAAACCACACTTATGATCACTCTGGGAGGACAGCATCCTTATGATATGCACATCTGCTGATGCTGAATCAGCTTCTCTATCCTCACCATGGTTTGGAAATCAAATACAAAGAAACTTTCCAGGCTTGTGCCATCTCTGAGGTAATTTCCCTTAGATACAGAGCATTTGAGATATTTCAAAGAGCGACCTGATCCCTATCAGATAGGGATTTGTCTAAAGCTCACTGAACATCCCTGTCACTGACTTGTATTCTGGGAGCTGCAGCTGACATCCCCTGGGGCTTCAAGCTGAGAAGGCAGGAAACATTAACAAATCAGCGATGTATGGGAAGTTAGTGAACTGGTAGACACTCTTATTCACCAGCTTCAGGACAACCTATTATTAATCACAAAAGGGAGAAAGAATAGGAAGAGGAATGGTGGAGTAATAGAAATTGCAGCAACATATCTGAGAAGATAACAGCCTGGGCTAACAGAAGACACTGCCTGGGCTAACAGAAGACACACAATCAAGAGAGTCCTCACTAAGCCACTGATGACATGTGGAATCACTGCAGAAAGAAGACCCATCAGGAAAAAGTGTTTATGTTCCAAGACCAATTTGATTTGGCTAACTGAAAATGGTCCATATCCATTTCATTATCACTCTCAATAACGCCCTTATTCACATTAAATTGAGTGCACACACATGCTGCCTGTACGCATGCCCATCTGTTTGTAAGGAACTGCCAACATGCATTCACTTTATGACCAAAACCAGGGACCAGTACCTGAATAAATGTGGGGTCTGTGCCACACACTTGGCTATATATGCATCGGTATGAGAATTAGTCTATGCGCATGTCATGAATAATCAAGTATACATGGTATACCAGTCCTTTGTATGCTCATTGTAACTTGCGAACAGGGCTTATTTCTCTCTTCGTCTGAGTCTGCACTCTGCTTGCTCCCTCAAAATCAGATCACCATGTTCCAGAATAAGAAATATTAATGTCATACATTTTGCTTTTGTTTTCATTGCAACAATGGCAATAATTAAAAGCGGTTTATCATTCATTTTTCATTGTTTAATGGGGATTATTTCATTTTTTATGCTTGCTATTTTCAGCTTGACCTAAAAAACCTTGTTTTCATTTTGCTTCTCTTTTCTACAACTTGAAAATATGATTCTTTAATTTCATGTCCTTTTCTGTTTTTCAGAATATTCATACATACTTCTCAATATTATTGATGTTTTAATAAATAAGCATTACACATTATTTATGTATTCTATGTACAAATGTGATATATTATACATATAAATCATGTTTGAGTAGGACATAGACAATACAGACAAATCTATAAAATTAATTCCTGTGTTCTCAAATGCATTTTCTTTTAACTATGTCATCAGGCTGGATCCTTCAGAAAAGCTCATGGAAGAAGTTAGCAGCCCTGCACATGTCCTGCCTTCCCCTTCCTCTTCCCCTTCCAGCCTGCTTTTTCTTCTGAAAATCCTCCCTGAAGGTTAGAGGGCCCTTGTGAGCAAAATATTTTACAATATAAGGGAGTGCAGCTAGGAACTTAATGAAATTATCTCATTCCTTTCCCACTGACCATTCCCCTAACAATTTGTGAGAGAAAGGATAGGTAGGGTAGAAGAGGTAGGGATAGACCAATGTCTTCCAATGTGCCCATAGGATCCAAACCATGGTTTTGAACATTTGGAGCAAACAGTGTAAGGATCATTGGGTGCATTCTCATAGTCTGCAAAACTTGGTTGGTTAAGCAATGCATTTGTACATGTATTAGACAAATCTGTTACACATAATATATTTTGATTAAGGCCTTGGAGGAGGCAGCTGTCCCACCCCTGAGGACTTCTTCCTCCAACCAGCTTGCCTGTCTGTCCAGCGCCTTCTGTCCCCCACCCCTGACCACCTCCTCCTCCTTCTACTTCCCTCTGAGGCTCAGAACGTGCATGAGAGCTGCCCCTGCCAGCGAGTTCCCTTTCCAGGGGACTCCAGCCTGCAGCCTTTCCAGGTCCTGGGGGCAGGGAGAGGCCATTTGTAGAGTTCTTTCAACCCACACCCCCCCCCTCCAATCTAGCACCTGTTGTTATATATAATGCTAGGCATGTTGTATAGTCCCCACTCTGCAGGTAGGGTGAAACCTGTATTTCTGGATCTGGATCTTCCACTGGCCTTCAATGTTCATTGCAAAGTTTATCATTCTATGCAGAAACCTAGAAAGATGGTCGTTTCTTCATATGTTCAAGACCATAATAAGAGGCTTGAAAAGTGTTTTCTGTGTATTTTACATTGAAACTGTGGTCCTAGTCTCCTCCAAGTTGATTTTTGTCTTGTTCTATTCCAGATTCTCCTCTGTGTATGCTTCTGTGTGCACACGTATTTGTATGCAATAACTTGCTGTACGTTAAAGAGGAAGCAAATTCTATATGGTAAACATCACGAAAACCTCAGGTATGCCACTGTAAGGGAATCAAAGTGAAGGGCAGCAAGTTCCTTGTTGTAAACAAGTTAAACATTTTTAAACACACATATGTCTCTTTAAGTAGCTGGAATTTGATTGAGTGGGTTTATTTTCACAATGTTCCTTAGCTGGGTCATACCCAAGATGGATTCCAAAGAAGTATTAGAGACAAAGCTGGGGAAATGATCCCCCCCACACACACCATTATTTCTTCTAAAAAACTGTCTATATCTGCCAATCTTAGGTCAACAAACATGGGGCTGACTGACAAGTTAAAATGTTTAGCTTAACCTGTAACTCATATAAACCAATTTTACATATTCTTGTACAGGAGGGAAATGTTAAACAAACAAACAACATCTTCTGCCTCTGCCAGCCCCCCAGCTCCCTCCCTGTATGTGATCTCCAGGGTGATCATGTACTCTACTTATATTACTCAGGTAGAAAGCCTTCTCAGATGAGAACGCTCTTTCTTTGGCCAGTATAAAATAGTAGAGAGCCAGAAGCAGATGCTCCCAGGGCTTGTCTGGACAGCACTTTTCTCCATTGCGGTTTTCATGCTGGAGGCAATATTAGAAAAGGCTGACAATTACTTGTGGATTACAGAGCATTATTTTAGCTAGAAGGAAGCAAGATGGGGAACTTGCCAATGTCAAGTACTGCATGTATGGTTCTTGAAAAACTCTCCCTGCACACACAAGAGTAAAGCAAAGTCATTTCCCTATAGGTTATTGATTTGTTCTATAAATTTAGTAGTGAGAATGGTCCTAGCCAATTCTAAAGCATATCAGGAGAGACTTCATTGAGCTATGTGGAGGAGAAGAACAACAGTGAGACCATACAGTACAGCTGCAGCAGCAACAGGAGCACACAGTGGAGGAGGAGGAGCAGGTTCTGGCTTTCTGGTCTGCAAGAGTAGCTGCCACCTGCCTAGCACATGCAGTAGTAATCTGAAGAGCACCATCCCTCTCTGTTGCTGCACTTGGAGGTGCTGGAACATAAAGGCAGAATGGTGTGCTGGCACTCGGAGGCCCCACAAATGCCTCTCAATCAGGGTGCTGCCGGCGTGAATAGGGCAATCCAAGGGGCTTTACGCACCGGGATCTTTGTTGCAAATTGGTCACTGAATGAAAAATCGCCATTTAAAATAGTGGAATTCGTCGTTATGCATACCTGCCTTTGTAGTGGTATCCAGTTGCGTTTTGTAGCGTTTCCCACAGGCTTCCGGTCTCGGCAGAAATTGCTAGAAAGGAAGCGCTATTGCCGAGCTCATCTCGCCCCTGGCCGTCAAGCAGCCAATGGGCAGCCGTTAGCATGCTCCCAAACAGCCCCTTTCCCTTTAAGAAAGGTTTAAAAAAAAAAACACCCATTGTAACAAATCTGTGCAGATTCGTTGCAATGGAGAGACCCATCCAGCTGCCTGGGGTGTTTGAGCTGTCGTTTGATCGTGGCCACGCTGCCTCCGAGTGAAAAAAAAAAAATCCCCCCCTCCCCCCCTCTCACGGGCCCGATTTTCGGCTGAATGACTGTGTAAAAAATAAAGTGACTGCTTAGTAGTGTGCTTAGTGACTGAAGGGGAGGGACTGAAGCCGGGGAAGCCTCTGTTTGAGCTGTCATTTGATCGTGGCCACGCTGCCTCCGAGTGAAAAAAAAAAATCCCCCCCCCCTCACGGGCCCGATTTTCAGCTGAATGACTGTGTAAAAATTAATGGGAAAATACATCAGCAAACGGGCTTTTCTGTGGTTTGTGCTTAGTGACTAAAGGTGAAGGACTGAAGCCAGGGAAGCCTCTAAACAGAAAGAGGCTCGCTGGTGCGTTTATCCCCGCTCGCTCGGAGAAAAAAAAATGGTGATTGCTTCGCCGGAAGATCAGAGAAGAGAGCCAGGGGGAGGGACTTTGTAGAAACCGCAACAATGTTAACGCACAGGTCTTTTTCGCTAGTGTTGCAGATTGGTTGCAAGAGTGTAGCGCTTTCCGGAGGGTGAATCCACTTTTTGGGATTCCCCTGAAAGCGCTACAAGGAAGCGCTTTTTGCAGATTGGTTTCAGGTGTGTGGCAGATTGTCTACGACGTCGTGTGTTAAGGCAAATCAATAGCGTTTCCAATTGGCAACCATTGTGCGATTTTGAAGGCGTGCAAAAAGCCCCCAAGAGCTGACGGCCTTCAGAAGCCCTGCAAATGCCTCTCACTGCCATGATTGGGGCAATGCCAGTGTGAATAGAGCACTTCAATGGCGAGCAGCCCTTGGAGTTCCTGCAAATGCCACTTTCTGCTATGATCAGGGTAGTGCTGGGGTACACAGCGGCTCTCGGAGGCCCCACAAACACCACTCAGTGCCCTAATTGGGGTGGCACCAGCATGCACAGGGCACTCCATGGGTTGGTGGCTCTCAGAGGTCCTGCAAACACCGCATGCTGGCAGCGTCCCAATTGGGGCAGCACATAGCCTTTGAGGGGCCTCTGAGGGCCACCCTAGCACATGGTCCTTGGAGTGGCCTCTGCATGCTGGGGCATTTGCAGAGCTGGGGCCTTCTTGTCTTCCCCCCCAATGGGAGGCACCAAGGCTGGGGCCAAGCTGCACCCCAGGCTCTCCCTCCCAGCTCCTGCCTCCTTGCTCGGAGGTAGGCCAGCAGAGTGGCCAGCTATTCTTCTAGCTGGAAGAAGGAGGGGGAGGTGGTGGTGGAGCATCCGCCGATTGGTCCTCCAGGGTGAGTGACATCCCTGAGGGCCAATCAGGTAGCGAGTGAATTGGGCACATGCATACCAGATTTTATTATGTGGAATGATGATATCCGCTCATCTCTCCTTGTAATATATCCCATATCCCTGGGACTACAAATTCTCCTCTTATACATTTTTGTCTCTATGTTTTAATTATGATCATTATAAAGGAAAAAGTAACAGAAAGTCAACAGCTTTATGTGCTTTCAAAGTAAAGTCTCTAGTTCCATATAATTAGATCTATGGTAAAATTACACTTTATTTTATGTACCTTTAGATGGGCAAGGCTAAAAATGTTGAAATGACAACTACATTCTAATAAAGAATCAGTGTATTCCTGTTTTAATAAATTTGGCAAGGTAGGTATCATCTTCCAGATTACTTAAGAGATGTCTGTGAGCCAAATTGAAATGCCACAGGAGGAAGCTGCTCAGGAATTCTAAACAGCAGTGATATGATAGTAGAAGAGCCTGTTGAATCATTTACTCACTGGTTACTCTGAAGCATTATAAGGTGTTGTTCCTCTTGACTCCTGGGGGGTACAGAAAAAAACAAAATAGAGAGCAGCTTGTCCAGCAAGGGAAACAGATTTTTTGGCTTGCTTCTGAATGTCTTACAGCTGATGGTGCTGTAAATAAAGACAGCAGATATTCCAGTCTGGAGTTAAAGATAAGAAACTGTCTTAGGTCTTTGATGGTAACAAGGTAAGGGGTGTTGACACTTCTCATATATTTATGTTTCCAGTGCTTTGCTTTCCCCATATGTTTACTTTTGCATTGGGATTAGGACCTTGGGACATGATGCTCCTCTGTGTGTACAACCAACTGTGTATGGTAGGAGTTCTATCCTGGTTACGCTGGGTATCATGGAAAGAAAGGTGCGAAGAACATAAAGCCAACACTTTTCTCTGTGCTTCATAAGTCAGCATGGTACTCTAGAAGAAACATCTCCATATCCTGGCATAGTCAAAAAGCATGTCAGAGAAGGGGGGTGGAATGTAATGGAAACTGATCTGGCTCCTAGTAAATGAAGAACATTAAAGTTCCATTGGTAGTTAGCCATAGCACCTAAGATAAGGTTCATTCCAGAGTTCTAATGCAGTCAGATAGGGATCCCACTCTGTTGATATACAAAGGCTAGGTATGTACATTTGAAAAGCAAGACCAGTAGACCAAAAGCTGTGTAATTTTGATACTGTGCCATACTTGACTGCTTTTATAAGCAGCATAGGCCACATATTGCCCTGGATGTCTCTGGTAATTGGAGATAAAGTCCGAATGTGTATCTACCCAAATATGGGGGGGGGGGGGGAGAATGCTGAGAAAGAATCCCAGGATTGTGTTCAAATTGTCTGATGCATGGCAAACAACCAATTCTGACCATAGATCACAAGTCTCATCTGTAGTGACTTCTCTGATAGGTTTCATAATGGCTAGCACATTTCATTTCTCAGGTCACTGAAAAAGAAAACAGGACCGAGATAATATGTGAAACTGCTCTGTCATAATATTTTTCCTTTTAATAATATCCATGCTCCTGCACTGCAGTGAAGTAACATTAATAACTAGTCATGGAAGAAGTTTTTTTTTCCATTCTCCCCAGGAAAAGATTTTTGCCATATGGTTGCTTATCTATACAATTTAGCATTATAAACATAATAGAAAAAAATGTCAATTCAGTCGCACGTGTTCTTTACTAAAAGATAAGGGTATTTACTGCAATCCTGGATGATTGTCTGCATTAGTAATATGGGGATCGTAACAGTGACTGGAAAATATATCCCCCTAAATTGTACAGTTCCTTTTAAGGAATTACTTGTCTTACCCTGTTTTTCACCATGGCTTTCAGATTTCACAAAATCTAGTAATGCATTATTCTACAAGTATGCTATTGCATTTTTATTAGGTATTTTCTAAAATAATTGTGTATAATTGATGTGCTTAGGGTGTGGGGTTTTTTTTAAGGAACTCTATATCATATGTTATAGGAAATATACCTTTATGGGAACAATACCCTCTGTGGCTTAATTTTTATTTTAATTAAATAATAAGGTGAATTTCCTTGTCATCTGGAGAGTTCCCTGCAGGGCTTAAGGAGGTAGTGGTTCACCCTCTTCTGAAAAAGCCATCACTGGACCTGCAGGACCCCAGCAGCTACCACCCGGTCTTGCACTTAGCATTTCTGGGTAAGGTGGTTGAGAGAGCCTGGTACATGCCCTGTTTGCCAGACATCTGGGCAGGAATTACCCCCCCCCCCGGGATGATGGTAGGGGCTTGTTGCTGGGCTTGGATAGGTATGGGTGGGGGATGTAAATGTGATTTTGCTGCCACTATTTGTACTGTATTTCTATATGTATTTTGTTGGGGATTTTATGATTGAATGTAAACCACCACGAGCCAGGAGTGGCCGTTAATAAACACTAATATAAATAAAAATATATAAATATAAAGAGATGTGCACATGCACACAATGGAGACATCATTTTTTTAACGTAAAAGCTGTATGGAAAGAAAATGTTATGGTAATAATCTAAATTATACACAATTCAGATGTTTTACTGTTACATCCAATTGTATAGTCCTGTTATCAAAAACTATAACATTTTCTGGCAAAACTCTGTCTTTTCTTTCCTTTTCACGATTAGGAAGGCACCCTTTACAGATGCAGTCATGGGCTGGGTTTTCCTAGAGAGACAGCACTGTACTAATCAAAATCATCATCTGTATATAACATGCAGGTCCCAGAAATCAATTCAATGACCAGTTTTTAAAACAACTCAAACTGATTTGATTTTGCATAAGTATCATAATATCTACATACACCTACCACAAGATTGATATTTTGGGAATGCATCAAATGCCAACCACAGCCAGGGTAGCTGCTGGTGGTCAGCAATCATACCACCCACAGTGTCAAGTAAAAGACCTCACTTCTGCTGCCTACGTCAAACAGAGCCCATCTTTTTCCACAATACCCCCTTTGCTGAACTGATCCCACCCAACTCTCTCTTTTTTATAGGGGTTAATAAATTTGCCAGCCAAGACACATTGCCCTGCTATTAAAGGCAGTCCGGACACAGAGACTTCTAATAAGGGCTCAGCTCTGTAGGGAATTGGGTTTTCTTCTCCTTTGCTGCTTTCGTCTCTATGCTTGACATGTGGGTTGGGTAAGGCAGTTAACTGTGGTTTGCTCAACTAAGCCAATACAAGCAAAGCAAATACTACATGGATTGCTGGAATGGCCAATGGGTCAGCTCATAGACGGCTATGAATTGGAGAGATCTCCAGAAGACCAGCGCATGGCTTATACATGTCAGAATGTACAAGCATGTCTCTGTGGAAGCACTTTGCACACTGAGAGAAATCCAGTTAACATTTACCTTGTTGCAGCATTGAAAGCATCAGACAATTGCTAACTCCTAAAGAATTTCTTCAAATGATTACTCAATTTGGGCTTTATTACAGCAGATTATATTTCCCCGAAAGGATTTCCTTGTTAATTTCTGGGTTCTGAATACTACCATTTCATGTCTGCGTAATTTTATTTAACGATGACGATAAATTTTAAGAATCTATCGTTCATTTCAAACTTTCAAGAATTTAGTGTGCCTCTCAATGGGAGGAAAGTTGATAAAAATGATTTATAGATGACACTTAACTCCTTTAAGTTTGTCAAAGATCTATAACAGGGGTAGTCAACCTGTGGTCCGTCAGATGTCCATGGACTACAATTCCCATGAACCCCTGCCAGCAAATGCAAATTGTAGTCCATGGACATCTGACGGACCACAGGTTGACTACCCCTGATCTATAAGACTGATGTCAACCAAGGCTGGTTCTGTAAAGATGATAAAACAGACTTTTTTCATAGATGGTTGGTTTGTGTACATCAATGGTTCCCAAACATTTTCGGGCTGCCACCCCCTTGGCTGCCAAGCCACATCTCTAGTGCCGCCCCACATATATATGAACACACATCTCTTTCCTGCTGTTGTCTACTGCAATTTCAAAACACACTATATTGCCTACATTTCTTTTTGAGTTTTTGTGCAGCAGCCATATTTGAGTCCACTTTCATTTTGGAGCCCACTTTCATTTTGGCACAAAACAGGCAGAGTAGCATGGAAATGAATCCATGTTTTGTAGCTTTCATGGAGCTCCCCAACTATGTCCTGCCAGTGGCAACCTCAGGTCTAGTGTGAAAAATGGAACAGGAAATCACCTTGTTTTACTAATATTCAATACTGCCTACTGATGACCTGTTCCATTAAAATTAACTTCTACCCTGTAGTAAATTATAATAATCATTATTATTTCGTTTTGTGTTCAAGCTCTGCCAATTTTCACATATGCTACCTATTCATCTTGTTGGGGGCCTAAATAAAAATATGACAAGCCTATTATTACTGTTATTACTAATGGTAGTGGCCACTGTAGCATCCTGCAATGGTAGACAAAGTAGAACTGAAGCACATGAGAACATTATGCCTATGAAATAAATGACTTTGCGTAGCACAGCAGTGAAGGGATAGGATTTCTCTTCTTGCAAGATATAGTAATCCTCATGGGACAGAACATTTGTATGGCATTTCAGCACTGAGCAGCTAAAAAAAGGACAATTTAGTGCTAATTTGGAATTACTTCCCTATAGGTTCTTTCTGACCCACTCCAATGAAAAATTACGCTAACAAGCTGGTTTTCAGTGCTTTCGACTTTTTCTGACCTGGTGGCTTTTTTCTGTAATGCAGAATGATGTGCAATATGCTAAGTTGGATCCCAACTCTAAGAAAATGATACAGGATCTTACGGTACATGTAGAAATTGCTTCAGAGTTTACTAATCTCATCTGTTTCAATGGGGCAGTGAATAATGTGGTACCAGCTGCAATGCTTTTCTTCCAGAATAGATTTCACTGAACAGAGATTTAGGTGCATAGCCATGTTGGTTGGAAGCAGCAGAACAAAGTTTGAGCCAGCTTGGTGTAGTGGTTGGAGTGTGGACTTCTAATCTGGCGAGCCGGGTTCAATTCTGCACATGCAACCAGCTGGGTAACCTTGGGCTCGCCACAGCACTGATAAAGCTGTTCTGAATGAGCAGTAATATCAGGGCTTTCTCAGCCTCACCCACCTCACAGAATGTCTGTTGTGGGAAGAAGAAAGGGAAGGTAAATGTAAGCCACTTTGAGACTCCTTTGGGTAGAGAAAAGCTGCATATAAGAACCAACTCTTCTTCTTCTTCTTCTTCTTCTTCTTCTTCTTCTTCTTCTTCTTCTTCTTCTTCTTCTTCTATTGTGTTGTGGAAGTTAAGGGGCAGACAGATTCTTGTGGAATACTGAGAATGAGTAACCTGGATCCAAATCACCTGAATCTAAACCTGAATCTTTTTGAGCTACTGTGATTCGGGTGATTCATTGCAAAGGAAATTGTGATTTGGCTTAGACAAAACTAGAAAACAAACCAAATCTGCACTGATAGGGGGTTTTCCAGAAAAACTAAATCAAATTGCACATCTCTAACTACTCAGGATGAGTTACAAAGGGATTTGGGAGGATTTTTTTCTGACCCTCAGTAAACAGAAGTAAACCTTGGGTTTATTTATTTGTTTGTTTGTTTTAGATTTTTATACCACCCTTACCTACACCTCTGGGCAGTTTATAGAAAATATTTTGGAACATTTACATGGAACAGTATCAGTATCAATATAACAACAATATTATACCAACTAGAACAGTATTTCAACATCAATAATGTTGACACTCCCTTGGTACGTTCGACCTCTCAGTCTGGGAGGGGGGGGGACACCTGTAGATGTTATGGGTCAGTCAGCCTCAAGCAAATGCATGGTGGAAGTGCTCCTTTTTGCAGGCCCTGCGGAATTGTGGAAGTTCCGACAGGGCCCTGATCTCTTTGGAGAGCTCATTCCACCAGGTGGGGGCCAGGACTGAAAAGGCCGTGGCCCTTGTTGAGGTCCGACGTGCCTCTTTAGGGCCAGGAATCCGTAGCCAGTTGGAAGTGGGGGAGTGTAGAGCTCTTTTGGGGGTATAGGCAGGGAGGCGGTCTCTCAGATACAATGTTTCCAGACCGCATATGGCATTAAAGGTGATTACTATAACCTTAAGCTTAATCCGAAATTCAGCTGGGAGCCAGTCGAGTTCTTGGAGTACCGGCGGGACGTGAGATCTCCATGATGTCTTAGTGAGAATCCTGGCCGTGGCATTCTGCACCAGTTGTAGTTTCCGGATCAAGGATAAGGGTAGGCCTGTGTAGAGCGAATTGAGAACATACAGTCTAGAGGTGACCATCGCATGGATCACAGTGGCTAGGTGCTCTGGTTCCAGGTAGGGTGCTAGTACTTTGGCTTGGCAGAGGTGGTAAAATGCCAACCGTGCTACCTTTGTGACATGGGCTTCCAGGGTAAAAGGTGACCTGGGTAAAAGGTAAAGGTATCCCCTGTGCAAGCACTGGGTCATGTCTGACCCTTGGGGTGACGCCCTCTAGCGTTTTCATGGCAGACACAATACGGGGTGGTTTGCCAATGCCTTCCCCAATCATTACCGTTTACCCCCCAGCAAGCTGGGTACTCATTTTACCGACCTCGGAAGGATGGAAGGCTGAGTCAACCTTGAGCTGGCTGCTGGGATTGAACTCCCAGCCTCATGGGCAGAGCTTTCAGACTGCATGTCTGCTGACTTACCACTCTGCACCACAAGAGGCTCTTTTCATTGTAAGGGAAGCATCCAGAATCATGCCCAGGCTCCTGGCGGAGTGAGTCTCTAGGAGCTGCACATCGTTCAGGGTGGGCAGGTGCGCTTCCTCCCAGAAAAATCAGACATAGTGGGGATTCAACCTGTGAGGTGGCACTCCCCACAACAGGTAGAAGGAAGGGCAATAAATGTTTTCATTGTCAGCTGAAGAACACATGAAACACCAACGTCTAAGACTCACAAAGATAAACCACATTTCTTAGTCAAGACTATCTTATTATGAAGGCTGAAGCAGATCAAAACACCACACAGAACCCTGTATCTGAGGAAGCACTACCAGAAGGCCCATCTATGATTTTACAGATTTGGAAAGTGCAAAAACATCTGAAAAGGGATTCCATGGAAACCCTAGAAGTTAATGACAAAGAGGTGGTGGGCTGAAGAGCCACAGGGGCAGAAATTACCCTTATTTGGTTCAGAAGAAGCAGTGCTTGCCAGGCAGGACATAAAATAAAGGGAATATATGGCCTAATATTTGAACTGCTTATGTCAGAAACACAATATATTCTACAGACTATCATGGGAAATGGACAGCTGGAGTTTGGAAAGGGCTAGATATTACTATGAATCTGGGAAATAATCCTGCAAAACAAATAAAAACAGTTAATTTAGTTACAAGGAGTAGTTCTCTGGCTTCAGAACTGCAGACATCCAGATAACTTGTCAATTTGACCTAAGAATCTGGAAATAAAGAAGTGGTCATTGAGCCTATTTTTGCTGCTGAGTTTCAGTCAAAACCATCATTTGAATTATACTATCTGTAAACATAAACTTCTGGCACTTTGGTCCATACCTTCTCTGTTAACAGACGTGCCTGTACCTAATGCAAGTTAGGGGAAAGTATTAAACTTTGAGAAACATATGATAAGATTTAATATGCATGTGCCAACTTTAAACAATTACATTACTCAGAATATTATACCTAGGAGACGAAGGTTATAAAAGGTAGCCACTAAGTTTTTGTTTTTTTCAGAACCAAGAATTCTTAAGAAAGTGGGCCGTGATACTGAATAAATGTTTGGAAGATCTTTTGCTATTAATCATACAGAAGTCTTTAAGAGAAGTGGATAATTTAAACCAGGGCATTGTTACTCTTAAGACTGAATTACAGGACAACTTTTTTTGAATAAAGTTAAAGGCATGGAATTGAATTTAAAACAATGTTAAGGGGGGAAATTAGAGATCTCAAAAATAAATAGTTGGTGAGAGATTTGAAAGACTGTTGCAGGCAGGTTTTACAATTGGCAACTGGAAGAGAAAACTCTTATCCTGGGCAGAGCCTTTAAGTGCTTCAAAGACTGAGTGAGGGAAGCTTCTACCTCCTGAAGTGAAGGAAGACTATTGAGACCAATACCATATCTACCTGGCAGGGACTCAAATAACAAAGCAAAGGAGTCTTTTTTTACCATACCACTTCAGGAGATGAGAGCAGCAAAGGATCTGATTCAGAATCTTTCCTCAAGAGTCTTAATGGAGAGTGAGAGAGATGTTTTAATTTTGAAGCTTGAATTTTTGCTTAAACCTATATATGAACTGTTTCAAATAAGAATTAATATCTTTAAATTAATAAGAGTTATTATATTGAAAGTAATGTTTGGGGAAACACCATGCTTGGAGTCTGATAATGTCCTAGTAGATGCCCTGCCAAATTTCTTGGGGGTGGTAGCTGGGTGGGTTTTGCAGTTCCCCCAAATGTTAATTCTGGGGGACTTCATTATTGACTCAGAGAAAGCTGGCTCCTTGCAAGATTTTGACCTTGGGTTTGCCATGGCAACACTGGGACTCTCCCAATTTGTTATTGGCTGAACACATCAAGTAGGCCACATGTTGGGATGGGGATAGAGTACTATTTTGCCTTTAAAGCTCGGATGAATGTTCTACCCCCTCCTTGTATAGGCGGAGAGCAAATTTATGCTTGCCCAGTGAAATTTATGAATCCAATTGGCTTCTGAAATGCTCTGCGGAATCCAATCCCCCCTTCTCCAGCAACTCCGTTGATGTGCTGGTAGAATACCGGCATAACCATGTTTCAGAGGCCATCAATCCCCTCTCTGCTCCTGATTCAAGCCCATGGTATACATCAGATCTCCATAAGAGGAAAGGGGAGCTGAGAAAGCTAGAACATGTTGTGACAAGGCATTAAGAACATCTTCACTTATGAATATTTATGAGATGGGAGTGAAGGCCACAAAAAAGAATATTTGGTGGCCTCTCTTGCCTCCACTACCTCATGCCCAGCTTAATCTGTTCAGGGTTCTTGGCCCTAAAGATATAAACTGGCCTTGACCAGGGCAAGGGCTTTTTCAGACATGTCTCCAACATGGTGGAATGCTCTGCCTGAGACAATAATGGCCCTTTGGGACTTTAAGCAGTCCTGGAGAACCTGCAAAAATGAAGTGCTCTACTGGGCTTATGGTTGAGGCCAGGTGTAAGCATCAGAATATTGGCCTTCCTGCTGGAGAACCCATCTACCAATATGGCCTTTTATGTACGGCAGCAACTACTGCGCGCTGCCGCTGTGCCATTGTGGCAGGGCAGCATGCCCCGCCATTCCCCATGTATGCACGGGAGTGGGGCATGCTGGGCTGCCCCAGCGTAGCGCATGCACATGTGCTGAACGCCAGGGCCAGGAGGTAAGCCGAAGTGGCGGGGGGGGGGAGGTTTGGATGGCCCAGGGAGGGGTGGGGGGCTCAGGTCCCCTCTGCATGCCCAGGTGGGGACAGGGTCACCCCTGCCCGCTCCGGGGCTCCGCGGAACCTGCAGGGGTGTGCGGTGTCCCTACAGGGACATCGTAGGGTTGGGTCTGGGCGGGCCGAAATTCCTGGCGCTGGCTATTATACACAGTGCCAGCTCGCTGCAGCCCCAGCTTACTCAGGAAGCTATGGAAGATCCCACGTTTGCTTAACGCGGACCGTCCATAGCCCTGGGCCAGGCGGCATCTGTGCTGGCGGCGGCAGCAATCGTTATTGGTGATTTTTCCCAAAGCACTGCTGCCGCCAACGCGGACATTATGGCCCGTGCATAAGAGGACTTTGGGGCCCCTTCAAACTCTGATCAACCTCAGAAAGCTGCAATTCATTATTATTAGGAGGTGCTTAATTGTTTTTAATATTTTTATTGAATCGTATGTTTTTTAAGTTGGTTGTTACCCACCCTGAGCCAAACATGGAAGGGTTGGATAGCAATAAAAAAATGTATTATTGTTGTCGTTATTATTATTAACCTCTTGAATCATGCACACTACAGATCTTGCATATTCCAACAATATCATGATACTTTCCAGGTACTTGTATTGTCATCATTAAAATCTTTTAACAAACATTAGCAATAGTACTAGAAATTAGTTCAGAGATCATTTTGATAGCCTTGACAATCCCATCTGGACATGTGAGTGGTTCCCTAATCTCAAAACAGGGCAGATTTTCTGCATACCTTGCAGATATCTCCTATGCTGGAGGCCAAGTTTGAGCCCAATGACCTGATGACCAGTTTCTGGGAATGAATTTTCTGCCATACCGTATGGTAGGGGATCCTGAAAACTAAAACAAAACAAATTCCAGTCTCTTCTTTACATTCATAGGAGAATTCCAAATTGGATTAATTCTTTTATCTGATCTACAAGCATTTTTCCATCTTAGAAATGTAGCCTGGGGGGCTTTCAGCTAGTTGTGGAGCTGCCAATCTTTTCATTTGTAGAAGCAGTTCTATGATTCTGTTACATTATAACATAGGTTAAACTAGATTAGGAAAATTATCACCTGCCAGTTATGAACTCTGTTTTCACTAGTGCAATTATGAATTCTCTTTCAGGAACAATTTCTTGCCAAGATCAAGAGGTATATAGTAATGCTCTGGAAGTGATAAATTAAAGTGCTGAAAGGGACTATTTCTGCTTTTTACTTATTCAGGATTCCTCTGCTGGTATATAGTACAGTAACCAAATAAGGCCCTCAGTCAACTAAGCATCTCTAGATGTGTTTTTCATATAACCAGTACTAAAGCTGATATTACTTTGATCTAAATGATCCAAGTTGTTCAGATCCAAATAGGAAAGTCCTCTGATTCTAGGAACTTCTCAGGTGTTCTTATAGATTTGGGGATGAACTAAGCAACGAATTAAGTAAGGCTGTTTGATGTAAACAAAATTCTTACTGAAAAGGCAGAAAACAGATACCTAAAATGTCTAAATGACTGCTCTAAAAATGATGGCATGACATGGGAATCAGTGGCTGGATCCTATGAGTCATTCCCAAGGACCACAGTGTCACCCCTGCCATACTGATCAGTTATGTATTTATGCATCAGCAGACAAACAACTCCTGCAGCCAGCTTCAGATCCTCCACTTGCAGAGCTCTATGTTAAATACCTAATGTAGTGCTGCCAGCAATCAACTGTTCCATAGAGCTTCATTGAACACTGTCAAGCTGCAACACAAATATCCCCAAGATGTAGTCCCAGCTAAAATCCTGATGCTGCTAGTTAACCCCTGATCACTCTCAATGCCAATCCTTAACCCTCAAATGAATCAGAGACCTTTAAATATACACAAAAGGCAAAAACCAGACCAGCTCTAGATCCTTTTGATTGTGAAATTATTGAGAACCAATAACAATGCTTCCCAGGGGCTTGCCAACTTGTGCCAAGTGTCAATTGGGCCATTATCAACCACTGCACTTCAAGTTCCCAAGACACCACAGCTCAACTGGCAGCAGACCATGTCTGATCTGGGTGTCAGTTCTCTAAAATACCCCTTCTGAAAATGAGATAGTGTCTCAGCTATAGTGTTATCCAGACTAGGTTCATGTTTTGTCTTTAACTATTTGTTTTTTATATGCCACTTTTCTCTATCAGGAGTCTCAAAGTGGCTTATAAGCACTTTCCCTTTCCTCTCCCCACAACACCCTGTGAGGTAGCTGAGGCTAAGTGAGCCCTGATATTACTGCTTGGTCAGAACAGCTCAGTGTCTGTTCTACTTCCAGAATTGTACTGCCAACCCAATTTGGAAAAATGATTACTTTTGCATCCTAGACATTCCCTCTCAATGAAGGGTGATCCTGATACTACAAAAGTAGTCACCAAAATTTTAGAGACTATCAAGGTTAATTCCAAATTGTTACTTTAAAACTGTTTGCATTTGTCGTTGTTGCTTTTTAATACTTTGTTTGATGTTGTGATTTTGCATCAATTTTATATTTATTCTGTTTTACATATTTTTATATGCCATTAAAGAGATTGATTGATTAATTGATTGATTGATTGAAGCTCTATTAGTGCTGTGATGAGTCCAAGGTCATTGAGCCAGCTGGATGACCTTGGACTCATCACAGCACTAATAGAGCTTCAAGTGTCAAGGGGGAGTGGGGAATCCAACTCGGCTCACCCGATTAGAAGCCGCTGCTCTTAACCACTGCACCAAGCTGGCATGTATATAGAATGTATAACATGCCTTCTGCTCCAGAGACAGACTTGATTAGGGAACTGGAGGCCCCTTGGTCATATCAAGATCCTATTTTGGACAACCTCAGTCAACTCTCCTTGGCCAATATGGACAGGACTCTGGCTGTTGTCTCTCCTGCCACAAGATATTAAACTCTACGTATTTCAAAACCAAGGATCTAACCAATTACATGACCTATGACCACCGTTGAGCACACCCTAAAATAATCCTGAAACCTAAACTCCCTTCACCATTTGAATATAAAACAATAATGCCTCAGAAGGTGCTGCTGCCTGCAGATATATATGCCATGAACGTATGCTAGAAAAGCAAGCCATGTATGGATATCTACCTTCATTGCACCAGATACACAGACCAGGTGATGAGGCTTCTTCATTCCCTTTGTTTAATCATCCATATGCCAAAAACAAGCCCTACTTGGTGTTACTTTACATATAAAGTTTAAGTGCCCTATAACAACTTACAGCTACTTTAGAATCCCCTATCCCTGCACAGACCTTCCAATAACTCTCTAAGCTTCTCTAATTATTATCCACAGGCAACTAACAAGCCTCCACTGAAATACCAATCTCAATGCTCATGAATGATAGGCCATGATACAGTTATCAGTCTCTTTCTATCTGGTTCCACAGCCAGCTCCTGGAGAAGAATCAATAGTCCCTTGTCCCTGCTGGGCCTGCAAGAAGTGGCTGGATGGCTCAGGCAAAGTTGCCTGAAACTCAACCCCTCCAAGACGGAGGTCCTGTGGTTGGGTAGAAGAGGACAGGAACAGGCAGTGCATCTCCCATGCCTGGATGGGGTGCACCTAACACCTGCACAAACCACCAGGAATTTGGGGGTGATCTTTGATGCCTCACTTTCCATGGAGCCTCAGATCACTAGAGGAGTCCATACAGCATTTTTCCCTCTGCACCAAGCATGGCTACTAGTGCCCTACCTGTCCTTGCACCACTTGGCCACAGTGATTCATGAACGGTCACTTCCAGATTAGACTTCTGTAATTTGCTCTACGTGGGCCTACCCTTGTCTTTGACATGGAAACTGCAGCTGACACACAATGTGGCTGCCAGGGTCCCCAGTAGGACACCTTGGAGGGCCCACATTCAGTCAGTGTTGAGATAACTACACTGGTTACCAGTCTGCTTCCAGATCAAGTTCAAGGTTTTAACCTTTAAGACCATATGTGACCTGAGTCCTACCTATCTGAGGGACTGCTTGTCTGCTTATGCCCCCCCTGCAGGGTTTTGTGCTCTGCAGGTAGGAATTTGCTGGTTGTCCTAGGCCACCAGGTGATTCAACTGGCCTCAACCCTGGCCCAAACCTGGTGGAACAAGCTCCCAGGAGAACTAAGGGCCCTGATGGAGCTACCTAGGTTCTGCAGGGCCTGTAAGATGGAGCTCTTCCACCAGACATTTATTTATTTATTTATTTATTTGTTTGTTTGTTTGTTTATTTATTTATCATACTTATATATCGCCCTCCCCGGAGGCTCAGGGTTAGGATGGGGGGATTAACCGGAGTTACAACCAGTAAGTCCCGCCCTATCCCATGTATTTTGGTATTGGGCGTGGAAGACCATGACCCGATTATACATCATTAGAACTATGTTATTGGTCTTGGTTGGGATTAGCTGAGTTGAGATGGGGGGTTACTTTTGAATTCGAACGCCATTTTGTAATGGTATTTCTAAATGTTTTAATGGGTTTTGTGAGTTATCTTGTTTTTATGTTGTAAGCTGTCTTGAGGTAACATTTGTCAAGAGTGATGGGATACAAATTTAAAAATAAAAATAATAAAATATATAAAAATCAAGGACTACATAAACACATCAACATATTGCTACTAAGCTCCTTGCATTCCTCAAATTCTATTCTCCCCAGTCACCAACCCAAAATCTCCATGAATTTCCTAAGCTAGAGCTGGGAGCCCAAACTCTAATCTGGAGTACCAGGTTTGATTCCCTCTTCTTCCACATGAAATACTGTTGGGTGACCTTGACCAGTTACCGTTCTACCAGAACTCTCTCAGTCCTATAGTGTTGAAAGAAAGGGAAGATGATTATAAGTTCATTTGATACTCCTTAGGGTAGTAACCAGCAGGGTATTAAATTATTCTTATTTATTCATTATTGATGTGTTTGTTTGTTTATTTAATATACCGCCCTACCCTAAGTCTCAGGGCAGTTTACATGAAATGGGAACAATACGATTAACACAGTTTATAATAATGTGGTAACAAGAGTAACAATAACAATATAATGATAATACAAACATTGCAGAATGGTAGAACACTGGAAACACTGATTAACTCGTACTGAGGCCCAATGGTTTGGGTGAGTCTGAAACGATTGTCATTGAGGGCCAGTGGGAAGCGGTGGTTCAAATCAACCTCAACCAAATGCCTGGTGGAGGAGCTCCCTTTTGCAAGCCCTACAAAACTATTTGAGTTCTGTCAGGGTCCTAATGTCCTCTGGGACCTTATCCCACCAGGTGGGGACCAGGATGGAGAAAGCTCTGACCCTGGTTGAGGTTAAGCGGGCTTCTTTGGGGCCAGGGACCACCAGGATGTGGTGGAGGGCAAGGTTTTTTTGAGGGGTGAAGGCAGAGAGACAATGCCCCAGGTATACTGGCCCCAGGCCGCATATGGCCTTAAGATGATAACCAAAACCTTAAGCCTGATCTGGAATTCAACTGGAAGCCAGCACAACTGCTGGAGGATGGGCTGGATGTGGGACCCCCAAGGTGTTGCTGAGAGGATGCTGGCAGCTGCGTTCTGGACCAGTTGTAGTTTCTGGATCAAGTATAAGGACAAGAGCAAAATATAGAAGTCCAGTCTAGAGGTGACCATTATGTGGATCACTGTGGCTGATGTTCCAGGGCCAAGTAGGGTGCTAGTAGTTTGGCTTGGCGAAGGTGGTACAATGCCAGCCATGCTACTGACATGATTTAAGCATCCATTGAAAGGGACGTTCTTCACAGTAGACATATGCATTGTGTATGCATGATGGAATGCACACTCAGCCAACAGGCCAAGGTGGCATTTAGCTCCCCTTATTCATTTGCAACTGTCTTTAAGGATCCTGCAAAGCAAGGGTTTACCTCTGTGTTGTGTAGTTGTTGTGGGCTTTAAATTTAGCAGGGGACATCCTATGAATGAGTAACACAATTCCTGAAAACCTCATTTCAAAAATAAAAAGCTAGATCTGGAAAGAAGCTGTGCCTTTAAATGAGGTATAGGGGTGGATGTTTGCTGTCAGAAATTTGGCTTCTGTTGGGAAAGATAGAATCCCTGAGAATTTTCTCACATATGTGCATGTGGGGGGAAATAGCATGTGCATTCATTGCTAAAAGCAGAGGGAAAGGGTTAAATACTGATTCCCCCCCCCCAAATACGCATCCCCAGTCAAATTCATGAACCCATGTAATTTCCTTGAAGTCGATAAAAAGAAATCAAGAGATCTAATCAAGGATTACACATGTCATGTGTGTTTTAGTCACTATGTGACTATTTGCAATAAGGAAGAGTTTTATTTTTTAAATATATCCTCTGAATACCATACATTACGTAAACATATAGAGCACTGGACTTTTTGCTCTTAGTCTAAGCTTTCAATTTTCCATCTTGTATTTTTTTAAAAATAAGGATATGACACTAACTGCAGTTAAAAAGACCTTCAACCAATCCCAGTGTCTGATGTGGATTCAGGATGCAGACTTGGCTCGTCAGGTCATGCCGGGGAAGTCTTGATGTTTAGGACATAGTCACCCAAGTGGAAGGTTGGAAAAGATACATCTGATCTGTCTGTAACATTAGTCACTCTGCAGCAGAGGCATATCGCTCTGTTAGCGACTTTCTCCCATGCAGTGTATCTTCACAACCGCAGACTGTTGCTGAATGTACTTGTCAGCAAAACACTTGGGGGATGAATCATGACATGTGCAGGTTGGTGGACACGCCTGGTTGGCAGCCCAATATAATTTTTTATGATGTCTTTTCTGAGAAGGTTCCTGGGTTTTCCACAACATACCTGTCTTCTCCAGAAGCATAAAATCTTTCTGCAACAGACATTACTTTGGGGTTTTCTCTTCCCCCGCCCTCTCCCCACACACACTGTGCTGAAAAGAAGTCAGTCTTTCCTTTTTTTTGTCTGCAGTTGCTTTCTTCCAAGTGGCACCCAGCTTCAAATATTCATTTGAAGACAACACTACCCTTCCACGTAGACTGACACGTCAGTGTTAAAATGTGGCATGTTCATAAAAGGCAGAAGAAGAGGAGACAGCAGGGAAGTGCTCGCCCTAAAAGAAAACAAAACTGTTTGACATGAAATGCCACTTCACTGTTAGATAGGGTGACTCTAGTTTTCCAGTAGCCTTTCTGTGTTAGGAATCCCAGTGAAAAAGTTGTCTTGCCCAAAATATATGTAGGGTCATCCAAAGTCTTGTCCATTTAAGTACAGTGTCTTGTTTTATATAGATAAAACCAGGCTGTTGATTTATTGTCATAACTTTACATCTCAATATCCTTTGGAAGAAAAGGGTCAATCTATTATGTACACGGTTTCAAACTTCAGGACACTGCAAAACACATCATATCATCTTTAGCCCTTTGAAGCTAAAGAAAGAAGCTATTGAGGCTTACATTTATTTCATTTAGTATATTTTTATCCTGCTCTTCTTCCCTGCTGATTAGAGGAGTGTGCATCATGCTCTTTTCCTCCATTTTATGCTCACCACAACTTAATGAGGTAAATCAGGCTGTGCTCAAGAGACCAAAATCCCCTCATGTGATTTTATTACATGAGATAATATTACATTATCTCTAGAGATGGGGAAGAAATAAATATTTTTAAAACTGAATAAATCACCACAGAAGGCCATGCTGAGATGTAGAATAGGATGTATTTTCCTATTCAAATTATATACCTTGTGCATAGTAGAAGAGTCCTTTGTGTTTTCTTTACTTTCCTGTAGGCATTCCATTTGTCTCACTCCTAACAAGCTCTGCTGAGTTACTGAACAGAGAAAAGGAAGAACAGGGTCCCTTTACAGGTTCCTTTCTTTCCCTTTCAGCACTGGGCAACTGCTGGGCTCACTCAGCTGAGACAAGCTGAGTTTCATATCCTAAAGCAAATGCTGTGGAAGAAGTGAATTTGCCTGAGGTTTTGAAACAGGAGATGTGATCAATGGGTCTGTGATTATCTAAACTGAGGGAAGCAATTTCCAAATAACAGAAGGTCCTTAAAATAAGGCAGGCCTGGAAAACAGAGGGACTAATTAATGATCACATGGAGGGTACATATTCATCTGGAATAATTTTAGCTCTCCTTTCCGCTAAAACGGAACTCTAAGAGATAAGGGTGAACACAATTCGGAAAAATGCAAACTGTAAGCCAAATCAGGAGGTTCATTCATGAACCGAACCTGTTTGTGGTTCACAGTCCCATGGCTACTGTTGAAAGGGACTACAGTCTTTATGAATGGAGTTTGCAGGAGGAAAAAACAACAACAACTGAACAGTGGGTAGCAGTCTGCTCTCCATTGCTCAGACATTTTTCACATTTTCTTGTGTAGTTCCTTTAAATTTTTGAGGGACTGAACAAGAAAGTACAAACCATCTGTGAGATGGAGACCAGGCTGTTCCTCACCACTCAGGTGTTTTTGCAGCATTTAAGAAGAACAGAGAGCAGGAATTTAAAGGGACTTAGAGTCCTTTTAAACCCCTGGTTTCTGATAGCTCCATGAACCACCATAAACCATTTTTAAATGTATGGAAGTTGGTGAAGATAAACCATTATGATATTCAATTCACAAACTATGAACGAGGCAAAAATTGTGATAATTTTGTATAGTGGTTCAGCTCATGTTGAGAGAGACTGCACTGCTGCCCATTGATCACCCCAAAAGGGCATAACTACACTAAGGAAGCATATACTAGGCCCATTATGCACGGCCGCTGAAATGGCGATTTCGGGTCACATGGAAAACGCGGAGGGGAAAGACGTGAAGCAAATCGGTTATGCACGGGACGGGGCGCGACCGCAGCAAAACCCGGAGTGACAGGTGTCGAGGCATCGATGCGGAGCCAAGGGGAAACGAAGTGAGCGCGCCACTGCATTGGCGAGCGTTGGAGGCGTAAGCCAGGAAGGGCAGAAGCAGCCTGCGCAGGCGCAGCCCTGCCGGGTTTGTCGGGCACGGAGGGGGAGGGAGCATGTTTCCCCTTCCCCTTAGTTTACTCCCAGTTCGCCTCTCCCCTTCTTTGCTGCCCCGGTTCCTCTGACCCATAGGTTTCCCCTTTATATTGTTTCCCCTACTTTAAGCTTTGTATTGTATATTTGTGCTTTGTTCATTCACACTGTTTTATAAAGTTTTTGTATTTTCTTAGAGACCTCGCCTCCGTTCTCGTTTGTGGTTGGGGTGTGTGTTTGGGAATGGGTGGGAGGTGGGTGGCTGGCCTCTCTGCCGTCCTTAGCCGCGGCGATCCCCTCGCCCCCGTCCACTGTGAGCTCTCTGGCCGCCTTTCCAAGCTTCATCTATACAGCTTCCGAATGTGCAAACTTCATCAAGGCATTGTTGGTAGTCTTTTCCTCCTAGTTCTCTTTTACAGCTGTTTCCACTGGTGGTCAATAAAACTGTTTAAGCTAATTGTACATTATATAAATCAGAACTTTGTATTATAAAAGTATACAATGTCTGTCCTGAATCTACTATGCATTAATTTCCTTGTATTCTAATACCATGGAGCAAAGGTTCTTTAGACTCAATTTATTTATTTGCTATCACAGATTTTTCTTTAGGAGGTCAACAGTTTTACATGTTTAGTATGTAAGAACTTTTAACTGTATGCTACATAGACTAAGGTGTAAACTGCACGGAGCTTTTATTCCAACCCCAGATCGATTCAGTCCCTGCCCTCTACACAGAATGCTATTTCCGTTTGGATTTTGGGCGATTTAAATTTTCCTTCTGCAGCAAGAAGGATTGATCTGGAGTGACCCTACCTTTATAGTGCGATATCTCAGATTGCTGTTAATCCTCAATATCCAGACTGGGAAAGAAAGCTCCGTGGTAGAGAACCTCTGATAGGCTACACCTGGTCATGTGACATGCTTGCCTTAAAGGAGAAGCCCCTAATTTCTCTCAATTTCTGTTGGTCCTGGATTTTTCCTCCCTCCTCTGCCTTTTTCGATCCTCTCTCCCCCCTCCAAGAAAAGAAAGAGGCTCCCTGCCTGGCTCCTCTCTCCCCGCCCCTTCAAGAAAAGAAAGAAAGAGGCTTGGCTCCCCCCCCACCTTCTGAGCCTTCCTAACCACATGCAGAAGACTTTCCTGTTTCAATGGGGAGGAGGGGGGAAGAGGAAGACCTGAGTTCAAAGCATTCTGAATTCAACAGGATTGACAATGGAATAAACAAAGTAAGTGCAGACTCTGCCCTAGTAAACAGTATTTTACGAGCCGCAAGGGAGTGGCGAGCTATAAATCTAATAATAATAATAATAATAATAATATTTTTAAAAAAGAAATGGTTAAATAGTCCTAGACTACATTTTCCACATCTCGGTTAGATGCAGTTGTTCAGATATTATCCACCCAAATTATGGTTCTAATATAGGTATCTGTTCCTTGTCCTCTAAGTTATAAAACAAAGTTATAAAATTTCCTTGAGACATAGAAAACCTATGAAGTGCTCTGATATCTGAATACTTAGATGCAATCACGTGCAATTCTATGTCATATAAGACGTCACTTTCAATTGTAAGCCACACTAAGATCTCCCTGGAAAGGGGCAGCCTAACAATTAAAAAAAATAAATAATGTTGCCATTAGTGCGACATGCATGCATGCATGGGATTGGACTATAAAATGCTTATAACCTAGCCTTCTCTATGATAATAATGATGATGATGATGATGATGATGATGATGATGATGAAGATGATTCAATTCAGATCCTGCCACTCCCTTGCAGCTCGTGGCGGGTCACAGTGTCTTAAAACCCCATTTAAAACCCCATTAAAAGGTATAAAATCATTTCCAACATGGCAGAAAAAAATAAGTAAAAACCCGACTCCCACCCCCATTATTAGTAGGGAGGAGAAGGAGGTCCCAACGATGTTTGCTTCAAGACCCCAGGGGGGGTAGATCTATCTTCCCAACCCATGCCTCAATCATATACCTGGCAGAAGAGCTCCATTTTACAGGTCCTGCAGAATGTTGAAAGATCCCGCAGGGCCCACAGCTCTCCCGGGAGCTCATTCCACCAGGTCAGGGCCAGGACCAGGACCGAGAAGTCCCTGGCCCTGGTCGAGGCCAAGCGTGCTTCTCTGGGGCCGGGAATGACCAGTAAGTTTTCCCCTACAGAGCATAAGGCCCTGCGGGGAGCATAGGGTGATAGACGGTCCCTCAGGTATGTGGGTCCCAACCCATGTATGGCCTTAAAGGTTAAAACCAGAACCTTGAACCAGATCCGGACAGCAATTGGCTACCAATGCAGCTGCCTCAGCACTGGTTGGATGTGGGCCCTCCAAGATGTGCCGGTGAGGACCCTAGCAGCTGCATTTTGCACTAGCTGAAGTCTCCGGATCAAGGACAAGGGTAGGCCTGCCTAGAGCGAGTTACAGAAATCTATTCTGGAGGTGACCGTTGCATGGATCACTGTGGCCAAGTGTTCGGGGGACAGGTAGGGTGCTAGTAGTCGGGCCTGGCGGAGATGGAAAAATGCCTGGCTGGCTTCTCTCTTGACCTGCGTCTCCCTAGTCAGGGAGGCGTCAATGGTCACACCCAAA